>NC_091803.1:21577851-21880881 GCF_041296235.1 Equus asinus
TCCCTGGGCTCTGACCTACTCCTGGGGGCTGGAAGACTTGCACTGAGAATGCTGACCTACAAGGTAGGAACTATGGGTTTGTTTAGTCTTGGTACTGTGAAGGTGTGTGTGTGTGTGTGTGTGTGTATGTGTTATGTGTGTTTGAGAATGAGTATCAGTCTCACAATCATAATTCATTCATTCATTCATTGACTTACTTGTTCAACAAACTTGTACTACGCTCCTACCGTGTTCCGGGTAGCAGGCAGGACTTCCACACTTGTTCCCTTACTGACCTTTCAACCTTGAGAGGTCAGGCCTCTCATGCCATTTTATTACTAGTGACCCCGAGACTTAGGGAGGCTAAGAGCTTCCCAGGGTCAATGAAGCGATGCTAGCATTGGGATGAGAACCTGGCTGTTCTGACTCAAAATCATCTGCTCCACCTAACACAACAGATGTTGTTATAGCAAGTCCCTGCTTTGTGTCAGAGCCCAGGCTAAGTTTTACACATATCATCTTATTTAATCACACCTTTTGAGGTGGACAGTGTTTGCCTGACTTTACAGATGAGGCTGTTGAGGCCCAGAGGAGTTCAATGATTTGTCCAAGTTCGCTCAGCATGTAAGTGCTGGAGCCGAGATTTGGGCTCTCATCCTTCTGAATCAAAGCTCATCTCTGTGCTCTACTCCCTCGGCCACACCTGCTCAGTGTGTTTTTAGAAAAGCAGCTTTATTGAGATATAATTCACATATACAATTCATTGATTTAAAGCACACAATTTAATGGTTTTTAAGCGTGTTCACAGAGTTGTGCACATATCACCATAGTAAGTTTTAGAACATTTTCATCACCAGAAAGGAAATCCCACAGCCCCTAACTGTTACCCCATAACACCCTAGACCCCTGGGCCCAAGGCGAGCACTAATCTACTTTCTCTATCAATTTGCTATTCTGGACATTCAATGAATGGGATTATATAGTACGTGGTCTTTTTGACAGGCTGTTTTCACTGAGCATAATGTCTTCAAGGTTCATTCATATTGTAAAATGTATCAGAATTCCGTTCCTTTTTATGGCTGAATAATGTCCCATTGCACGGATAGACCACATTTTGTTGACCTATTCATCAGTTGATGGACATTTGGGTTGTTTCTACTTTCGGCTATTATGAATAATGCTCACAATGCGTTTTTAAAAGAAAGTAGAAAATTCAAAAGATAGAAGAGCCCCAAGGCCCAGCTGCCCAGCCTGCCTATCGGGAAAGCAAGGCGTGGCTAGCCTGAGGGTGGCCATGGTGGGGAGAGGACTGGCTGAGCCTCCGTCTGACCTGAGGCTGCACCCCACAGTGTACAGGACCTCCGCTAAGGGCAGCTTCTCCAGGGTGCCCTTGCCTCGGGTCACCTCTCCGGCTGGAGAGGGCTGCTGTCCTCTCTTCCTCTCCAACGGGAGACTCCCCCCTCCCCTGGCTGCAGTCGTTGTGACTGCCAGCTCCTCAGCCTGCCCCACTCGGAGAAGCCCTGGGTGACATTTCCCCCGCAGGTGCCTACAGCCTGCCAGCCCCACCTCCTGTCCTTGCCGATGTGGCTGTGTCCTCAGTCTTTGAATCAATTTAACACTGGCTGGGGAGCAATTTAGCAGGTTCGTTAGGTCTCCATTGCTTTGCTGGAATGGAGACTCATTTGCAGGGTAATTTTATTTATTTTATTTTTTCTGCTTTTTCTCCCCAAGTCACCCCAGTACATAGTTGTATATTTTAGTTGTGGGTCCTTCTAGTTGTGGCATGTGGGATGCTGCCTCAGCGTGGCCTGAGGAGTGGTGCCATCTCTGCACCCAGGATCCAAACCAGCGAAACCCTGGAACGCTGAAGCGGAGCACGCGATCTTAACCACTCGGACACGGGGCTGGCCCCTAGAGGGTAATTTTAAAAGCCCTTTACGTAAATCTGATTCCAGAAATGAACCTTTTGATTCCTCAAAGAAGAAAAGGTAAAACTTGAAAGTAGTTAATTAATTACATTGCCCGTGAAATGGGCAAAATGTGAATTCTGGCTCCAGGGGAAAAGGAGAAGGGTGGATTATTGGCCCCTCAAGGACCCCTACCTTTATCCTTCTGGTGACTGAGATGGATCAAGAGTTGGTAGAGGTGTGGGTGGACCTCAGCCCCAAATCAGGCAGGTTGCCTGCATGTAGTTGGTTCCCAGATTTGTTTTTTAAGCCCTAAAGCAGCAGAGGACAGCCTGACTGGTGCCCTGGGGCTCTGCTGTGCCCGTCCTGGTGCAGGGCAGGGGCTGCCTAGCTGTATGGAGGGGAGGCTGAGACACTACATGCTGGGCCAAGGATGTTGGGACCACAAGTAGGAGGCCATGGAGTTAACAGTAGTAACATCTGGAAGGATGTTATTCCAGGGGTCAAGTGGAACAGTGGTGACTTGAAGAGAGGCTCATGTGGCTCTCTCCTTAGAGAGGGAGCCCCAAGTCTTCTGCCTATTGGTGGAAGCCTGGAATGAGCCACCATATTCCATCGGAATATTCCATTCCCATATTTCATTGGGAATATGGAGTTAGGACAGCTTCTGATGGGAGCTAGGGCAGTGGATGTCTGTGGGAGAAAGTACCAGGAACTTCATGCAGGCACTACTACACTAGTACAGAACAGGTTATTCTGGACTGAATCATGGGCCTCATGTCTGCAGAAGGATTGAGAAGTGGCCTAGCTGTCTTGCAGACAGGAGACATAGGACCACAGCTATGAGAGCATCAACGGTGACCCATCCAAAGTGAGGAAGACTAGAAATCAGGAACAGAGATTTCCTGGGCCAGGAGGTTACAGAACCTGAAGATTTCTTAGAAGAAGAGGGTCAGAAACTGACCACAATTATAGAGGCATGGAGGCAGGCAGAACCTAGGGAAACAGAGGCCTTCCTAGTGCCACCTCTAGGAGGACAGAGATGACTTGGCGGATTTGAGAGGGGGCAGATCAGTAATAGCTTCTGCTGACACAGCCACAGACCAGACCTGAGTTGGAAAGGGGGCAGACATCCTCCAGGTTCCTACACCTTCCTTCTTACATAGGTACCCCAGTGTGTCAATAAGCCTGGGGTTACCAGATGTCCCACTGGACCTGAGGTGGTCCCCAGTGTGCTACACAACTGGAGTGCACTTGGGTCACAGGGTGGGAACCCCTGCGTAGGACAGCATATGATGAAGGGAGGCCTCTCCTAGAACCATTTCAGGGACTCCAGGGGACCCTCGGCTTGCCTCAGGCAGGGCAGGACTGAGTAGCTAAACAGAAGTAGTGATGGAGTCTTGAGTCAGCAATGGCATTAGTGAATGATGGATGCTGAGGGTTTAGCTTGGGGAAACCATGAAGCCGAGAGAGGAACAGGGGCCACGGGAGCTTGTGAGTTTGTGAGTCTTTGCGGCTCCCCAGTGAGCCTGAGCTCAGAGGCTCCCTCTGCATCTGGGCCACTGCTTACACAGTTGGAGGGCTCTTGTCCAGGTGTCTTGGAGCCCATTTCTATGTCGTATTGAAGCGTGGCACATCAGAGCTAGAAGCCATTGTAACAGAGGAGTCCTAGGGTTTTCAACAGATCCTAAAGGAGTTTGCTCAAAAGGACTCTCTGGGAACCTAGAGGGAAAAGGAGGTGATGGGGTTGAACCCCAGCTGGCCTACATGGGGTCTTTGTGTAAATTATTATGAGTAGCACCCTTTGGGTAGACGTATCCCTGTGAGCACATGCCTGGCATCACACAGGGTTGTTTTGCAAAGGAAAAGGCAAATAAACTGCAGGCTGTATTTTCACTGCCTCTGTGCAGTCTATAACCTGCTTATATAAGGCCTGTGGTAGGCTGATAATGGCTCTCCAAAAAATATCCATGTCTTAATCCCCAGGACCTGTAATTGTTACCCTTAAAACAAAAGAGATTTGTGGATGTGATTAAGTTAAGCATCTTGAGATGAGAAGATTTTCCCGGATTGTCTGGTTAGGCCCTAAATGTAATCACGAGTCCTTATAAGAGTGAGGCAAGGAGGTAAAAGGAGGAAGCAGGAGATGTGATGACAGAGGCACGAGGTTGGAGCGATTCAAAGAAGAGGTCGTGAGCCAAGGAATGCAGGAGGCCTCCAGAAGTAGAAGAGGCCAGGAAATGAATTCTCCCCCAAGTTTCCAGAAGGAATCAGCCCTGTGACGTCTTGACTTTAAGCCCGTGAGACTCATTTTGGACTTCTGATGCCGGAAGTGTAAACAAATTAATTTATGTTGTGTAAGCCACCAAGTCTGGAATTTGTTACAGAGGCAGTAGAAAATGAATGCGCGGCCTGTCTGCTGCTTCCTTCAAGCGAGCCTATTAGTTCCATCCAAGATGTACACTGCGATTCCGAGTAAGGGATCATCTGAAGAAAGAGTACTGCTGCTGAACACCTTTTAAAAATACAGAGCTGGGCGGTAGACTAGATGAAAGTATTGTTTTCACTGTTAAATTTGCTGAAGTTGATGACTGCACTGTAGTGTAAGGGAGTATCTTTATTCTTAGGAAATACACACAGAAGCATTTAATATGGTGTATGGAACTTATTTTCAAATAATTTGGAACAAATATGTGTGCATATATAAATACATACATATGAAAAGAGGGCAAGTGGTAAAGTATATGGGGAAAGTGTGCACGGTAGGGGTGTCTCAGTAATGAAGACACACATGTTCTTTGTGCTCTTGCGACTTTTCTATAAATTTTAAAATTGAAAATTTCTATAAATTTTTAACAAGGTTAAAAAAAACTGCTGTAAACCAACTCCTTTCAGGGTACAAATGAGAATGTGGAGATGGTGTGGAGTTTGCACACAGCCTCAAATGCAGTTTGTAGTCTAGCTGGACTAGAACCTGGCTTTTGATCTCGATGTCCTTTGAGGCAAATACCCACGGGAAGAAGTAGTACATTAAACTAGTTCATGTGAATGTATTGACGACTTCCTGGGGTTATTCTCCAGATCTTGGGACCTAGGTTACCTGAAAGCATTGTGACTCTGTAGGTGGACACAGGGGAATGATCCGGAAAGGAAACAAAAGGCCCAGAAACTTGTCAGTTTTTCTGTGAGTAGTCTTGTCCTGAAGGCTTCCCATTATGACATTATTTGCCACCATCCAGAGTGTGGAAAGGTATTGAGATTACCTGGATGTCCTTCCACTAAGTCCTGGGGAATGCTCCATTTATTCATTCATTCAATCAGTCAACAAAGGTGTAGTGAACACATGCTATGTGATCAACTTATTATAGGTGCTGGTCACACAGATAACACAGAATGAACAAGAGAGATGCGTCTTGCATGGAGCTTACAGTCTAAGGGGAGAGAGAGTCAATAAACAAAACAAAAGAAAACTTTTGTTTATGGGTGACAAGAAGGCAATAAAATAGTGTGTTTAGTAGGGCAGCTGTTCCCAAATGTTTTGTGATTGCATTTTTATCAAAAAATTTTGAACACTTGCCATATGCACACACATACACAATTGTTTATAAATAATGTGCACATGCCACTGTGCTAATGCATTATAAAACATACGCATTGGGGCCAGCCCCCTGGTGTAGTGGTTAAGTTCAGTGTGCTCTACTTTGGTGGCCCAGGTTCCTGGGTTCAGATCCCAGGCACAGACCTATAACACTCATCAAGGCATGTTGTGGTGGCAACCCACAGACAAAACAGAGGAAAGATTGGCACAGATGTTAGCTCAGGCCAAGCTCCCTCACCAAAAACAAAACAAACATCCACAAAATAAAAGTGTTATAAAAATGGAGTAAAGAGTAATAGGAATGGAAATTCTATCACTTTCTTCTTGTGCCTCATTGTATCTTCTTTGTCAGCCCAGAGTGTATTCCCTACTCTGGGCACTACTGAGAGATGGGGAGAGAGAAGGGGCTTGCTCTAGACACCAGGCCAGGGAAGGTTTCTCTGAGGAAACACCATTTGCCCCAAGTCCTAACTAATGACAAGGAGCCACCAAGAGATCTGGGGGAGAACTTTCTAGGTAGAGGGGCCAACAGCTACCAGGCCCATAGGAGGGAGTAGGCTTGGTGTTTCTGAGGAAGAGACACAGGGCCAGGGTGTCTGGAGCAGAGGGAAGAGAGAGCAGAATGGCCAGAGGGTGGTGCCATTTATGTGTAAGGGGATGTTAGAGTGAAAAAGTGAGCCTCAATTCTGCTCCAGACGGAGGAAACAAGTAGGCACTTGTGTATACGAGTCTGTATGTGCGTGTGGGCAGGTCAGGATTGTGAGTGCAAACTTGGGAGTCATGGGGAGAGAGGGATGGGGGAGAGGTCTGGGGAGGGCTGGGCTGTGGGCGGTGTAGAAGGCAGCCTGTGAACAGCAAAGGGCAGCTCGAGAGCCCACAATAGGAAAAAGGTGCAGACAGGAAGCAGGAAATCTTTGGAGAGTAACTGCACCCTCATCAAGTTTGCCAGGATTCAGCCCATGTTGTTTTCACGCTGTGAAGTGAGGCGGTTTTGCTGTAGCAGCAGCTGCCGCCCCGCAGGCCTGGAGGACTGGCAGCGGGAGGCTCTGAGCCCCTTTGCTGCAGAAGAATGTCAAGTTCAGACCCCCGCAGCAGGTGGCCAGGCGGGAAGCCTCTGCACGTGGGAGCCCACCCTGGCTCCTGAATAGGGCCTAAGAAGACTTGTGCCTGGGCCTCGCGGCCCTCCCCACTCCCTCCCTCTGCATTGCAGCTGCTTCCCAGGGCCTGGAGCTCATGACATCTTGACAAATAGCGCAGCCCAGCAAAGCAAATCACTGTTCCAGCCAGAGAGCTGCAGGCTTCCCCAGGAGGGCTGAACACATTTCCACGAGTTGGCCCACGGAGCATGAATTGCAGCCACAAATTTCTTCTCTAAGAAATAGCATTTTATTTTCTCACAACTGAACTTAATTTCTATGTCGGGTTCCTATTCCACCAAATGGCAGAAGACATCGCCTTATTAAGTCTGAATTTCCTGTTTCCTTGAGATTGCGCCTGAAGGCCAGGGCTCTCGCAGACCAGAGGTGTCAGGAAGTCAGGTGGAGGCCTGTGGGTCTTGGCATTATCATCTGTTGGGCTGTGTGTGCTGAGACAGCCCAGTGCCCCTCTGATCTTCGGTCATCAGTTCATTCCCTCTGCATACAAGGCCCCCCTGGGTCCACCAGCTCTTGTTGCTGCTTCTGAGCCATCTTTGGGTACGTGGGAGACATTCTGCATGCCCCACATTCTGGGCTCTAGGAATCTCTGCTTCGGGCTCCCCTCAGTATGTGGGTTCACTGGCGCTTTTGTGCTTCCGTGTGACACATGGGCCGTGTGATCCCGTGATGGCTGTCTGCTCAGTTACATCCCCCTATAGACTTGGCTTCTGCACCCCCACACTGGGATGAACAGTCTTGAGTTCGAGCCACCTCCTTGGATTCTGCCAGAGAGGAGGTCACGGGCTGTTTCTCCTCTTGGAGGCCCAAACTCATCTAGAAGCTTTCTTACCTCCTTGGGTGCAGCCCAGGGAACAGGACGGAGAGGCACCTTTGCTCTTTGCTTCCGCCCAATTAAACTTGCGCACCCCAGCACAGGGAGTGCTCATCCAGGCAACAGTGTGGGTGAGGGGATTTTCTCCAGCTTTCTCTCTCTGTGTTCTTTGGCTCTGATCTTAGGCTTAGCTCTAGGTTCTTGAAATGCAAGCCCCCCTATTTGTCTCACTTATTCTCTGCATTCTTCTGTGTCTGCCCTCCCTGGGGTACTTAAGGCAGGATGCTTAAGGACCTAAAAGCCTGGGAGGTCGGGTAACAGGGAACACAGGAGGAAAAAACCACACATTATTTCTTCAAAATACCCTCTCAGCGTCCGAGGACTGGAAGCCCAACCCGACACTGGTGCCAGAGCAGCTGGGGGAAACTTCATTTTGCCTTTGATTAGAAACAGCCCACCAAGAAATCTTCTAGACGTCTAATGAACAGGGTGATGGGGGTCAAGTGCTGGAAGGGACCTGCAAGGAGACCTCAGTCATCTTCCCATGTTCCCTGAAACCCCTCTGTAACACACAGTGAACCCCTCCGTAACAGGGAACTCCCCACCATAATCTTCAGATGTTTCTCACTAGGAGAAAATTCCTCCTTCATTTAAGGCAAGAATCTGCCTCCTGTAATTTCCACACATTGATTCTAATTCTGTCCCCTGGACAGGAAACGAACAACTAAAGAGTCTCCCCATGAAAGCCCAGATGGGGGCAAGACAGAAAGCATTCTTCATGGTCTCCAAGAGCTAAATATTCTTGAAGTGCAACGTTCCCAGTTCTGCCAATAGTCCCTCTGATGATGGGAACTGCAGCACTCTGGGGTGAGACAGGCCTTGGCTGGTAAGTAAAAGCAGGGAGGGACAGCAAGAAGAGCCAGGCCCGGGGCCAGATCTGCCCCCTGGGGACCGGCTGCTGGGATGGACAGGGAGATCCCATCCACTGGGGAGAACACAGGCTCCAAGGAGCAATAATAGCTGACATGGATTGGCACCTACTACCTATGTGCCAGAATTTAACTCATTAAGTCGTCACAAGCCTGTAGATTAGGCACTTAGCAGATAATGAGACAGAGGCATGAAGAGGTTAAGTAACTTGCCCCAGGTCACACAACCAGGAAGTGGCAGAACCAGATTCAAACTCCACTGTTTGCTCCAGAGCCCACTCTGCTAACCATTATGCAGTTGGCAATGCATTACTCAGAAATGGAGGGTGGGATGGGGGCTTCTAGATAGCCCCCACATTCTCACTGCTTCTTTGTAAAACTCAGGCTTGGCTCAAGACCTCCTGGGACTCAAGATCCACTTTACAGAGCTTGGGAGCTCATACGCCCAGCAGGAGCTTGAACTAAGGCAGGGTCTGCCTGGCAGGAGCTGGACAATGGAGGCAGGGTCTGTCAGTGGGAGTGGGAACCCCAGAGGAACTCAGCCCTGACTAGAGGCATGCTCCAGGCAGAGAGGGGGAAAGAGGTGCGCAGGAAATATACACTGGTTGCTCTGATCCTCCCATCTCCTATCGCTGCTTCTCATTGGCTACACCCAATTGGCAATGGAGCCCTGGGAAATGAGGTTTGTAAGGATCAGACCTGTGGTAGGAACAAAGCAGGGAATGGATCTGAGAGCAAATAGGCAAAAGACTGGCACATCTGCAGACAAGTGAACTCCAGAGAGGGGGTCTCAGAAGCAGACTGAGGTGTGACCACGTGAAGGGACAAAGGTAGCCACAAACTGATCTTCAGACCAGACACCATGTCCAGTGCTCCCTCGGTGCTGAGCTGGAGCCCCGTGTCCTCTGGGCAGTCACAGATGAGAACTAATGCCTCTCTTTAGTCCTGGGGGGATCCTTGTTCTGTTTCTGAAGGAAGTGGGACAGAGAGATGGGCTGGACCATCATTGCTCCATAAAGTTCCAAGAGGAAGTCTTGGGACAACCTACTGGACCTGCTGAAGGAACTTCAGCATTCACAGAGCTGTGCCTCTGAGTGGCTGATATGAAGAAATTGACTCCTTCTTCCCTTGAGAAGTATTTATTGTTAAGCAGAAGGCCCCCGTTTGTATTGGGCATAGACCTCTTGTGATGGTTAGTGTTATGTATCAACATGGGTAGGCCCAGGTGCCCAGATATTTGATCAAACATTATTCTGGATATTTCTGTGAAGGTGTTTTGGGGAATGAGATCAACATTTAAATTGGTGGACTTTGAGTAAAGCAGATTGCCCTTCCTAGTGTAAATGGGCCTCATTTAATCAGTTGAAGGCTTTAATAGAACAAAGACTGACCTCCCTGAAGCAGGAGGGGATTCTGCCAGCAGACAGCCTTTGGAATTGGACCACAACTCTTCCCTGGGTCTCTAACTGCCAGGCTACCCTGCAGATTTTATTTTATTTTGAGGAAGATCAGCCCTGAGCTAACATCTGCTGCCAATCCTCCTGTTTTTGCTGAGGAAGACTGGCCCTGAGCTAACATCCGTGCCCATCTTCCTCTACTTTATATGTGGGACACCTACCACAGCATGCCTTGCCAAACGGTGCCATGTCCGCACCCAGGATCCGAACTGGCGAACCCGGGGCTGTCCAAAGTGGAACATGCACACTTAACAGCTGCCCCTCTGGGCCCTACCCTGCAGATTTTAGACTTGCACTTCCACAATCGTGTGGGACAAGTCTTTAAAATAAATCTCTCTCTCTATATACTCATCCTGTTTGTTCTATTTCTCTGGAGAACCCTGACTAATATACCTGTGACAGGCTAAGGATTTGGCTTAACGTTCCCTTTTGGACCAAAAGCACATAGGCTGCTACTTGGGTAGATCTGAGAAAACTGGTCCACTTTAGGGCACCCAAAACATTTCATGGGATGAATTACTCTGGTGGGACTCTTCACGGGAGCAGCTCTTGGGGAAACCCGTCTTGCCGATGAACATGGCGTTCCCTCCAGGCATGGGATGGCTTGACTTTCCAATGCTCTACATATGATTGCTCATCTAAGAGAAACTCAAGCTGCCTGAATCCATTCCAGGCTCCAAGCCTCATCCCCCAGGACCTCAAATGGCACTAGCCTTTGGCATCACAGACTGCAGGGCACAGAGACTGGCCATGCATGCTTGCAGAGGTGCTATTGGACCAATGCCATCTCTGGTGTCTCCTGGGAGAAGCCTTATTGGAATTCAAGCTTGCCTTTGCAGCCTGGAGCTTGCATCACCTTTATTCTTGTGGACATGCGGGGCTAGGAGGGTCCACTTGACTCAAGGCTCAGGACCACTGCTGACCCTGGACACTAGATAAAAGGGCATGTGCAAAATTTCGTTGCTCTCCAGTCTGCCTAACATCAACTGTTCCCTTCTCTTGGGAGCCTCTTAAAGCTCCCTCTTGAGAACAGAGAGTGTTCCTTGCATCTTTCTCTTTCCAACCTCCAGCAGGAGGCTGAGAAGGTAATATGTAATTCATATCCACTAAATAAATGAATGAATGAATATTACCGGTTCCATCCTATGGCCAAAGAAGCACGTCTACCACAAGCTGGAAGACTTCTACTTGATGCTAAGATAACTACTGGAGAGCAGCCAGGATTTTTGGCGAATGAACTGCTCTTTCACTACTCATCCTCCTGGCCCAGATCCTCCCTCTGGCCCATGCTCAGACCCTGCGTAGGAATGGTGGCTTTGGCTGTACTTGTCTGGGGTGAGGTGTCATGAGGTTGTCACGAATACCCTGAGGGAACTCCCAGACTCCATAAGCGCACCATCTTTCCCTCCTCTATCAGTCAGTATCCCAGACGTCTCTTGAGAAATAGGTTCTTTATGTATCCACGAACATTTGTGGCTAAATGTATGCATAGGCTGGCCATTTTCTTTAGATTTCCTTTAATTTTACAGGGATTGGGTTTATATAGTTTAAAAGGAGCTATAGGAGGCCACCCTCATTGCCAATGATAATCAGCCAAAAGGGCCACTTATTTTCTCCCACAGAACTTTTGCAGAAAGACTGGAGGGGTCGTGAAATTGTAGCAAGCAATACACACCTAGAGCCGTTGATTCTGGGCAAAATATCCAAACTCCTTTTCACAAGAACTAAGGAGGACTCAGTCTAAGACCCTGTCCAGGGGTCAGAGTGAAAGTGGGATTCTGTCCTATGACTCAAAAGAGAGGAGTAAGTCTGAAAATGGGTGAGAGGGCATTCAGCAAGGTGAGTGACCAAGACCAAAGGCCAAGTCCATAGGCCCAGGAAACAAGCAAGAGTAGTCAAACTGTAATGGAGTGAAATCAAGCAAAGGGGTGACTGGAGCAATTGTAAAGACTAGAGCGTCATGGGCTGAATTGTGTCCCCCCAAAATTCATATGTTGAATTCCCAACACCCAGTCCCTCAGAATGTGATTGGATTTGGAGATAGGGCTTTTAAAGAGTGATTAAGTTAAAAAGAAGCCCTTAGGGTGGACCCTAACCCATTGTGACTGGTGTCCTTATAGGAAGAGGAGGAACAGACACACACAGAGGGAAGACCACGTAAGGAAACAGGGAGAAGATGGTCATCTATGAGCCAAGGAGAGAAGCCTCAGAAGGAAACAACTGTGTCAACACCTTGGTCTCAGATTTCCAGCCTCCAGAACGTTAAGAACATAAATGTCTGTTGTTTAAGATACCCAGAGCAGACTAATACCAGGGGCTAAGGTGTCCTTGTCGCAGGGTTCCTGGTAACCAATCAGGTGAGTCAGAGCTGGGTGGGGCTGAGTTAAGGATATAAGTTTCAGACTGGGTAACTCTCATGTGGCTTCCTGAAGTTAAGAAGGGTGACTCTGCATGTTGCCCAAGACAGAGTCCCCTGACCCCTCAGTTGGAGTGAGGACCTGCTTGGACCTGGCGGTTTCAGCCTCTGAGGAGTAATGGCTCCTCCCCTCCTGACCCTGCTCTGAGCTCTGAACCTTTGCATTTCCCTCATCCTGATATCAAAGAGGCTCAGGACTGCCAGCCTGCTCTGCTCTGACTGGGCTGCTGCGCTTGCCTTTCCTTCACACTCGGCTCCTGACAGAGGCAAATAAGATAGCTGCGATGGAGCCTTTCTGTTTGAGCAAACACTGATATAGACCTTGCCCTGCCACCAATGTGTTACATCTGCCTTTTTGGTTCAAACTGGGTTCAGTTAAGGCAGAAAACTCACCTTCATTTAACCCCGCTGGCTGCTTGGGGTTAACAGTTGTATTGGTGTTCACTTTGCAAGGAGTTGGAATGGAGTGACTTAAGCGTGTCTGTAGGCTGGGTCCGATGATGCCTACATACTCAGTTTGTAGGTGAAAATTAGTCTAACAAGAGAGATTTTCTCTCACAACTGTTTGCTTTTATGTTGAACATATTTTAGGCCCACAAAACCAGCAGAGCAGTGACAACTTTAATCCAACACAATAATTCATCATTGTACAAAGCCTTATAAGTTGCAATGTGTTTTACTGTCTGCATCCTCATTTGGGAGTCATAAACATCCTGAGAGACAGGATATTTATGCATATTAGTAATCCCTGGCTTACCAACAGAAGCAGGTAATGACTGGGTCTAGGATCTGGATCTCCCACCTCTGTTCAGGCACCCTGTCAATTTCTTGGTGTTTTCATGGATGATATCCTCCCACTGAACTGCTTGATTTTGCAACATGTACTCTTGTGGAAATAGCCATTCTGATCCACTCTTTGACCAGCTGTAGACACAGACTGGGGTACCCGCTGACCCTCTTATGTTCTGCAGCTATGGGACCAATCCTTGTACTCCTGCCTCCAGCTTGGGGAGATGAGAAAGAGACTCCAGCGCTCAAAAGTGAGTGTCAACCTCGTCAGAATCACCCAGGAACTTTAGAAAACAATGTGTCCGGGCCCGACCCCAGAGGTTTGGTTTTGATTGGTTGTAGTTGTTGCTATTTTTGAGCTCTCCAGAGGATTCTCATATCCGGACACGGTTGAGTACCACTGGGCTAAAATATGACCCATTTTATGTTTGGTCACCAGTTAAGGAAGTGTCCCCTTTCTGGGAATTGGATATTAGGAGCATCATTTCTCCTCAGCAATGGCATTGGCTGCTTCTTGTGCCTGAACTTCTCCTCTGTGGGTCTCCTGTAGTGCTCCCGGTTCCGCATGGGTGAAATGAGAGAGAATGCTACCTGCTCTCATCTGAGGAGAAGTGAGCATCAGTCTACAGCCTAGATGGGGCCTTAGCTGGGAAAAAGTTTGAAAGGACAAATCCTTTCTGTGTCAGGGCAACAAAGAGAGACTTGGTTGATAGCTGCCACAAAGAATGTCTATAAATCCCCTTTCTATGTCTCACCTGAAATCTCAGGAGTTGGCCTTGTATGTGGGAGGCTGAAGAAGCAAGCCTGGCACTGCTGACCCCTGCCTGGAAGGGATGACCCCCATTCTAGGCCCACAGTTGCTCACTGGCATGGTGGCCTTTCCTGGACCTGACTCTTGGCAGATCCCGGAAACATTGGCTCGGTGTAAGGGAGCACAGGGAAAGTGCCTGAGGAAGACTCAGAAAGGCTTCTCAGAGGAAGCAATGTTAGTAGTGGGCCTTGGAGGGTGAGCAGGAGATCATAGAGGTCAGGATGGAAGGATATAAGAACCTTCTCGGACATGCGCAAAATAATTTCACTTCTCACACTTATGTATCGTCAGCTCAGTGTAAGGGAAGTGGAGGATTGGCTCATTTAGGCCAATGGAAAGCTTGGTGGGAGTTTGGGCTTCCTCAGATGCCCTGTGCAGCTGTGGCTGAGCACACCAGCGGACTCTGAGCAGTTGCAGATGCTACAGTTAGGACTAGGGGCACCCCCTAGAGACGCGGGAGTTCACTCTGAGCCCTGTGGGTTCCTTGGTCTCCTCAACATCATTCTCACATAATAAGAACTTAAGGTTGTTCAGCTTTCAGTGGCACCCTTGTCTCATAATCTTTTGAAGCAAATAGAACAGAGATCATTGTCCCCATTTGATAGACACAGAAACCGAGGCTCAGAGGGGTTAAATGACAAGAATGGCGACTAGAAACCTCATTCTGGGTTCTGGACATGAAGGGCTTGTGGGTTCTTTTTCTGGCAAACCTAAACACACATTTGTGAAGGAGGCAAAATAGCTTTTGTGACATCTCCACCATGATATCTGTACCTGGTGCCATGGTTCCCTGGAACCATTTAAATCAGATGCTTACTCTGAACTGCTCCAAGCCCCTTACGCCATTAATTCACTTAATCCTCACAATATCTACATTTTACAGACGTGGAAACTGAGGCACAGGGGTTAGGTGACTGGCCCAAGGAACAGGTCCCACTGCCTCTCAAGGAGGCTGACTGGAGAGGGCAGAGGCTTCCAAATCAGACAAATGTGAATGAGAATCTGGGGCTGCAGCGCGTTCCCTGGACCGCACTGATGACTTGCCCCACCCGAGCCTTCTCACACCTGGAGACCAGGGGAGCACTTACCCTGCCAGCTTGCTGTGGAGGTGAAATGAGGTCACCTCTGCAAAGCAGCCAGCACGGTACTGAGGACCAGGTAGTGTTCGCTTTGTTGGGGGTCTGACTCTGACATTAACGTTGGCATCTTGAGCCGGTCAGAGGGCATGGGAGGCAAGGCTAGGGGAGGGCCTCACAAGCCCATTAACGTGGTTGTGTTCTCTTGTGCCCTTCACAACGCCCCACACAGCTCTCCACAAAAGCTGCTCCCTTGGCCAAAGCAGAATGTTGAACTGGAACTGGAAATGTGGCATTAAAAAACAGCCACAGTGGAAACAGCAGCAGTTGGGAACCCGGGCAGTAATAAATTAAAGGATGCTCCCAGCTCATGTGGCTTCATTGTGGCCTCCCAGGAACACATTTCAATATAAATAATTTACCCGCTAAAGGGATATTGAATCTGCCACCAGGAGCTGCAGGGATAACAATAAATTCTGTTTTTGCGAATCAAAGAGAGGCATCACCTTTCTTTGGAACCTGGAGTCTCAAGTTCTGGGCCCCTGTCCTGGGTTGGGCACTGAGCAGCAAACCTACCGGGCTGCTTTCGTAAACCCCTTCACATCTCTAGGCCTCCCACCCCTCCCTGGCCTTCTCTGCTCAGGCCAGAAAATCTTGGAAGTATGTTCCTCGTCCTCCTTTTGCCTCCTGCTAGCTGCTGCACAAACACTCAGCACTTTGGCAAGTCAGACCAACTGCAGGTTGTTCAAGAGACATTTCACACACACACACGCACGTGCACACACAAGCACACCACCCATACAACGTCACAGAAAGAAAAAGTCCTTCTTCCAAGTGTTACTTTGAACAAATGAATGATAATTTAAGCGATTTTTCAGTCTAAGAGAAGCCAGAAGGCAAGTAGACAGGAGGGCAAAGTGGAAATTGTACTGTAGAACCACTGTGGTGAAAACATTAGCTCTCTCCTTGGGATCGCTGGGAGAGAGGAAGCAGCTATCCTACTAGGAAAGAGTCCTTGCTGGCACCTCTCCAAACCTCCCTCATTTTGTTTCAGGCTGCATTGACTTCCTGGGCCTGCAGATCATTTTCTGCTCTTTCTTCAGGACAACTATGCTCACACGGAGCAGGATCCTGAAGTTGTACCACTTTGCCAGACCCAGCGATGTCTTTCCCTGCTTGCCCTGCCTGCCCCTGCCAGCACCAGCTCTCGGCTCTGTTGGGTTATCCTCTGCTCTTTACAAGCTCTTCTCACTGTCACCACTTCATAGAACTGAGCTGTGGTCGGGAGCTGAGTGTTGGAGCCAACAGAGCTAGCTGGTCCTGCCTGCCTCAGCCAGGAAATGAATAACCAGAGAAGGGAAAAGCTATTCAGCTCCAGATCAGAACCAAGAAAGACTTGACATTCTGACCACCCCTCTATACCAGAAGAGAATATATTCCACAACACCCCTTGCAGTCAGAAATGTGTACTGGGGGCATAGAAAGTCACCTCAGGACGCAAGAATTCTCTCTTTCTCTCTTCCTTTCTCCTTGGAAAGCACATACTGTGACCAAGAAACTCATTGAGAAACAAAGAGCGTGGGGATAGAAGAAAGAGCTGTGCTCCCCAGTGGGAGACACAGAAATATTAGCCGGCAATCTCAAAGCAGTGGCTTCAGTGCTCTAATAGAAGAAACACAGATGCCAGGGGGTACAAAGAAGGGGCACCTTATCCAACCATGAAATGAACAAGAGAGCAGGGTCAGCAAAACTTCTGAGAGAAGGAGAGGCTCGAGCTGAGCTGCAAGAACAAGGCGGGCCATAGCGCAAGTCAAGGTGGGGTAGAGAGTAGCATTCCAGACAGAGTGTGCACAAGGCTATGAGCCAGAGAGAGCAGTGCCTACAGCCAAATGCAGCAAGACAGTGTGACTAGAGTTCAGCAGGAACCTGGACTGTACCCAAAATGAGACAGAGGCACAGGCTGGGGCCAGGTCATCATGGGACCACACAGCCATGCTAAGAGGTTGGAGCTGTGTCCCAATGGCTCTCTGGAGCTGCATATGTCAGGGTCCCATCAGGAAGACAGGAGAATCCCACTAGGTATTTCAAAGGAGGGGATTTAATATAGGGAATTAGTTATAGGGAAAGGAGGGCCCACAGAGTAGGGAAGGACTAGAGGGAACCCAAAGACAATAACTGCAGAAAATGGCTGCCACCTGTGGAGCCTAGGGACAAAAGGAAGAGGGGATCTGTGAGAACCTCAAGGTGCAGAAGAAGGGACTGAGAGGAGGTGCTCAACCTCTGAGGAAGGGTGCTGCCCAGCTGGCACTGGGGTCTCAGAAGGTGTGGGTCAGGCTGATTCTGGGAGTGTCAGGAGAAACTGGGGTTTCCACCCAACTGCTGCCCAGGGCCGATGCCCCCGCTTGGGTGAGGGGGATTTTTCACATACCACCGAGCAGTTCTCTGACAGCAGCTGGGCGTCCCACAATTCAACTCAATTCTGACACTAGGTACCCGGGGACAGCATCTAATCCCACAGCTTAAGGTCCCTAAGACTCACTCCCCACCACTTTAGATGCTAGTCACAAGCCCAAGTTGTCACTTAGGCTTCTGACTGATCCGCTAGAGACTGGAGGTTCCAATGATGCCTTCCTTGAGTTTGTTTAATTTGCTAGAGCAGCTCATAGAACTCAGAGAAACATTTTAGTTACTGGATTACTGGTTTATTATAAAAGAGCATAACTCAGGAACAGCCAGATTGAAGAGATGCACAGGGCAAGGTCTGGGGCAGGGAGCTTACACACTACCTCTGAACGCAACTCTTCATGAGTCTCCACGTGTTCACCAGCGCAGAAGCTCTCTGAATCTCATCTTTCTAGGTTTTTATGGAGGCTTCATTACATAAGCACAATTGACTAAATCATTGCCAATTGAGATTGATTCAACCTCTGGCCCCTCCCCCCTCCCCAGAGGTCAGGGGGGTGGAACTGAAAGTTCCAACCCTCTAATCACAAGGTTGGTTTCCTGGGCAACCAGCCCCCATCCTCAGGTGAGAGCCAAAGATCACCTCCTCAACACAGCAAAGGACACTCCCACCATCACAGGAAATTCCAAGGGATTTAGGAGCTGTGTGCCAGAAAGAGGGACTAGGACCCAAAATATATTTCTTATTATAAATAACAGTATCATAGGTGTAATGCCACTACTTGGGTGAAGCTGACACACGGAAAGGAACAAGGCCCTTTTCCTTACGCAGAACCTGATGGGGATCAGCTTATCCCCTGGTTCACAAAGCCCCAGCCAAGCACCACACAGCAGAGCGTAGAAGGCGGGCATGGAGCCGAAGAACCAGCACCAGAAGGGTCTGAAGTGCATCTGGATTTTGGAAAGGGCACTCTGGGTGCAGTGTGGAGAAAGAATTGGATGGCCCCAGGGGCCAGTGAGGAGAGGGGGCCTCCCTCCTTTCTCCAGGGAGGACATGGTGGGGGCCCCAGGTGGGGCCAGGAAGAGGAGATGGAGATGAGGTGAAGGAACCCAGAGATCAAACCACACTGGCGTGTGAAAGGAGAAATGGGAATCAAGGGTGAACCGCCGATACCCACTCGGGCAGGAGGGGAGGTGGTGGCACTATTCTCAGCGTAAGGAAGGTGAGAAAGAAGAATTAGGAGAAAGAAGAGGAAGAGGAGAAGCAGCTATTCTACCCCTGCCTGTCAACTTCTAAGAATGGGAAGGTCACTCCTCCGCAGGACATCATTCCACTGTTTGCTCTAACTCCTAACAACCTTGCCTTTTTATGGAAGAAACAACTATCTTCCCACAATGTCTACACACAGGTCCTGACGCTGCCCTCTAGAGCAGCATAGAAAGTTTATCTTCTACTACGTAAATATTTGAAGACAATAGCTAAAAGAATGAATAAGAGGTGTGTAAAGTGTTGTAATTCAACCTAAGATGCTCGGAGTGTTTGTTTTTTGGCCCAAAGCAGCATTAGTCAAGCTTGCCTTAATAGTGGGCTGAGGCTTGAGGCCGAGAGGAGGAGGTGATAGATGCCAAAGCCCTCAGACAGAATAGAGAAACGCTTCAGCAAGGAAAGTGGAGGTCGCAACACAGGAGGAAGAGCAGGGATGGAGGGTGGAGGGAGTGGGGGGCGGTGTTGGTTTGTGCGGCAGAGTCAGATGCCACCCTCTGGGAGGCCACGCTCAGGAAGGTTCAGGAGATTCCCAAGGGGTCAGCCGATACACACTGTTGAGAGAATGAGGACGCCATGGGCACAGGTGTGGTCTTGGCCCTGGGGACTCTGGTCAAGAACAGAGGCCAGATGTGGCTGCGGGGAAACATACCTCCTCACTGCAGAAGTGACGGAGACTAGAGGCTCCGTAAATTCCATCCGCTGCCACCAAGCAGGGACAGGCGAGGGGGCCAGAGGACACCTTGGGAAGAACCCATGTACTGTGGCCAGAGATGATGCAAGCATTGAGATTGTGGAAGGCAACAAGTCTGTGGGGAATGACGGTGATAAAAGATACGATTTCTGGTAAGCCCCCTGTATTAGTTTGCTAGGGCTGCCGCAACAAAGTACTACAGACTGGGGCGGCGGGAGGGAGAGGCCTTAAAGAACAGAAACTTATTTTCTCGTAGTCCTGGAGGCTGGAAGTCTGGGATCAAGGGGTCAGCAGGGTTGGTTTCTTCTGAGGTCTCTCCGTTTGGCTTGCAGACTGCCGTCTTCTCCCTATGTCCTCACGGGCTTTTCCCTCTGTGTGTCTGTGTCCTGATCTCCTCTTCTGATAAGGACATCAGTCCGATTGGATTAGGGTGTACCTAATGGTCGCATTTTAACTTAATTACCTGTTTAAAGACCCTATTTCCAAATGCAATCACATTCTGAGGCACTAGGGGTGAGAACTTCAACATATGAATTTGGGGAGGATGCAGTTTAGCCCATAACACCCCTAAAACCAGGTACCATGTCTTACATTTTTAGTACTCTTTTTATGCAGCTGGTTCTCAGGCCTCAAACATAATTGATCCATGTTAACTGACTAGAAAACAGGATCTGGACCCAGCCCAAAAGCATCCCTCGTTTGTTCTGTTGACTTCTGATCACTTTTTCAGAGCCTACGTGGACCCACAGTGTCCTCTGCCTAAAATACAATCTGAGTTAACAACTGTCAGTAAACCACAAAGTTTTTCTGAATGAAATCTATCAAAACCCTGCAATTTAATTATTAATGCATTTTCCATTGTAGAATGCTAACCTGTTGGGTTTTTTCCTGGAAGCCTAGTTAAATTTTTAAATTTTGGTCCAGTGGGAAGTAAATATGAATGGTATTTAGGAAAGAAAGTTATAATTCAATATGATGCATCATGAGCTTGTGTACAATTGAATATCCATCAGTGTTTCAAGACGGTTTAGAGAAGGAAGCGATGTGACGTGTTCTTTTCCTCTAGGTTGTCTGGAAAAGGCAAAGGAATCTTATCCATCAAGAAAACTCCTAAGTTCTTTCTAAAATTTTTTGAAGCATGAATACTCAATGTATATATCTTTATATTTTCTCTGTTGGATTTCCCATTTTAAATAGGCATGAAGACTTTTTCTTACTTCACCAGATGTATAAAATATACATTGAAGTTTGCTGTTATACTCGAACATAAAATATCGTGTATTTTTTTAATCTCACATGCTTTTAAAAACCAAATTCATCAGAAACTTATTAATTCCAGCTTGCCTTGGAGCTTCTGATTGCCAAGGGCTTTAAAAAGATTACAGTTTTGCTCTACATGCCCACAGAGGGGCCCTCATATAATTAATAATAATGGCTAACATTTGTAAAGTTCCTACCCTAAGCCAGGCACCCCGCTTTGCATTTTACACTGCATCATTTCATTTAAGTCTCATAGTAACTCTATGAGGTAAGGGTGATTATATTTCCATATTACCAAAGCTTAGAGAGCTCACATAACTTGCCCAAGGTCATACAGCTAGGAAGTGTTGCAGCTAGGAGTCAAATCCACATCTCCTGGTCTCCACAGCCTGACTCTACAACTCCCCGCCACACAACTCCCCACGGTATGGAGAAGGGTGGGATCCAAGATGGTGGTAAGGACTCCCTACTCTGTCAGCAGAGTACTGTATGTACTCGTAGACACTGTGCTAGATACCATTTACACAAAAATGGAAAAGAAACTGTCCCTGCTTTCCAGAAGCCTTGAGCCTAGAAGAGGAAGGCAGCCATATACAATGTAGATTGGCCGATGACAGGTTAAATGCCGTGGAAGGAAGGGCCCAAACTGGTGTGTGAGCCCAGAGGAACAAGTATCTCACTCTGCCAGGGAAGTGGGGCGAGGAGTGCCAGAGGAGTTTGCTGACATTTGCCCTGAGTTTAGAGGTAGTAGCAGGAATTTCCTAGGCAAAGGAGGGTAGTCAAAGGCATGAAAGACAGAGGCACTAGAGTTGTGAAAGAGCCTGGCTGCTTTAAGGAGCAATGAGAAATTCAGTAGGAGTGGTCAAGAATGACTCTGAGGCTACCAGCTCAGGAGGCCTGATGGATGGTGATGTTGTTAACTGAAGTCAGGTGCAGAAAGGGAAGATGACGAGTCTAATTACAGTGTGGAGTTTCTGGGGCCTCTGGTACTTTCCAGGGAGAGATCAAGAATAGGGATGGGATGGAGTCATGGATTCAGGCATTCTCAATAGACAAAGGATAGTTGAAGCCAAAGGAGTTGACAGGGTCACCCAGGGAAGGGGGCAGCGCGGGGAAGAACAAGAGGATAAAGTTAACAAAGGTGGAGCCTTGGGGAAGAGCAAAATCTAGGAGAAGGTAGATGGTGGAACTGGACGAGGGCCTGGAAAGACCCTTGTCAAAGAGATATAGGGGAAACCAGGAAAGACCTGAGGCTTAGGAATGGTCAACAGTGTTCAAAGCCTCCTAGAGTTCATTGAGCGAGAGTTTGGAAATAGTCCACTGACTGATTATTAGTGTCACAAGTTTCAGCAAAATGGTCAGAGTTGAAGAAGGAAGATTAGTGACTATGGAGAGACTTGAATATGTTAGTGAGCTGAGGGGATGGAGATGGAGAGGTCAGGAGATGGTGCAATTAAAGTTGAGATGGCTTAACAAGCAGAGCAAGGTGAGGAAGAGATGGACACAGCTGACGCACTGGGCATCCATAGAGAAGACGGGGTTTCTTGAAGGCAGGAGAGAAGGATGGGTATCTTCAAAGAGGTGGAAAGGAGGGAAAGAAGTAAAGTCAAAGGAATTCCTGGGTTGTGACTTCTGTTTACGCTGGGGAGATGGTGGATGAGCGTCGGAGCAGGTAGGGTTATCATGGAATGATTACAGAGACAGTGAAGATGAGAAAAAGCCAGTGAGAATGGTGGGTCAGGCCTGATGAGGGAGCAGCAAGTGTGTTCAGAAGCCAACTATAAATTTGCGGTCTTATGACCTGGATATTTATGCAATTTTCTCCAGTAGCACTTGGCCATTTTGGAGGAAGATAAAGGAAGACAGACAGTTGGGTAGAAACTGACCTGGGGATTTCCAAACAGGGTGCTGGGATGATGGGGAGACAAGGGACATCCAAGTACTGGCAGCAGTCACTGAAGTATTTACCCAGAGGATCTGGCTGGGTAGGAAATCCAGTGAAGCCAGAGGAGCCCTGAAGGTCGGAAAGAATAAAGGATAGGATTTCTGAGAAAGCACATTCTGGGCAACGTCAGGGTCGAAGGTGGAACAGGGGAGGGGGAAAGGCCAGGCGTAGAAGGGCCGTTCCATTAGCTATATCGGTTCCCTATTCACACACATTTCCCCTAAGCTTGCATTGACCCAGCTTCTAGGCTTTTCTTCCCATGGAAGATGAAGGTGCTGACCGGGAGAGGACAAGTGAAATCTGTGTGGCCTCCTGGCTTGGCTTCATGGGCCCACACCCTCGCCCCACACAGACCTCCACACGTTGGCCCTGGGCCCAACCCACAGAATCAAGCTGATGACTATGACAGCTGCTCAACCCATCTTCTCCCAGCCCTGATTTTGGGGATTTACCTAGTTAAATGTGGGATGGGCACACTGCTTCTCTTTCCTTTTTGTTTTTTTTTTAAACTAGAACATGACTAGCTGACCCCATGAAAAGAGAATTAGTGCTGCCTTCCACTAAGACCTCTGTGATGAGAATCAGAGAGTACCTGTTGGCCAAAGGTGGGAAACCAAGTAAAAAACCGGCCCTCCACCCTGCGCTGGGCCACTGCTAATCACTCAGGAGGCCCTCACTAAGGCCCGAGTGGGACTTCCAGGGCCAGCGCCTCGTGGCTGTCTCAGGCCCTGGGGGAGGGAAGCAGGCACACGACTGCCAGCCTCTGACAGGACGTCGAAGGTGCCTCACCTCACCCACTGCAACATCCATTAGCCTGTCTTGGCCCACACCTACCAATAGCCCGAGCCACTCTCAGCGGGCTGCAAATGCCTGATGCGTTTGTCGTGGGGTTCCTGGAGTGTCAGCGACATCATCCCAGCAGTCCCAGGGCTGGATCGATGAGAATCACCAACAGAATACTGAGTGTGACAGAGGACAGAGGGTCAGAGGAGGAGAAGTAATTGCTTGTGGCTGGGCAAAGGCCCCTGGCTGGGAGATTTAAGAGAATTTTTTTTTCTCTCCAAAGACTCTCTGTGAAAGCTACAGAAAGCAGGCCCCAAAGAAGCATTAGCAACTTCTCTGCTCTACGGGCCGTGATGTCTTCGCTCTATCAGAGCCCTCTGTGTGGCCAGCACTGATCAAGGATGGAAACAATCTCCCCTCCCCACCCCCACATTTGGATCTCGAGGAAGCCGGACTGGTTTACATCCTCACTGAGGCATCCAGGCTACCAGGCCAGAACTTTCTGTTTCTTCCTGCTCTGTGATTCTGTCTCTAAAAGGTAATATCTTAGACTCAACTGAACGTGCAGTATCGGATTTCTCCTGCTCTGAGTGGGTAAAAGTACAAGGAGGGTAGAAAGTGCCATTAGCTCTCTCAACTAGTCTTTGCTCCAGAAAACGACTTTGCTTCTTGGGAAGAGATTCCAAAAATAAAGTTGTTAAAAGTGGTGTCTTCAGGGACTTTTAGGATAGCAGAGTGTCTCCAGACTGTGACTATTCTAAACACCATCGCTCTTTAAAAAGTCACCTACTGAAAAAAGCAAAGGCTTTCAGCTTTTTGATATTTCTTCAGTCTCTCAAAAATGCAAGCTTGCCACTGGTAGGGAGTGATAAGGTGGCAAGTTGCCGATGAGTTTCTCTTTCAAGGACACACAGCCAGCCAGTTCTGGTGGCTCTGGGCTGCATCCTAGCTGGTTTGGTTCAGCTCAGCCGGGGTTCCGCTGCTAGAGAATTCTCAAGCTCCTGTGTTCCCACTTGCAGACAGAGTGGCTGCCTCTGTTGTACTTGAAGTCCTATTACTTACAAAGCTCCACTGCAAGCTGACCATCAACAACGCCACACATAGACACACAACCAACACTAGCCCTTTCCTGGTACCTTAGAAGATAAATGAAGCTTTCCCCAAATCTGCAGCTACGATGAAACATTGAGGCATTTTGTTGAGAGCCCAAGAAGCAGCAATTATTGGTTAGAAGCAATTTGAAGATCTCTCTAGGTGTTATTATGTCTTAACATAAAAGCAATCTTTTCTCCAGTATGTGTTTATTGTTAAAGCAATGCTGTAACAACATTAAGGTTATGAAGAACAGAAATAGTCAACTTATAATATCTTCATCTGAACACATCTCTTATAAATAATCCTGCAAGTACATTTTAGTAATGTCTTTGTCCACTTTTCTGGTTATTTCCTGAGAATATATCCATAGAAGAGGCATTATGGGATCTAAGAACATGGACATTTTTTTGTTTTTTAAAGATTTTATTTTTTTCCTTTTTCTCCCCAAAGCCCCCCAGTACATAGTTGTATATTTCTCGTTGTGGGTTCTTCTAGTTGTGGTACGTGGGACGCTGCCTCAGCGTGGTCTGACGAGCAGTGCCATGTCCGCGCCCAGGATTCGAACCAACGAAACACCGGGCCGCCTGCAGCGGAGTGTGCGAACTTAACCACTCGGCCACGGGGCCAGCCCCAGAACATGGACATTTTTTAAGATTGTTGATACATTTTGCCGGATGGCTTTCCAGAAATAGTGTTTTACTGCCTAATTGTTATATAATTTGCATTTCTTTGAATATTAATGCTCTTGAGCAATACTTTAAATGGTTACTAGTCATTCATGCGTCTTGCTATGAATTATTTGTTGACTTCCTTTGCCCCTATACCTTTTCTGTCAATTTGTATGACCTCTTTATTTATTAAGGCTATCACATTTGTTGTCCAAATTTTCCTGTCTTTGGATTTTATTGATGTTTTGATATACAGAACTTTAACATTTTATGTATTCAAATTTATCCAACTATCCCTTATTATTTCCTGAATAATGCATATCATTTATTCCACACCTGTTACATGCTAGGCACTCTGTAAGAGGCTTTGTGTTTATGTTCTATTTGATCCTTATGTCAAGCGCAGGAGGCGGGTGATAGTATACCCATTATACAGATGGGACTGTAATAATAAAGAAATAAAATAAAAATAATAATGATGGCTAACATTGAGCAATTACCACGCTCCAGGTATTGTTATAAATGTATTATTAACTCATTAAATAATCAAAACAACCCCACAAGGTAAGCATGATTACCGTTCTTGTTTTACAGAGGAGAAACTGAGGACAAAAAAGTTAAGCAGATTGTCCAAGGATACACAGCTGGAAAGTGAGAGAGGTCAGACTAGGGGAGGGTCAGGAACTTGCCCCAGTCCCAGAATCAGCCAGTGATAGCTGCGTAAGTCAACCTCAGGTCTGACCGGATCCAAGGCCAGGCTCTTTCTACTACTCTAAAGTCCTTCTCTGCTCAACCGAAACACTTGGCCTACTTTCTGTTTTCCTTTATTTAAGATCTACGTTTATATGCCTCTTGTTGTCTCTTTCTCTTATGTCTTTTCTTGCATGAATTATGCTTGATTTTTCATTTGTTACATAGCTTTGGAAGATAGACACCTTATATTTTATTCTGTGGAATGGACCTCACAGTATTTTTTTCTACTCAATGCCACACAATATCCCAAGTAAAGTACAATAAAAATAATATATAAAACCATCAAGACTATGCTTTAAAGGGGGGATATTAATGTCTGTAATGTGAATTATACACATCTCTGTTTCGTATTTTTGTGATGAGGGCTGTGGTCATTTCCAGAAGTCATATTTCTACGTAAATTTATGTAAAGTCAGTATTGGGGGCATTTAGACTTCTGGGATTTTTGTTTAGCAAAAGCCCACGAGACAAAGAAGATGCGGGAAGGCAGAAGGAGCTGCCTGCATGCAAGGGAAGAACATATAAATAAAGCACGTTCCAAGGAGAAGGGCCACATTGAGTTAAGGTGGTAAGCAGCGGAGTGATGCCATGTCAACCATACCCATCTTGGAGCGATCATATGAGAATGTGTTTTCCTGCTTCTTGGAGAGTCTAGAAATTTTTTATTTTGTTTTCTTCCTTCAAATATCACTGCTGAGCTTTTGGCATGCAGATAAGCTCCTTTGATCCCTTTATGCTTTGCTAGGGTGGGTCTCGAGCAGACGTCAGTCTGAGGATAGGTGACCTCTACTGCTAAAGGGGAGGTCTCTGGGGTCTCTGCTAGGTGAGCAATGAGCACTCACCACTCTGGCTGGTTGGAGCTCAGGTGTTCCCTGTTCTGTGTGAGCTCTGGGAATTGCTCAGCTTACAATTCCTACATCACTCTTTGCTTGGCCTAGTGGAACTGTACTTCATGCACACACAGCCTAGGACTCAGTGAACAATCAAGGACATCTCTATGCAGACTTATGAAGCACTTTTCTTGCATAGCTTCCTCCTTTCCACAACTCTATCCTGAATTTCTAGGGGCCTCAGCCTCCCCAAACTTCAACTCTATCTCCTCAACTTAGCAAGGCTGTTGTGTTCCCTTCCCACTCCTGTGCTCTAGAAAGAAAGCTAGCAACCCTAGGGCCCACCCCATTCATTTCTCTTCCCCCAGCATTCATAGTCGTGTGCTACCTGTGGCTCGAAGTCTGAAAACAGTTGATTCATGGTCAATGCCTGAGAACAGTGTGTCCAGTTTTCTAGTTGTTTATGGCGGGAGGTGAAGTCCAGTCCTTATTACTCCAACACAGTCCAACATGAGTGAGGACAATTTAAAGACCATGGGCTAAATCTGCCTGCTGGTGATGGCCCCAGCACACTGTGTGTGAAGGGAGATGTGAACCTGTGGCTCCCTCCCTCGGTTTATCTCGGCTCCTCAGGCTACTCTGAGCTGAGGGTTCCTCTTGTCTTTGAAGAGATTTATTTTTCATACAGTATGGCTCCTTAGTGCAAGTCAATTACTTCATCTGGTGATCTTTCGAAAAACAAAGATCTGATCTATCAAAAGAACAAAGTACTTGGTGGACTTACCGGGATATAATGTGTTACTCTCCAGCTAAGCAGATTTTCCGAGGGCCATTTGTACTCTATACGATTTTTATTTATTTTTCAACTCTCTGCTATTGCTTCCAAACTCACCTCTCCATGGATACTGCTCCTGCCAGAGTCACCAAGGTCTATCATGTTGCCAAATCCAAAAGACTCTTTGTTCCTTGTTTTACTAGATTACTCAACAATATTTGGTATTGTAATCACTACCTTTTTTCTTGAAATATTTTTTAAAAATTTCATGACTTCCTACTCTTCTAGTTTCCCTCTGCCTCTCTAACCATTCCTTGGCTGGCTCAGATTCTTCTCCCCAACCTCCAAATCAGTGGTCTTCCAATTTATATTAATTTTTATTTGAATCAATTTTAATTGTAAAAATCTCGTCCTCCAAAATTTTTTGTGTGTGTGTGTGTATGTATTATAGCATACAAAATATTTGAGTACAGTGGCACATGTACATAATTTTAAATAAATGTGCACATCAGGAATATAATCTAAAAATGTTTACTGGTATGCCTGAAGTCAGAAATGCTTCGGAGGGCTCCACTGCTCTAAATGCTGGAAGTCCTCAGGGCTTGACCGTGGAACTTCTTCTCTTCTCTTCCACTGTCTCCCTAAATGATCTCATCCATTTCCATTTGTATGTCAATAACTCCTCCATTTACATGTCCATCCAGACCTCTCTCTTCTAAACCATAACTCATGCATTCAACTTCTTTAACAATTTCCTATGTTTTTTACAGACTTGTCAAACCAAAGAGCCCCCAAACTCAGCTCTTAATCTTCTCACCTAAATATGCTCTTCTTACAGGCTTTTCCCTCTCAATGTCACATCCATCTCTGTTTGCTAATTCCTCGAATTTACCAAGCTGTTTCTGTGGGCTTTGCCCTCCTTCCTGCCATCCCCCACAACTCTGATCTCTGCTGGCCTATTTCCTAATCGTCCTTTAATAGTCAGCTGAAAGGTCATTTCCCTAGAGAATCACTTAATCCGCTGTTTTTCCTTTCCAGCATCTCTGCCCCTTTCTTACTTGCACTCTGATTTTCTCTTGGGAAGCAAGCAGTCTCAATGGGGCAGGTGGTCAAAGTGTCCAATTTCCCCCTCATTCTTGCCAGCCCTCCAGAAGTTGTCACACAACCTAAGCTAAGCCAATCATTTGAATTTTGGTTAGATTTATCCAAGGGAGTAAAATAGTGGGAACATATTTCTTCTGAGGGTAGTGCCCTGAAAAGTCCGCCTGTAGTTCCTGCTCCCGGATCTCAGAACTTCCACAGTTTCCTTCCTTCCCAAGGCTATCTCGTTTAGTGTTTACTTTGACTCTCTGCGCTACCTCATCTCCTTTAAGTAAATTCCTTATTTTTACATAAGTTAGCACATCTTCCTGTCATTTACCCTCAAAGCAGCTGAGTTCATACACCTTTCAACCTGAATTCGGCCCCACCCATTATTCTATCTTACATAGCACTTGTGTTAGTTTCCTAGGACTGCCATAACAAAGAACCATAAACTGGGTGGCTTAAACAACAGAAATGTATTCTCTCACAGTTCTGGAGGCCAGAAGTCTGAAATCAAGGTGTCGGCAGGGCCGTGCTCCCTCTGAGGCCTTTAGTGGTGGATCCTTTCCTACTTCTTTCTAGCATCTGGTAGCCGTGGTGTTCCTTGGCTTGTGGTAGTGTAACTCCAATCTCTGCCTTCATCCTCCCATGACCATGTCTCCGCTCTGCGTCTCTGTCTTCAAATGGCATTCTCCTCTCTGTGTTTCTCTCCTTTGTTTTTATGATACCAGTCAGATTGGATTAAGAGTCAACCCTGTCCCAGTATGACCTCCTCTTATTAGCTAATTACACTTAAAACAACCCTCTTTCCAAACAAGGTCCCATTCTGAGGTACTGGAGGTTAGGACTTCAACGTACCTTTTTGGGGGATACAATTCAACCTATAACGGCACCCTCTTTTCTCTTTTGTAGCACTTGCACTGTTTACAATTATATTTCTATTTGTGAGCTTACTTGCTTACAGCTTGTCTCTCCTATTAGTCCATGAGGGCAAAAACTGCGTCAGTTTTGTTACCATTGTCTACCCAGAGCCTAGCACAAGCCCTGGAATAACTATGGTGTCACACAGAACAACTAGCTAATACTCGTTAAAGCAAAGACTCCAACGAATGATAATTCTTTTTGATTCTTTAGGGAATTGTTGGAATGTTTTACATTGTAAGTATCTTACCAGAATCTATTGCATTTTGTACAAGTTCAAAGACAGGGAAAGAGGGTGGAGCTAAAATACCCAAGGAACATGTGTGTTCTTCTTTAAATATTAAGAGTCATGTGTGGCTGAGGAGTGGAATGGCCCTGCCTGGCCCCAAGTTTCTCTGAGGGGACAATGAGCTGTCACATAAGAGTGAGGCCCCCATTGTGGTGCTGTGGTGCACAGGCAGCCCCAGAGCTGTCTGAGTGTCTGCATCCCTGCCTGTGTTCATCTTTTACCTCTGTCATCCATTTCCCACTGGCAAGGCTTTCTCTGTCTGGCTCAGGGATGGAATATGAATCAGGCCGTCTCTGGTAACCAGAATTAATCATTTCTCCTTCAAATTGATTATATATCCCCAGAGCACTGAGTTGGGCCAGAAGTTCTGAAATCTGTTTTCTAAAAAGATTTTCCAACTTGGCAAAAATTTTTCTGCCCGTGAAGGGAGAAGAGGTGAGTTAAGGGGGAGATTGTTAAAGCTTTGAAATAAGGGAAATTATTGTTGAGATGAGATCTGGCTGCTAACCAATAGGATGATGGCCAGGCAGTAATGGGAGGGGTGGGGAGACCAGTCTGGATTGGGGATCATGAATTTGCAGTGGCATCTGTCTTGAGTGGGAGGGGTCTACGTTTCTCTAGAAGGGCTCAGTCACCTAAGAATCAGAACATGGAACCAGAGGTGGGTTTTTTCAGGTGGGGTGCAATGGACTGGGAAGTGAGGGATTTGAATCTGTCAAGGGGGGGAACTAAAGAAAGTAAGAGTATCAGAAGGAGAAATGGCGGAGTCGGGGACTGGAAGTCTCCATAGATCCAAGGAAAGGGTACGGTGGGATAAGGAAGGAGGAAACTCAAAAGAGACAAGGTTATAGTGTAGAGCGTTAGAGTTTAAGACTTCAGAAGTGAAAGGTGTCAGAGTTAAAAGGAGAAAAGATCTTTTAGTGGGTGGCTGACATGAAGTGGAGGTGGAAGCCACTGAAATGGAAGAGGTCAAAGAACTGGGAAGTGAGGGCAGCAGTGAACTTGTCTCGTTCTTCCATATCTAAGTCTTCCAGCCATTCCAGGCAGGCTTTGAGCCCATCTTTCAATGGAAACTGCTCTTGTCAAGGTCAACAATAACTATCTGTTGCCAAATGTCCAGTCCTCATCATACTCCACCTGTTGTCAACCTCTGACAAATTGACCACTTCTTCTTTCTTGAAATGCTTCCTTACTCGGTGCTCAGATACCACAAGCTCTTTCTGTCCATCTCTCCTGGCCACCCCACCCAGCCACTGCTTGTCTCCTTTGCTGGCTCCTCTTTCTGACCTCTTAATGTTGACTACCTGGACTCTATCCTCAGACCTCTTCTCTACACTCTTGCTCTAGACAATCACTGCCAGTACCGTGGTTTAAAGTCTATCTATACCCTGATGTCTTCCAATTAACATCCCTGGTCTCTACCTTACTCCTGAACTCCAGGCACCTGGATCCAAACATTTTCTTGATATTTACCCTTAGGTGCCTAACTGGCACCTCAACTTGACACTTGTCAAAAATAGAAGTCATGATTTCCCCTGCCTAAACTTCCACCCCTCCTGGTCCTCATCTTAGGAATTGGCAACTCCATCTTTCCAGTTCCTCAGATTTGGTGCGAGATGCTTAGCCACTTTGTGTTTCCATTTTCTGATCTGCAAAACAGAATGAACGGCAATACTTACTATATGGGGCTCCTAGAAGGACTAATTAAATTATTGCATTTAAAGCACTTAACATTGTATCCCAACTCATAGAAAAAGCTCAATAGTTGTTATCTATTATTACTATTAATATGTATACACAAAATTCTGACTCTGCATTGCCTGTAGCTAACTGCTAATGAGCTCCTGATAATGTAACTGGCTTCAAATGGAGTTGTTCTTGCTTAAAAACCATTAAGTCTGGCTTAATAAGAAAGAATTCAAGATCAGTGTAGGCATGTAGTAGAGGTAAGAAATTCCTTGTTGCTGTTTTTAATTTTGTTTCGGTAGCCAAACCATCTGGATAAAAGTGAGCATTATATCTGGAAAAAAAATGACCATTTCTACGATCAGACATTCTGAGCACATGAGGCCAAATTTCTGGTTTTTGGCAACCTTGGGAAAACCCATTCCCCAGGCAGTCTCTGCATTGCCAGGGCCCCAGCAAAGCTTTGTGGCTGAAAGCCCAGGCTATAGGGTGAGAATGGATGGTGGGGAGAGAGCCCTGGCAAAGCTTTGTTCCAGGGTCTGGAATTTACACAAATCCTGCTTTCAATTATCCAAATATTTTTCTGGCTAACAGATGTTTAACATCACATAGCTGTAATATGACAATAATCAGCAAAATTTTCCATGCAGCCAAGAGGGAAGTGAAGAAGAACCATTCACCTCTCCTGGAGTGTGGCTACAAAAGTTTTGCTCCTAGGATCTGACATCTTCTTTTGCCCCTTCTTGAAACCCTTGGGCCTATTCTTCTTCTGTGGGAGGAGATGCTCCTAATGGTTCCTCTTTTACTTTTTCCATCTTGGTCACTCTTGTCCTATTGTACACAGATCTGGAGTTGAGAAGTGGTTTGCTTATTGCTGTGCTCAGATAATACACTTCTTTATGTGGGGAGGCATCCTCTTCCACCCAGACACAGCAGGGGTTGGAGTGGACACCCTTAAAGGAGTAAGGAGAACTGGAGCTGCCCTCCTGGGCAATCCAACCAGTTGCTTCATCCCTAGGGGCCAATGGGTTCAGGGAATGCCCAGCCAGATTCTCCTTCCCTCCAGGATGATATTTATAGCAACTCTGAAGAGTAAAGCTTTAAATTTTAAAAAAGAAACCAATAAACCAAAGCTGCTAAATTTAAACTATTCAGAGGTAATCAAATATAGAATCTTGAGACAGAATAAGAACAAATAAATGAAGAGATAAACCTCCCTGGAGACTCTGTGGTTGGTTTCTCCGAGTGTCATGAACGATGGTTTTGATAATCCTGAGTATTCTTGCCCCTAAATCTCTCATCATCTAAGGGGAAGGGCACATGGAGGGCTGGAGAAAGGGAAGAGGAAGGAGTCTGCGTCCATGCATGTGCCTGCACATCCCCGCCATGCAATGAACCAAGCGTGCAGGTATTTTGTGCATAGCACCCCTGAGAATGTACTGATTTCATCCTCAACTTACCATTAAACCCATAATTAAATACTTGGTAATTATGCCCAAAGCCTGACAGAGGACTAGGGTTTTGGTTCCTCTATTTTCCATTAATCCAGCCAAGACTTCGAGAAGTAGATGGGAGAGAGGGGATGTCTACGCTAAAACCTGTGACAAGTCCTGCCACTGGATCCTGCTGGTCAGCAAAAGATAGGAAGACTCTGTAAGAAAAATTAAAGAGAGTAAAAAAGAAAGAACAGAGAGATAAGGAAGAAAGGAAAAAGAAGAGAAGGAATATCGTACTCCAAAAGAACAAAAGGAGCACACGGTAGACGAGCGCCTTCTGTGCCCAGTCAGGGAAAGGTTTGAGAAACGGGAGTGAACCTGAACGTTCAAAAGACACTTACACCCTTTCAAACTGATCCTCTTGAAGGGAAGTTGCTGCATCCTTTTCTCGGAAATATTTTGACAGTTTGTATCATGAACCTAAAAAATGTCCGTTTAATTTGAACAGTCATTCTTTTACTAGGAACCAAGTTTAATTATCTGAAATATGAAATCATTTGTCATGCAAAGATGGGCATCTCAACCGTGGTTCTCAACCCTCTTTGTACTTTAGAATCACCTGGGAAGTTTAAAAATAACACTGGTGCCTGGGCCTCAGCTTGAACCCTGAGTGGAGCCAAGCTGGTGGTGGTTGCTGTTGTGGTTGTGGTTGTTTTTTGTTTGTTTTCAAGCTCCCTGTGTGATTTCAGTGCACAGTCAGATTGGATGCCCACTGATGGAGATCTTTGCTTGACTGAAGCCCTCGCACTTCAGGACTAACTCAGATTTCATTCCCTTTGAAATGCTGCCTTGTCCCTCTATCCAATCCCATACCCCACCCAGATACTCTCTAGACCATCCTGTTTCATTTCCTTCAAGATTTACCATCTATGTCTGTCTCTCTGTCTTCCTTTCCCCTAAGAGGATCTTATATCCTTATTTCTCTTTGGTTTCTAATTCTGAGGAGCCCTGCTTATTGTAGGGTGTAGGTGGTTGGGGGGCAGGCAACGGGGGTGATGGGTAATTGGTTGCTAGTTATTAAAACTCTAATCTGGAGAGGCCATAAAGAAAGTTCTGGTGGCTTTTCTAGCTTCCTCCATTCTCTGCAGCAGCAGTCAGGGACTCCTCCTCTCCAGTCCTGTGGTGTTTCCATGACTCCCCAGGCAGCCTCTTCAGCCCCTCGGGTCACTGCTCACCAATTTAGCGGATGTTATGAGAACTCCCCAGGCTTTGTTGATTTACAATCCATCTTCTTTCTTGGGTTGGAAGCCACCCTGAGACATGGTCACCAGAATCTTCCATCGGCTACCACTTTTCACAGCGTAAGCCAGGAAGTTGTGCCCCTCCTTATTTCTGGGGAATTTTGGGGCTGCTTTTCCCCTTTCAATTGTTTCTACTCTCCTTGGTTCATTTTGTTAGCTTGGGGAAGAAGAAGAATCACCGAGCCCGCTTGACTCCATCATCTTTAGCAGGAAGTTGGCAAAAAGTTTTTAGTAATGTAGTAAAATGCTAATATTATGGTATTCCATTGAAAAAAACAGGCACTAATATGTATATGTAGAATGATCGTGACAATTTTTTAATATAAAAAAGACGAGCGGAAATATAACAAAATTATAACAACAATGGAATTTTTATGGAGGGATTATGAAAGAGGTTAATATAAAACTTTTCAGTACTTCTCAAGTTTTCCACAACATTTTTAGTTTGCTTTATAGTGATAAAAAGTACAGGAAAAAACCCAGAAGCATAAAGCAGTCTTATTTGGAAACTGAACCCTTTGTCTCATAAATTCTGTTATTGCTCAGATAGTTAACTGTCTTCTTTCAGAAACGTCTAGATTCTGTGGTCTCTGCTTAAGACTATTGAAATTGGAGGCTCATCTTCATCCAAAGCCTTGGGCCAGGTTTGGTGAATTGGTGAATGATCAGGCTGGGAAATCACAGTTAACTCCACTGGTGGTTAAAGAGTGTGGCTGAGCTGTTGGCTTTGAGGTCCCCTCCTGGGGAAGAGCTCCAAGATGCTTTGCACGCTGACAACAGCTAAAGTTTCTCAAGTGCATACCCTGTGCCGGGCACCATCCCACGCACTTTACACATTCAAGTGTACTTAATACACAGGACAACCCCATACATTTGGAACTATTTCAATCCCAATTTAGTAGATGAGAAAACTGAGGGTAAGTAGCTTGCTTAAGATCTTAGAGCAAGTGGCAGAGCTTGAATCTAAACACCTGAGCCCACACTCTCAACCACTGTTCTGTCCTAACTCTTGAAGCAAGATGGTAGCATCACGGGAAAGATTCAAAGTGATGTCCTAAGGAGATACCTTGAAGAGGGCAACAGAAACTCATATGGGTGTGACAGACCTGATATTACGGTTCCAAGCTGACTGATTAACTGCAGAGTGGTGAGGTATGAGTGAGTCGGGGAACGGAGTGGTGGAGTGTTACCCATACTGGGTACTCATCTGTCCCCAAGCACATGGACGCCTGACTATTGCCAGTGCCTGGCAAGACCAATCCCTACACTTAAGTCACTTCAGTACTAACATCCACATATTCATAAAGACCTTCACCGGCCATTCTGCCTTGACAGGGAAGATGGTCAAACAGGGCAGTGCTTGGGTCACAGTGTCATTTGTTCCCTCAAGACTCACTATCTCACAAGTGGGTACCTGCACGCATGCCCATTTGCCCGGGTGCTAACAAGCCAATGGGCACTTAGTACCTGGGATATTTTGGAGACAAGGATGGGGCTCCAGTGCTTCCCCTAAGGACTGCTGTATGTGGAATGGTTCTTATTTCTCTCACATTCCTCCCTTCCTCTCTCAGTCCCTATCTTCTCCCCTGTTCCCCTTATCCTCTCTGGCATTCCTCCTTCCTTCCTCTCTCTTCGTTCACTCTCTTTTGAACTGTGGTTTCTAATTGTTTGAGAGGTCCCAGATGCCTTTGAGATTCCATGAAAGCTATCAACCTTCTCACCTCCAAATACACAGATAAAGACACACAAACACACACACATATGTGAATTTGTGTGTGTATGTGTGTGAAGCTTTTTCATGGACCTGCCATAAGCCTCTCGATGCCTTCAGAGACCTCTGATCTATATGCGAGTGTCTTCCTTTTTCCTTTCCACTCCACTGCAGACAAGAGCGTGGACTTCACTTCTAATGTCCTCTAGTAGACTAGAGAGTGGGCATGCTTGGTCCCACCCTTCCTCTCCCCTCAGGCCTTTCTCATGGCCAATAATTGAAAGCATGGACCTGTAAGCAAGTCTTATGGGTAAAAATTCTGTTTCTTTCCTTTAGTTATGTGCCTTTGAGCAAACTTCTTCACCAACAAATTGAGAATAACTCTACCTTCCTTATAGGGATTTATTATGATTACTTACATTAATAAATATAACAGCCTTTAGGACAATGCCTGGCAGGGAGTAAATGATTTCAGTATTTGCCATTTTTGTTATTTGAGTGCTCAGTGAAAGAGAGAAGAGAATGAACTTTTGTTTCCAGAGTTCATTGTAGCTTCTTCCTCTCCCTCCATACTTCGGTGTGGGGGCGGGGTGAGTGGGGTGTGTTGTAGAACCTAATAAGAACAACCTTAAATAACTGAAACATCCAGAAAACATTTAAGCCCTCTGGGAATAACTAAGATACACTTATTACCATCAAGGAGCTTAAATTTAGCCCCAGAAATAAAACAACTGAAACAACTATAATGCAAGGCAGAATCTGAAAAATGGTTCAGGAGAGGAATAAATCCAGGGCTAAGAAAGAGATTCTGTCCAGCTTTGGGTGTGGGGGGTTTTGGGAGGATGGACATGAAGCCGGGCCGTGAAGAATGTGGTGGGCAGGCTGGTGTGGACAGCCTGGGATTGTGTGGGAGGAGTGGTGTGGAGAGGTGCTGAGGCCGCCAGTGTTGGAGATGCCTGGGAAACAGGGGAGTCTGGCGAGGACTGTCCTGGGGGGTAATGGGAGAAATGGGGAGAGATCTTTAATGACACATGGATTAGATGTAATTTGGTAGTAAGAGGAGAAATATGCTCAAGCTAGCTCACATAAATGAGGATTTATTTTAAGACATTCTGTTTTCTCACAAAGCTCATGGAGGTGAAATATAGCTGAGTTACTCAAAGGACTAAAACCAGGAACCAGGAAGAAATACTCATCTGGGTATCTTTTGTGCTCTTTTCTTGTCCATTGACCTATCTCTCTGCTCTTTCATGTTTTTTTCTCCAGAGTCTCTCTCCTACATGTCTCTTCCATTATCTCTGCTTGCTCTCCAGCATTCAGGATCTCAAAATGGTGGCTGCTAAATCCTCAACCACATGATCTCTGGGGTCCATGTACCCACAGACCAACTCCATCTCAGCAGGATCACTGTGTGTGGTTCGGCAGTTTGGGCCTAAGAGAGCCCAGTTGGGCCAAGAGGGTGAGTAGTGGCTGAAATCCAGTGTAATTCTCTCACTAATATTTCATTGGCTAAAGCAAGGCCCATGAACACATTTCAAAGGATATGGGCATGTGTGTTTCTGCCATGGGTTCAGGAGGGAAAACCTGAATATTTGGGAACAGATCTAAAGTTTATCACATGGTAAAAACAATTTTAACCCTACAAAGTGGCATTCAATGAGAATAATTTTCCACACCGGCATGTTCCTTTCAACTGTTGCATAATATTCCATCTCATTCCTTTTAACTACTGCACATCTTCTTCCTATTAAGATAAACTGCATAATATTCCATTGTATGGCTATATCTTTATTTGTTTATGATTTCCTTTTTAGGGAGATTTGGGTTGTTTTCAGTCTTTCTTTCTAGTATAAAGGATGAAGGAACAAATTTCTTTGCATATATATATATTTTACATTTGAAAGTATATCTCTAGGATATGTAGAGAACCAAAAAAGATCAGCTCCCATTGTTACAACAAGATAAACATGAATCACTTTTTGTGAACTCATCAGAGAATTGAGGTCACAGGACAAACCACATCCTGAAAAGATACTGGTGCCTGCAGGGAAACACAGGACCTGGGCATTGCTTAGCTGGTGACAGAAGCCACTGGGTACCATATAAGCTGGTAGAAACATTAAACTAGAAATTTTAGTGATTTGCTGGGTGCTAGATATGGACCAGTCTGAGAGTGTGAAGCTCCCGAGGACTGTAGACAGGCAGGAGGAGATTCCCACCCTTTTTCAGGCTTTTTCTCCAGGAAACACCTCCCCCCCCCCCATACACTCACAGGAAAGATGGGGAAAATCCAGAGACATTGGCTGGGGGAGGGGAATGGCAGCCACTGCTGAAACTTCAGAGACTTTTATTCTTTACAGAACAAAGGGTTTAATTTGCAGTGGAATGTATATTGCCAGAGGCCACTTCCCTGAGCCCCGCCCCTGTGTATCACCTGGGGCAGGGTGGGGTGGGGGTTGGGGGGTTGGAGCATTAATCTTTTTTGCAGCAAGGCTCTCCTCAAGGACATAGACTGAAGATACTGGGGCTATTCACTGCTGTTAGGGAAAGGAATAGAAGTGGAGGGATAGGGGAATTGAACAGAAACAATTACCAAGGCTACATCCCAGACACAGGCTTACTGCATACTCCAAACACTGAGACCTAATTAGAAAATTAGAGAATGCTCCCTATCTGCCACACCCCACCATCAATCTAGTGAGCCTACAGGAATAGTAATAGTAAGTAAATAATGGTAAGAATACAGATGGGCGAGCTCAAGGGGCAGAAAAACAAGGATCAAGAGAAAATCTTGCAATCAACTGCAGAGGGAAAAAAACCACCTTACCTACAGAGGAACGAAGATAAGAATACAGGAGATTTCTCATCAGAAATCATGCAAGCAAGAATACAATGGAGTAACACCTTTAAAATGTTGAAAGAAAAAGTCCTGCCGATCTAGAATTATATATCTAGAAAATATGCTTCAAGAGTGAAGGAGAAATGAAGACTTTCTCAAACAAAAACTGAGAGAATTCATTGCTTGCAGACCACTATACAAAACGTGTTAGAAGAGGTTCTTCAGGGGCCAGCCCAGTGGTGTAGTGGTTAAGTTTGCATGTTCCACTTCATTGGCCCAGGGTTCATGGGTTCAGATCCTGGGTGCAGACCTAGCACCTCTCCTCAAGCCATGCTGTGGGGGCATCCCACACAAAATAGAGGAAGACTGGCACAGATGTTAGCTCAGTGACAATCTTCCTGGAGCAAAAAGAGGAAGATTGGCAACAGATGTTAGCTTGGGGCCAATCTTCCTCACAGAAAAACAAATGAAGTTCTTCAGACAGAAGGAATATTATTGAGGTAAGAAACTTAGATCTACACAAAGAAATGAAGAGTATTGGAAATGGGACAAAAAAGGTAACATATAATATTTTTCTTATTTTTAGTTGCTCTAAAAAATAACTATAAAACAATAACAGTAATGACGTAAAGTCATGCATTGTTTAATGATGTGGATACCTTTGAAAGATGCATCATTAGGCGATCTCATCATTGTGTGAACATCATAGTGTACTTACACAAACCTAGTAGATATAGCCTACTACATGCCTAGGCTGTGTGGTACTAATCCTATGAGACAACCATCATATATGCAGTTAGCCATTGACCAAAATATCATTCTTCAGTGCATGACTGTATTGGTGTTTACATCATATGTAAATGTGAAACCTATGATCACAGTAAAGCAAGGGATGGGAGGAAGAAACTAAGAGTATTCTGCCGTAAGGTCCTATCTCTGGACATGAAGTGATATAATATTATGATAAAATTTTGTTATGATAAAAGATAAGCTCAGATTATTTAAAAATGTATATTGTAAACCTTAGGGAAACCACTATAAAAGTTAAGAAGAAGTGTACATAATAAGTTAATAGAGAAGATAAAATGAAATCATAAAATTGCTCACGTAAAACCAGAGATGACAACAAAAGAGGAAACAAGAAACAAAAAACAAGCGCAAGAAAAAGAAAACAACTAGCAAAAATAATAGATTTTAGTCTAAATATGTCAATAATCACTTTAAATGTGAATGGTCTAAACACATCAGTTAAAAGATAGACATTGTCAGGTTGGATTTAAAAAATCAGGCCTCAGGGTCCAGCGTCATGGCCAAGTGGTTAAGTTTGTGTGCTCTGCTTCAGTGGCCCGAGGTTTGCCAATTTGGATCCTGGATGCAGACTTGCACACCGCTCATCAAGCCATGCTGTGGTGGCATCCCACATGGAAGAACTAGAATGACCTACAACTAGGATATGCAACTATGTGCTGGAGCTTTGAGGAGAGGAAAAAAAAAAAAGAGAGGAAGATTGGCAACAGATGTTAGCTCAGGGCCAATCTTCCTCATCAAAAAAAAAGCATTACAAAAATCAGGCCTCAGCTATATTCTGTCTATAGTAAACCTGGTTTAGATATAAAGACATAAATAGATTAGAAGAAAAGGGATAGAGAAAAATGTACAATGAAAATATTAGCCAAAAGAAAGCAGAAGCAGTTAAATAATTTTGGATAAAGTAGACTTTAGAATAAAGAGGGATATTATATAATAAAGAAAAAATCAGTTCACCAAGAAGACATAATGTTCTTAAACCTGTGTGAACTTAACAGAGATTAAAAACACATAAAAAATTGATAGATGTGAAAGAAGTAGCAAATCTACAATTATAGTCGGAGACTTCAAAATGCCTCTCTCAATAAATGATAGAAGAAGTAGGCAGAAAATAGATGACCTGAAGAACACTATCAACCAACTAGACCTAATTGACATTCATAGAACACTTTATTGAACCACAGTAGGATATACATTCATCTCAAGTGTACAAGGAACATTCATCAAGATAAACGATATTCTAGGCATAAAACAAACCTGAATAAACTTAAAAGAATAGAAATCATACAGTGTGCATTCTTGGATCATATCAAAATTAAATTGGAAATCAATAACAGATATCAGGAAAAGCCCAAATATTTGGAAATTCAATAACACACTTCTAAATATTAGTAAGTCAAAGAGGACATCTCAAGGAAAATTAAAACGTATTTTGAAGTAAATGAAAATGAAAATACAACATATCAAAATTTGTGGGATGCAGCAAAAGCAGTGCTTAGAGGGAAATGAATAGCACTGAATGCTTACATTAGAAGACAAGAAAAATCACAAACAAATTACCTAAATTTCCACCTCAAGAACTGCTATAGATTGAATGTGTCCCCCTCCTCAAATTCTGAAGTTGAAATCTAATCCCCAGTGATGTTATTAGGAATTAAGGCCTTAGGGAGGTGATTAGGTCATGAGGGCAGAGCCCTCATGAATGGGACTAGTACCCTTATAAAAGAGACCCCACAGATCTCCCACAAGCCTTCCACTATGAACCAGGAAATAGGCCCACCTCACTAGACACTGAATCTGCCTGCATCTTGATCTTGGACTTTCCAGCCTCCAGGACTGTGAGAAATAAATGTTTGTTGTCTAAGCTGCTCAGTCTGTAGTATTTTTGTTATAGCAGCCTGAATGGATTAAGAGAGGAACCCAATTAAAGGAAAGCAAATTAAACCTAAAGCAAGAAGCAGGAAGGAAAAAATAAAAATTAGAGCAGAAATGAATGAAATTAAAAGCAGGAAAACAATAGAGAAGGTAACAAAAGCCTAAGCTGGTTCTTTGAAAGTGTATCTCTAGAATGAATTCCTAGGAGTGAATGTGATGGTACAAAGGGCATGTGAATTTTGAATCTGGAAAGATATCACCATACTACAAAAGCAGCATCAAGTTATACTCCCACCACAGTGTGTAAAAATCTGTTTCTATTTATTCTAACTGTACATGATCACATTTTTATCCTTTTCCAAACTGATAGGTAGAAAATGGTGTCTTTCCTTTAAAAGTTTTGCTTTCCTTATCATGTGTTCTTAAGTTAATTGTGTATCTTTATCTGCGAACTATTTTTTCAGGTCCTTTCCCCACCTACTTTTCTGTTGATTGGTTGATATTTTTCTTATTGATTTAAAAGTGGTGTTTATAGTTTAAAGAACTAATTACTTCTCACATATGAGTAATTTCCCCCACTTTGTCCCCTGTATTTTGACTTTGTTTGTTGCATTTGCTGCCATCAAATTCATTAATCTCTTCTATGGCTTCTGGTTTTTGTGAGTTGCTCAGAAGTCTTGCCTATTCCAAGATTATTAGAAGAAATCTCATATTTTCTTCCAATTCTTTTATTGTTTCACTTTTTTACTTGTAAATATTTGATCCATCTGTAATTCATTTAGGTATAAGGAGTGATGTAAGCCATCGAAGTTTAAAGTTTATTATCAAACATTTAAAGCAGTTTGTTGCCTTCATTTTCCCTAAAGCTTGTATTTTTTTCACAAGTAATTCATGTTCATTGAGAAAAATCTGAAAACAGATAAAAAGAACAAAAAATTATGTACAATTCCATCACCCAGAGATATCCAGTATTATTTTATTATATAATATTTCTCTATAAAAAATATGTAAATATAACTTTTAAAAAAAAAAATCAAAAACAAAAGAGTGACGTCAGCATCATAGTGGAGTGAACTTGCCCAGGATTCTATCCCCTCCAACATACAACAAAAAGGGGCAACCATACTCCAACAGAAGATATCCTAACAACACAAAAACCTAGGAGAGGCATGCAGCCACACAATGGAGGGCGGAGAGGCTGGAGCCCCCTCAGAGGAGCTGGAATGGGGTAAGAGAGAACTTCACTCCCTCCCCTAAAGGAGTCCGAAGGAGGATCCATGGGGGAAGGAACGGGGGAGGGATCACTCCTTCGCAGGATCAGCAAGGACTCCCTAGGGTCCTTGCAGCCTAGAGGGAAGCCCTCTAACAGGGCAAAAGCTTTCGTGGGGTGGGTGGTGACCTCATCAAGCGAACATCCCAGGAGACCAGATAGTGAGAGCTGATCAAGAAAGCCCAGAGTGCAAGCAGGAGAAAGTGCCCCTCCCCCCACCCGCCGTGTGCTGTGCTGCTCCACTACCTAGGCTCTCGGGCTCAAGGTGGAGGGCTCAGAATATGCAGCTCTCGACCCCCACCCAGTGGTGAGAGGTGGTAACTGCAACTGAATAATATCAGAATGTGTAAGACCCAACCATCCAACATGAGACACTACATCAAATCTCCAGACCAGAGAGAAAATGACAAGCACCAAGAACTCAGTCCTGAAGACACGGAAATATGTAACCTAAATGACAATGAATTCAAAATAGCTATCATCAAAAAACGTGAGGTAAAAGAGAAAGTAGAGAAACAATTCAATGAGTTCAGGAGCTACTTCACAAAAGAGATTGAAACTATAAAGAAGAACCAATCAGAAATATTAGAGATGAAAGACACAGTGGAGGAGATAAAACAAAATATGGAGTCCCTGAATGCTTGAGTAGACATCATAGAGGAGTGTATCAGCATAATTGAAGCTGGACATGTTGAAATGCTCCAGGCAGAGGAGGAGAGAAAACTAAGACTAAAAATAAATGAAGAATGTCTCCAAGAAACATCTGACTCAATGAGGGAATACAACATAAGAATTATAGGTATTCAAGAAGGAGAAGAGAAGGAGAATGGAACAGAAAGCATGTTCAAAGAAATAATAGCAGAGAACTTCCAAAACTTAGAGAAAGAGAGGGAAATCTGTGTGGAAGAGGCTTCCATATCTCCTAGATTTGTCAATGCAAAAAGACCTACTGCAAGGCAGATAGTAGAAAAAAACTGGCAAAAATGAATGACAAAGAAAGAATACTCAGGGAAGCAAGGCAGAAGAAAATAACTTACAAAGGAACCGCTATCAGGCTTTCAGTGGATTTCTCTGCAGAAACCTTACAAGCTAGGAGAATGGAATGACATACTCAAATCTTTAAAAGGCAAAAATCTTCAGCCAAGTATAGTCTATCCAGCAAAAATATCCTTCAGATATGAGGGAGAAATTAAAACTTTCCAAGACAAACAAAAGCTAAGGGACTTTGCAGCCATGAGACCCTCCCTACAAGAAGTCCTCAAGAAGGCCCTCATACCTGAAAAAAAAAAAGGGAGAAAGGGGACACAAAACACAGAGTAAGGAGATAAATAGGCGGACAGAACCAGAATAAGATAGCAAATATTTAACTATAGCATTAAGCTAGAGGGAAGGAAAACACCAAAAACAAAGGTAATCCTGTCATTTTAACCACAAACTCACAATACAAGATGGAATAAGATATGAGAAAAACAACTTAGGAGGGGAAGAGGAAAGGGACTGAATCAGTTTAGACTAAGGAAATAAGAGGCTACCAGAAAATGGACTATCTTATACACGAGATTCTGAATACAAACCTCAGGGTAACCACTAAACAAAAAAGCAGAACAGAGACACAAAGAATAAATAAGGAGAAAACAAAGAAACACATCATAAAAGGCTACATAATTCAATGGGTAGACCAAAACACACAGGACGAGAAACAAAGGAAATGCAGGAAAACCAGAAAACGAGTGATAGAATGACAGCATTAAGCCCTCATACATCAATAATCATCCTAAATGTAAATGGATTGAATTCTCCATTAAAAAGACACAGAGGGGCCGGCCTGGTGATGCAGCAGTCAAGTGCGCACATTCTACCTTGGCAGCCTGGGGTTTGCTGGTTTGGATCCTGGGTGTGGACATGGCCCCACTTGGCAAGCCATGCTGTAGTAATCATCCCACATGTATAGTAGAGGAAAATGGGCATGCATGTTAGCTCAGGGCCAGTCTTCCTCAGCAAAAAGAGGAGGATTGGTGGCAGATGTTATCTCAGGGCTAATGTTCCTCTAAAAAATAAAAAAAAGACAGAGTGGTGAGAAGGATTAAAGAACAAGATCCAACAAGATGCTACCTCCAGGAAACACATCTTAGCTCCAATGACAAACACAGGCTCAGAGTGAAGGGGTGGAAGATGGTACTCCAAGCTAATGGCAAACAAAAGAAAGCAGGTGTCAAAATACTTGTATCAGACAAAGTAGACTTCAAGATAAGACAAGTAAAAAGAGACAAAGAGGGGCAGTATATAATGATCAAAGGGACACCTATCAAGAAGAAATAATGCTTATAAATATCTATGCACCCAACACAGGAGCACCAAAGCTCAATTAATAGTTGCTTTATGAACTTTGGTTAGCAACTATTAATAATAGCAACTATTAATAAACCTAAAAGAAGATATTAATAATAATGCAATAATAGTGGGGGACCTCAACATTCCACTCACATCAATGGATAGATCATCTAGACAGAAAATCAACAAGGAAACAGTGGAATTAAATAAAAAGCTAAACCAGTTGGGCTTAATAGACATATATAGCACACTCCATCCAAAAATAGCAGAATACACATTCTTCTCAAGTGCGCACAGAACATTTTCAAGGATAGGCCATATGTTGGGAAACAAGGAAAGCCTCAATAAATTTAAGAAAATTGAAACAATAACAAGCATCTTTTCCAATCACAATGCTATAAAGCTAGAAATTAATTACAAGAAAACATCTGAGAAAGGGACAAAGATGTGGAGACTAAACAACATGCTACTGAACAAGCAATGGATCATTGATGAAATTAAAGGAGAAATCAAAAAATATCTGGAGACAAATGAAAATGATAACCATACCATACCAACTCACATGGGATGCAGCAAAAGCCGTATTAAGAGGGAAATTCATCACAATACAGGCAGACCTTAACAAACAAGAAAAATCCCAAATAAGCAATCTCAAAATATACCTAACTGAATTAGAAAAAGAACAAACAAAGCCCAAAGTCAGCAGAAGGAGAGAAATAATAAAAACCAGAGCAGAAATAAATGCTATTGAAACAAAAAATGCAGTAGAAAGGATCACTGAGACAAAGAGCTGGTTCTTTGAGAAGATAAATAAAATTGACAAACCCCTAGCCAGACTTATAAAGAAAAAAGAGAGAAAGCTCAGATAAACAAAATCCAAAATGAAAGAGGAGAAACAACAACAGACACCACAGAAATACAACGGATTATAAAAGAATACTACGAACAACTATATGCCAAAAAAATGGATAATCTAGAGGAAATGGACAAATTCTTAGATTCTTACAACCTCCCAAAGCTGAATCAAGAAGAAACAGACAATCTGATTAGACCAACCACAAGGAAAGAGATTGAAACAGCAATCAAAATCATCCCAAAGAATAAAACCCCAGGATCAGATGGCTTCCCTGGGAAATTCTACCAAACTTTCAGAGAGGATTTAATACCTATCCTTCTCAAACTATTCCAAAAAATTAGGGAAGATGGAACACTTCCTAACACATTCTATGAGGCCAACATCACTCTGATACCAAAGCCTGATAAGAACAGCACAAAAAAGGAAAACTACAGGCCAATATTTTTGATGACATAGATGCAAAAATCCTACACAAAATTTTGGCAACCCGAATTCAGCAATTCATCAAAAGGATCATACATCATGATCAAGTGGAATTCATACCAGGGACACAGAAATGGTTCAATATCCATGAATCAGTCAACGTGATACACCACATCAACAAATTGAGTAATAAAAACCACATGATCATCTCAACAGATGCAGAGAAAGCATTTGACAAGATTCAACAGCCATTTAACAAAATGGGGATAGAAGGAAATTACCTCAACATAAATAAAGGCCTTATATGACAAACCCACAGCCAACATCATACTCAATGGGCAAAAACTGAGCGCTACCCCCCTGAGAACAGGAAAAAGACAAGGATGTCCATTATCACCACTCTTATTCAACATAGTACTGGAGGTTTTGGCCAGAGCAATGAGGCAAAAGAAAGGAATAAAAGGAATCCAAATAGGGAGTGAAGAAGTGAAACTCTCACTGTTTGCAGACGACATGATATTATATATAGAAAACCCCAAAGAATCCATCATAAAACTAATAGAAATTATTAACAACTACAGTAAAGTTGCAGGGTACAAAATCAACTTACAAAAATCAGTTGCTTTCCTATACTCCAATAACGAACTTAGAGAAAGAGAACTCAAAAATACAATTCCATTTGCAATCGCAGCTAAAAGAATAAAGTACCTAGGAATAAATTTAACCAAGGAGGTGAAGGACTTATACAATGAAAACTATAAGACATTACTGAAAGAAATTGATAACGACATAAAGAGATGGAAAGAGATTCCATGCACATGGATTGGAAGAATAAACATAGTTAAAAGGTCCATACTACCCAAAGCAATCTACTGATTCACTGCAATCCCAATCAGAATCTCAATGACATTCTTCATGGAAATAGATCAAAGAATCCTAAAATTCATATGGGGCAACCAAAAGCCCCAAATTGCTAAAGCGATCCTGAGAAAAAAGAACAAAGCTGGAGGCATCACAATCCCTGACTTCAAAATGTACTACAAAGCCAGAGTGGTCAAAACGGCATGGTATTGGTACAAAAACAGACACACAGATCAATGGAACAGAACCGAAAGCCCAGAAATAAAATTGCACATCTACAGACAGCTGATCTTTGACAAACATGCCAAGAACGCACAATGGAGAAAGGAGAGTCTCTTAAATAAATCATGTTGGGAAAACTGGACAGACACATGCAAAAGAATGAACGTAGACCATTATCTCACGCCATGCACAAAAATAAACTCAAAATGGATCAAAGACTTGAAGATGAGTCCTGAGACTACAAAACTCCTGCAAGATAATACAGGTAGTACACTCTTTACATCAAACTAACAAGGATCTTTTCAAATACCATGTCTTCGCAGACAAGGGAAACAAAAGAAAAAATAAACAAGTGGGAGTTCATCAGACTAAGGAGCTTCTGCAAGGCAAAAGAAACCAGAATCAAAACGAAAAGAACCCACCAACTGGAAGAAATTATTTGCAAATCATACATCTGACAAGGGGTTAATCTCCATGATATATAAGGAACTCACACAACTGAACAATAAAAAACCAAACAACTCGATCAAAAAATGGGCAGAGGAGATGAACAGACATTTTTTCAAAGAAGATATACAGATGGCCAATAAACACATGAAAAGATGTTCAAGATCACTAATCACCAGGGAAATGCAAATCAAAACTACACTAAGATACCACCTTACACCTTAAAATGGTTATAATCACTAAGACTAAAAATAACAAATGTTGGAGGGGTTGTGGAGAAAAGGGAACCCTCATACACTGCTGGTGGGAATGCAAACTGGTACAGCCAGTATGGAAAACAGTATGGAGATTCCTCAAAAAACTGAAAATAGAACTACCATAAGACCTAGCTATCCCACCACTGGGTATCTACCCAAACAATTTGCAATCAGTAATCTAAAGTAACATATGCACCCCTGTGTTCATGCAGCACTATTCACAATAGCCAAGACATGGAAGCAACCCAAGTGCCCATCGACTAATGACTGGATAAAGAAGATGTGGTATATACATATATATATATATATATATATATATATATATATATATATATATATACACAATGGAATACTACTCAGCCAGAAAAAAGACAAATTCATCCCATTTCCAACAACATGGAAGGACCTGGAGGGAATTATGTTAAGCGAAATAAGCCAGACTGAGAAAGACATACACCAGATGATTTCACTCATATGTGGAATATAAACAAACACATGGACAAAGAAAACAATTGAGTGGTTACCAGGGGGGTGGGGGGATGGGCACGGGGTGAAGGGGAGCACTTATGTGGTGACAGACAAGAAATAATGTACAAGTGAAATCTCACATTAATGTAAAATATTATGAGATCAATAATAAAATGAAATGAAAATAAAAAATGAAATCGCAGTATACATCCTGTTTTATCATCTGCATTTTTCAGCTCACAATATATTGTGACTATCTTTCCAGGTGCGTATTTTTAGTTGAGCTCTGGGTGGAAACCATGATCGTTAGGGTTGAGGAGTAAGAGGAAGACGAGGGAGCGGAGGCGTTGGAATAACGCCTCCTCTACAAAGCTCAGCGGTGCCTGGAAGGAGAAATACAGGGCAGTAGCTTGAGAACCCGTTGGATTGAGGACTCATATTTTAAGGACGAACGAAACCATCCTCTTGTGGACCAAGTGTCAATTGGGAAAGTGAGAGGGGACTAATGGGAGGACGTAGGATGGAAGCAGAGGGGAAGGATTCACTTGCCAAGAAATGATTAAAAAAAATGGAGGGGAGGGTGGGTGAAGAGACAGAAAAACTGATGCAGAAGGGATGGAATTTAAAGGATTTTACTGTGTGGTTCCAATCTCCCTGAAGTAGATGAGGTCATTGGCCGAGTGCAGTTGGGACCAGTGTGTGTTCAGGGCCTCCAGGAAGTAGGAACATTTGGACCAGAGGCTCTGGGAAATTCAACAGGGAGCCAACCAGAGCAGCAGTGAGAAGTCAAGTAGGGGAACAGCCACACATCTCTCCCCAGTGCCACTCAGGACTCTGAGAGTGGGAAAGATGGGAAGGTGGCTTGGGCATGGCCAGGGAGATGGGTGTTTAAGATCTCCTCCAGCCACAGTCGATGTGCGTGCAGCTCCGGCTCGCCCTCTCGCCTTTTCTCTTTTCCCTCTGCTGAAGCTGCGATTTATTCTAATCCTCTCCAGCAGGACACATTGTGTACTGTGGTTCATCATATGCTAATAATGTAATTATGTGGTTATAGGATCAGGTCAGCGGGACACCGGCCAGGATGGGAAATAAATCAAAGCCGGGCGTTTCAGGGAGAAGGGCCAAATGTCTCTGCAGCAAGGCCTCTCTGGGCTCCCAGCCCGGGCGCGAGGCCTCCTCGGCGGCCGGGGAAGGAACGTGCTGCAGCTGCGGGGCCATGAAATCGTGGGGGGCGCCTGCGGGGAAACGGCCAGTCTCCCAGACAGCATCCCCTGGGCCCAGTCACCAACCAGCTTGGAATCAGTCTCTAAATGGCACTTACCAGGTTTCTGGAACTTTCTTCGGTCCAAAGGAGGTCCAGTTCTTTGTCTGGTGTGGTCCTCACGCCCATGTTGAACGAGAGCACAGAAGCACCAAGACGCACATTCACTTGCTAGTTAGGTGCACTAACTAGCTCCTTAGTGTTTGTGAAACTAGACTCTGGTTTTCTGACCCCAGAGGGAAGTGGTTTTCATTCACTCAATGCCTCCTCAAATCGTTGCCCATTCCTATGGTTCCTTTGGAGCCTAGGGCCCAGCGGGGAGGAATGGTGGGTGCTCCTGCCGGGGCAACTGCAGATCGCTCACATTGGATGCTCAGACTCCCTGAGAGAGTGCCGTTGATATATTGCATAACTTAACTTTCACAACCACACTTTCAGTAGATATTATTCTTCCAATCTTGTGAGCGAACCGAAGCTTGTAGAGGAAGAATAAGTGGTGATCAGCTACCCACACTGGGGACCGACCTTGCATTTAACCTGTCAGAGGCCGTTTACCATCCTTCCCTAGTTTCCACCAAACCGCAGTGGGCTGAGCAAATCCATTTCCACAGCGCTGGGGAGGGAAGGCTCTGGGAGAACAGGGTGCAGCACTGTGGCGGGAGGATGGCTACTCTTTCTTCCCTCTGCTTCCCACCTCTGACTTGCGCGGATTCACGGATGCTCTCCCTGCCAACTGTGTGAAAGATGTGCTTATGGGAAAAAAGAGCAGCACCGTGTCCACAGCTTCCTAAAGGGAGATGCTGGTTTTGAAGGGAAGAGTTCTCTTGGGGATGTCTTAGGACTGCTACAAGACCCTGAAAGTTGCTAGAAGAAACAAAGGGGAAAGAATTCTAAGTATTAAGGAGGAACAGGGAGCAGGCTCAGGGAGGCCCCCAACTGCACCCTCCTGGGGCAGCTGCTAACTCATCGACTGAAGGGCCTCTCTCCTCAGCCCCCAGTGACCCCCAAGAATTCTACTCCGGGGGCAGCCCCAGGACCACTGCTGTGAGCTCCAAGGGGGTGCCAAGGCTTCAGTTTTCAGCCACCAGCTGCTGGCTTGAAAGGGGAAGAAACAGGATGAAAAAGAGGGAGAGAGAAGATGGAGGAAGTCAAGAGGAAGGAGGCAGCTGATGTGATGCAGAGAGCTGAGTAATATTTATCACACCCTATTGACATGGGCCCCTCACTTTCCTCTCTCTGCAGGCAGAATGGGCTTTCCAAGGCGGGAACTATGAGCAAAGGGTTTGTTTATGGAAATCCAAAAAGACAGTTAAGGAGGCTGGCCAGAGGCCCCCTCTCATCTCTTTCTGGAAGCTTTACTCCCAGGAGCCCCTTCTCCTTCAAGAACCTCCCAGGACCCAGATTTCCTTAAATATCAAGGAGGTAAAACACATTTTAATCATCTGCAAGATTTGAACTCTTAAAGGCCCACGTCAGTGGTTCTCAAGACGTGGCGCCTGGACTAGTAGCATCGGCAGCATCTGGGCATGCGTCAGAAATGCGGAGGCAGTTAAATTCAAGATCAACGGCAAGGGCTGGGAAGCACCTCTCCTGCAGCAGTCATCCTCAGTGTGCCGATGCCCAGGTCAAGTGCCCTTGTCCTGGAGATGCAGGGACGGAACCAACATTTACCGAGCACATCACAAGTGCCAGGCACGGTGGCAAACACCTCATTATGACACCTGTCTGTCACAGATGAAGAAACTGTAGGTGAGAAGTTCAATGACTTGCGCAAGGCTGCACCGCTAGGAGGTAGTGGGGCCCGTATCTGAACCAAGGTCTGACTCCCTCTCCTCTGACTCAGTTTCCCCGGAGAAGTCGTTTTGCCTGGGAGATCTACCCAGCTGGAAAACCTAGTCCAGGAGGTTAACAGGCAGAGGCAGTGCCCTAAAGCCCTTGATTTCCCACTGAGCGCAGCAGCGGTTTTCAAGTCTTTTGGTCTTGGGACCTCTTTGTTCTCTGAAAAATTATTGAGGAGCTCAAAAAGATTTTGTTTAGGAATGTTATATCCAGTAATATATACCATATTACAAACTAAAGCTGAGAAATTCTTAAAATACTAGTTAATTCATTTTAAACTACACCAATAAACCCATCGCATGTTAACATAATACGCTTTTAAAAAAAGCAACCCAGATTCTCCCCAAAAAATAGAACAAAGATATTATTTTACATTTTTACAAATCTTTTTAGTATCTGGCTTAACAGAAGATGGCCAGATTCTCGGAGCTGCATTTAATTTGTTGTGATGTCCCACGTCACATAGCCTCAGGAAATTCCACCACACGCTTGTGGGAGAACGAGGATGACAAGGCAAATAACATGTTAGTATTCTTGTAAAGTAGTTTTGATCGTGCAGACCCCCTGGAAAGTTCTCAAGGACCCCAGAGGTCCCTGGACCACATTTTGAGAATTGTTAGACTAGAGTACAGCTGAGGAATCAATTTGAGTGGTTTAGATACTCATTTTTACAATCCACCTTTCATAAATGAATACTGGATTATGGTCCCCAGTCTGGCTTCTGCCAGATTTTCATTTGGAGACTGGGAGATGGGCTAGGGGCAAGAAGGAAAAGAAGCAATGGTGGGAAACGGAATGTGCTGCTGGAATTGTGAGCTAGGCCCCTTTAGTCACCACTAAGAAACAGTGGGTCACTGGCAGCTTGCTGGGATTGCCACAGGCCTTCCTCAGGGATGCTGTCTGTGGAGGCAGGATACCCAGCCCAGCCCTACTGCCCATGAGCCGCCCACGGATAACACAGCCCACAACTCAGCTTTGGCCTAAAGTTCACCACAAGTAGGAGTGTCTGGTGGAATCGTAGCCTCTAGAATATTCAAGTTGGGTGGGACCCACAAGTGGGGAAACTGAGACTCAGAGAGTGTAACCTACCCAAGATCACACAATGCTGTTGCTGGGAGAGCCAAGAGGAAAATCCAGGTGCTGCCTCTACCTGCTGACCCGCTGGACTCAGTTTTCCAGCTGGGTGGGTCCCTCAGGGAACAGTGCTTCTCCAGGGGAAACCCTGAGTCAGAGGAGAGGGAGTCACCAGCCAGGGTTCATAGTGAATATGTTGTATATTGAGATGACCTGGTCCTTAGATGCTGTTTTCCCTTCTTTATATTTTAATAGCATCTCTGGGGACAACATGTCATTTCTACACCCAAACATGTCCCACATATCAGTGTGGCGGTCGTGCTGGATGTCGTCAGGGCAATAAACAGAGAGACACCTTCAGGCCACCCACCATGGAGATTGTTGGCTCTGGTGCTCCTGCCTCCCTGTACCCACATGGACCCCATGACCAGGTGTAGCTAAGGGCCCGCTCCTTCCTTGCTTCCACTGACCATTTGCAATGGCCCTTCTGCCATTGCTGGGGACCCATGAACAACTCGCAGTCCTCACCCTTGAAAAGCCCGTTACACCCATGCAGAGAGGAAATTAAGGGGACCACATCGATAGGGTGTTATAAATACTACCCAGGGATAAGCACAGTGTAAGAGGAAACAAACAAGGCCAGGTACTTAACCAGTCATAAGAATTGGGGAGACGCAGTGCCTTGGAGAGTCAGCAGTCTAGGACATGAAGCCTAGGGGGTGAGAGGGTGGGAGTGGCTGGAGAGGGTGAGAACTTGGGGGGAGGGGTATCCTACTCATTCACTCTCAAGACTTCTGAAGATAGTTTGCTCAGGGATATAGGATTATAACACCTCCAGTGGAAGAATTATGTGTGGCTTCTCCAGATTTTGAGCAGCCACGGAGATCTGTCTGCCCCATCCCTGGGCAGGAGCCTGTCTCTGTCTCCTGGTGAAGTAGGGGTTCTCCTGGGACTAGATTGGGCTTATGGTGAGCCCTGTGCCAAGTAAGAGGAGACAAGAGGAGAGACAAGCTGGAGCTGAGGGCAGGCTGGACCTGGAGGAGAAGGATGGGCTGAGCTCGGCAATTGTCTCCTGGTTAATCAGCACCCTGGGGCTCATTCCTGTGCCTGCAGCGGGATCTAGGCCTCCCTTGGGGATTCCAGAGCCAGGGCAGGACCGCGATCCCCGTCTGAGGGGATCCCACAGCTCCGCTTTCTCTCCCCCAAGAACTTTCCCATCCCTTTAGGCAGGATGGGGAAGCTCCTGGCAATTGCCATGGGATTGAGCCCTCTCTGTCAAAAGGGTTTTTTTTTTTTTTGGTTCAGTTGTTTTTAGATTTCAGCCTCTTTGTCTCCAGAAAATTTTGATTAAAAAAAAAAATCTTACAAAGCTGTAAGTTAAACATGCTTAGGTTTCCCCTGTTTTGAAAATCCTCCCCGCATTAAGGTGATCACAGATTAAATGTGTTCAGAGAATAAATGCCCTAAAATCCCCGCCCTCACATTGCGTCAACACTGAACTTCAAGGCAGGCCGAGGCTGCAGATGAAAGTGTTGGGCGTATTTGAGCAGGGTTCCTAAAACGTCGGCAGAGCTACAGGCAAGTGGGACTGTGTGCATCACTGCCGTCCTCCCTACTTCACAGACAAAAACTTGAAGTCCAAGGAGGTTAAGGGAGAGGTCCAAGCTCTGGTTGCGAGATGGTGGCAGGACTTGAAGTGGATCCTGTGGAAGGCTGCTGAGAGCAGAGCAGTCTCTGAGCAATATCAGTTGTCCCTGTGCCCTTCGAAGTCACATATGGACTTCACACATTTGCTGGGGTTTGGGGCTGACAGAGGGCCTGCTGGCCTGATGCTCTGGGCCAGTTTGGGCTTCAGACCAGCTCTGATTCTAGACAAAGGTCACCCCCCCCCCCCCCCGCCCCCACTCTGAGGACTGTCCGCCAGCCTTAAATGTCTGTGGATGGGTTCTTACTAGAAAGAGAAGAGCACATGCCATATTAGCAACCTTAGCTGTCCTTCACTGACCTCCCAGAGGGTTCCAGACATTCACTGCCTACTGTCCCTAAACACTTGACACACGTTGTCACATTTAATCCTTACAACAACCCCATTCTGCAGCTTTGGAAACTGAGGCATGAAGCTGAGGATCTCATATCTGCTCAAGAGGTGGAGCTGGAGCTTGATCCCATGTTTGTCATACCTTAAACCCCTGCTTTTTTGGTTGTTTTTTTTAAAAGAAGATGTAACATCATAGAAGGCAAGAGAAGGGAAAATTTTTCGCTTTTTTTTTTTTAACATTGGCACCTGAGCTAACAACTGTTGCCAATCTTTTCTTTTCCTCTGCTTTTTCTCCCAAATCCCCCCAGTACACAGTTGCATATTTTAGTTGTGGGTCCTTCTAGTTGCAGCATGTGGGACGCTGTCTCAGCGTGGCCTGATGAGTGGTGCCATGTCCACGCCTAAGATCTGAACTGGTAAAACCCTGGGCTGCTGAAGTGGAGTGCGAGAACTTAACCACTCAGCCACGGGGCTGGCCCCATAAACCCCTGCTTTTAACTGTGAAAGAAGGCCTCCCCTGAAGTCCAACGAGTGAAGCTGACTCCTGACCCAACTCTCTTGGGGAGCCTGGGTCCCCCCACATGCCATTGGGGCTTTGGGACCATTTAAGACTTTCACACCATAGTAACCTTGTCAATTGGTGCTCTAAGAAGCAAACACTAAGACAGGATTAGACATGAAGATTATGGGGGAAATGCCATGAGGGAAAGTAGGAAAGACGCCAGCGCGGGCTGGGAAAGGCATTAGACTATGATGCAAATCCTTCCCCTGTGAAGGAGAGGGAAGGAAGGAAGGAAGCAAGGTCTTGCTCTGCAGTGCAGCTCTGGGACAGTTTTGGCAAGGCCCAAAGAGAGTCCTAGCCAGAGTCCCAAGTCTCCCACGAATGGGTCTGCCCTCATCTCCCCGAGGTGCTCAGTCAGCTGGGAAGCATAGCCTCAGTGCAAATGTGGTGATGATCTCTTAGTGCACCAGCTGGGGTGGCAGTGGGAGATCTGCGAGGTACATTTTCATGGCTGCCACACAGCAATGACTTAATTGGTCAGAACCAAAGACCATCACAAGGACAGCAAGGCAATTGGGCCAGCATACACCGGGAGACACAGTGATACCCCTGAGGAAATGCTACTGTGCTCCTTGGCTTTGAAGCTTCAATCTTCCAGAAACATGCCCTCTGAAGCTGCCCACAAAAGGACAGGAGTCCTTCTGGGAGGTTGTTGGAGCTGTCACACTGCCAACAGGCAAGTGAGGAGGAGAGATAAATGCTGGGCCAACCACAGGTCAGGGAGAAAATGCCAAGTCATCAGAGCAAAGGAGCTAGACCACACCCAGGAGACAGCCATGAAGAGGAAGGAAGGAAGTCCAGGAACATAGAGAAGCTGAGTCAGTCTCCAAAGAGGCAGGATTAGATGGCCTGGAGTTGGCTGGACGATAATAGAGCTGAGGCACCAGCACAAAACAGGAGCGAGAGGTAAAGTTAGGCTTAGCAGAGAGACACACCAGGATCCCCAAGACTGGCCATTGAACTCTGTTCAAACACATAAACTAGAGAGGAACTCTGGTATAAGATCTAAAATAAAGGCCCAATATTATATGCTATGTTGACATCTGGTAAAACCAGGGGGACCTTGAATGGCCTAACTGCAAGTTCTCCTCCCAGCTCTACTCCCTTGGATATGGTTCCCTGGCCAAACAACCTTCCTTATCAAGGGGACCAGGCACAGTGCCTGGTTTCAGTTCCCTGCCAGCTCATGAAATTATTCAATCAAGCCAATCACATCTTCCTACAGGAGCCAGAGGTCACCCCACCCTCTTGATACTACAAAGCCTGCCTCCCACAGTGCCTTCTTGTTCGCTCTGTTCCTGAGTGCAACCCCTTGGTGGTCCCGTATGCTGTGCAATGTCCTGTTCCCCCAGGCTAGGAGCTTATGTGATTAATAAACAGCTGTTGATCTCATCAGTCCAGTGTCAGGTGTTGTGTGCTTGGCCATCTCCATAGTCCTAGGGCAGCAATCCCTCCCTCACAAATGAGGTGACTAAGAGGTATGGAAACAAATAAAAGAAACCTTAACTAAGTTAGAGTTGAGAAGGCCTGTAGGGTGAGCTCTCATCCCCTATCATATATTCTCAATTACACTAAACAGGAAAAGACTAATGCTTGCATCTTGGACAGGAGGTAATACTACATTACTACTGAAGGCAGATTTCTCTCCCCACCCAGCAACAGCCTGGCCACTAAGAAATGCCACAGCTCAGCCAATGAGAAGCCGTTACTTGCTTGAAATGTTATTTTCCCCCAATGGACTTTCATTTAGAACAGTCCTTCCCTACTCTCCCTTTTTCTCTATAATAGCAGCCCCCCTCCTTTCTTCTCCAGGTTTGCGTATGGTTCGCCACAGCATGCACGTCCAGAATTGCAATTCTTTCGGCTATTCCCAAGTAAACTCATTGTGAGGTAAAACAATGGGCAACTTTGCTTTTCAAGTTGACAGAGGCAATTAAAACAGGAACAGGCCTCATCCATGCCCTTGAGGACTCCAGCTGGGAAGAGAAGAAGTAAAAGATAACAAAGTGTTACATGACCATAGACCAGACAAGAAGTCTCAATCATTCATTCATTCAACAAATAGGAAGTGAGCCTCCACTCCATGTCAGGCACGCTGTTGGCCCTGGAAACACAATGAGGGAGAAAACAAACTCCCTGCCTCCGTAGAGCTCATATTCTGTAAGCTCCATATGGTGAGAAGTCAGACAATTGTCCTTATAAGAGGGGGGCAGCAGGAGATTGCAGACAGAAGAGGAGAAGACAATGTGACAGCAGAGGCAGAGATTGGAGGGACGTGGCCACAAGCCAAGCAATGCCAGCAGCCACCAGAAGTAAGAAGAGGCAAGGAACAGATTCTCCTTTAGAGCTTTCAGAAGGAACATGGCTCTACCAACATCTTGGTTTTGGCTCAGTGAAACTGATTGCAGATTTCTGACCTCCAAAATTGGTGAGAGAAGAAATCTGTGTTGTTTTAAGCTACCAAGTTTGCAGTAATTTGTTACAGCAGCCATAGGAAAATAATACAGATGTATCTATGGAACATCTACAGTTCTGGGCACTTGTGATAAAAAAATAAACTAGATCTAGCCCCTGATGTCAAGAAGTCTAAATAGTCTGAGGGAAGGAAACATATGTCAAGAGGACTTCTTGGAAAAGGAGATGCTTGAGCCCAATCTAAAAGAATGAGCAGGAGTTAGCCAGGTGAAGGGAAGGAAGTATATACTAACAAGAGGAGGAGCGGTGACTACATAGTGAGGACTCACAGAAGCCCTGGAAAGGCCTGAGCCCCATACTCAGAGGACAGACAAACAGGAACAGGCCCAAGATTGCTCTGTACAATGGCTCAATGGCGGTACGGCTGCCACTGTGTGAAGCTTTTCCTACCCCTCCACTGGGGGCTGCATAAGAATTGTCTCTTGTGACTCAGCAGTCAGGACTTGAAATCCAGCTGCCACACCAGCTGCAAAATGACCCTGCATGGCCCCTGGCTTCTTCACATTTCCTATTTCTGACTTGGAGTCGAGGCAGGGGCACGTGGGCAGCTAAGCCAGGCTGTGGATCTATACCTAGCTGCAAGGGAGGCTGGGAAAATGAGTATCTTGCACTTTGAGCTCCTATATTAAAGGTGGGCTGTATTAAGAGGGTTCAGATACTTGGCAACCAGAAAGAATGACAACTATCACTCTACTAGGAATGGAAATAAGGGGATGGATTTAAAGTTTGTAGACTTCCTCAACTACTGAAGGAAATTAAGGAACCCTGATGCCCGGCCATTATGATTTTATTAACTCCTAAGGAGAGCCCTTCACTGCCTAAGCAGAAGCTTTGGCACTGCAAATTGAATGCAACTCTCTGTCATTGCATAATGTTTTATTATAGCACACTCAGATGCCGTCCTTTACGAACCACCGTCCATTACAGAAACAGCAGGTGTTTCAATTGCTACTTCTCTCATCAGCCCAGTCTGACATTTCAGGTATTTTATATTTCAGCCCAGAAGGCAATTGCTAATATCTTTATCCTGAGCCTTGCAGAAGGCTGAAGAGATGATTCTGGGGGCTAGTTCATGCCTAACAGGGACTTGAGAGCCCCAGGGCATCTTGGGATTATTCAGTTTTTGTGAGGAGGCCTGACTTCTCCTCAGAAAAGTGCTCTCCTTGGAGCTGAATCTTTTCTTGCTTCGCTTTCTACGGAGATTTTCTTGAATTCAGACATTTTGGAAAGATTTCCATTTTTCCAGAAAACTTGGACTCACTCATAATTCTCATTGTTGTTTTGATAATTAATATTTTTTTGTTAAGCAAGGATCATAGATTCCCTGCATTTAAGGCCACAATAGCCTTTTGAAGGTAGATGTGTTACAGTTCACATTTTACAGATGGAGATAATGAGAGATTAAGTGATTTAGGTAGTGGGGAAGCCAGGATGTGAACCCAGGTTATCTGGTACCAGAGTGTGTTCCTCTCTTTACAGGTAGATCTCATATTTAACCTTAGCTCAGGCCCCTTACAAGAGTGGTAGTGAGGCTTCACACAGATCTTGCTACAGTGACATAAAAAGTGCTAAAGAAATGTAAGGGTTTGCAGCAACTGAAGATTCTGATTAGGCCCCCAAACATCCCCCTAAGAAATATGAACATTTGCTGTGTGGTGAGAAAATTAAGCAAAAGCCTCTTGCGTGTTCAACACTTGGGACAAAGTGGCAGCACCTCTAGGTCTTGAGTGGCAGAAGTGCCCATGGCCCCAAGAAGCCTGCCCCTGGACTGTAGGGGTTGGTCCACTGAGGTAGAAACAGGCAAAGACAGCGGCAGAACTAGCAGCACCAATGGCACCAGGAGCGCATGTTGGGGTACCAACAGCAGTGAGGACTCAACTCACAGTCAAGCTGGAGGGGGCTCAGGGCCCTTGGGAGGGGAGCATCGATGACCCCTCTTGTACCTACAAGTTGGCGGTGGCTGGGAGGCATCTGGATTACATCTGTTCTCCTCTCGCTACTTTGTGCCATCGGAGGCTGCATTTCTGCTGTGTCGCTCGCGTTTATCTTGCCTACTTTCCCTCCATGGTGATCACCGCTTGACCCCTCTCAGACATAAACATTAATGCTGTGGGGAGTGATTATTAATAGCTCAGAGTTGTCACATGGCTAATTTAGGGGAGATAAATGGCTTTGCTGCTTTCATCTTCCCCAAATGAGAGAGAAAGGAAAAAAATTGAGGGTACCAAAATAGATATTTCTGAATAGCAGCTTCTAACATGAGAATGATGCTGAGATTTCCCATTTATTTTATGTGCTATGAAGTCAAATCATTTACAGGCAAAAACAAACACATTATCAAATTTTAAAAAAAGATTATTTTAAAATGCTAACTCTTTATATGTATCTGGTAAAACTAATTGAGCTGAAAGAATGTGGGAGATAAACATGATGACTTCAGTGTTTCAAAGGATGTTAGACTTGAGGTAGATGGGCTCCCTTGGGTCCGGAATGTGCCCATCCTACCAACATCTTTCCAAACCTTCAATCTACTCTGTGGCCAGTCAACTCATCACCTGCCATAAGCTGGGTACTAAAGAATATGGCTGGATATGAGTCTTGGCATATGGAAGGGACCCTGATGCATTACCTGCTAGTACATATCTCTTGCCTCGGCCTTTGAACCCCCTGTGCCTTAGTTGTCAATGGAAAGAATATTCCCCTCATGGAGACAAATCACCACAATGTTGATGCAATGTACACCTACAAGAGATCCACATGAATTCACTAGGTCTCTTTAGAGTGGTGGCCTTCCTGTCCTTTCTGTTCACAGCTTGCTGCTACAGGCACTGTGGGCCTCTTCACCTACCTGCTCCTATTTGCTTCCTTAGGAAAAAATGTGCTCATCAAAATGAGAGAAAGGACTGCCATGGCCAGTGAGACACCAATCAGAAGCAAAGTGTGTTGAATTGTTGATTCATTTCTGCAAGTAAAGATTGACATAGCCAAATTCTAAAGACAAGCACTCTTGCTGGTTCAGGAAACAGAAATAATAGCTGTCTCATTATTTTGAGCTTTTTCTATACGAATGTGATGTGTTTCAGGGGATTCAATTTAGAGAACAGCCAGAGGAGCCTTTGTGAGATTTTTGTGGACAACTGGGTTCTGTGGATATCCTGTGGTCTGTGCAATGTGTGAAGGCCATTAGCAGTCTACACTATTGCAGGCTGAGTAATCACTTCTCTAGGGTCCTAGCTGAAAGTCTTGAGATGTGAGACCCTGTTTCAGATATGCCCACTATGGGAGCCAATTCCGCCAGAGGAGATCAAAGGCAGGAGTGGTAGAACAAATCTCTTTCCCTTTTTTTTAAATTTTTTTTATTAATGTTATGATAGATTACAACCTTGTGAGATTTCAGTTGTACATTTTTGTTAGTCATGTTGTGGGTACACCACCTCCCCCTCTGTGCCCTCCCCCCACCCCCCCTTTTCCCTGGTAACCACCGATCAGATCTCCTTATCAATATACTAACTTCCACCTATGAGTGGAGTCATATAGAGTTCGTCTTTCTCTGACTGGCTTATTTCGCTTAACATAATACCCTCGAGGTCCATCCACGTTGTTGTGAATGGGCCAATTTTGTCTTTTTTTATGGCTGAGTAGTATTCCATTGTGTATATATACCACATCTTCTTTATCCAATCACCAGTTTCTGGGCATGTAGGCTGGTTCCACGTCTTGGCTATTGTAAATAATGCTGCGATGAACATAGAGGTGCAACGGACTCTTGAGATTTCTGATATCAGGTTCTTAGGATAGATACCCAGTAATGGGATGGCTGGGTCATAGGGTATTTCTATTTTTAACTTTTTGAGAAATCTCCATACTGTTTTCCATAGTGGCTGTACCAGTTTGCATTCCCACCAACAGTGTATGAGGGTTCCTTTTTCTCCACATCCTCTCCAACATTTGTCACTCTTGGTTTTGGATGTTTTTGCCAATCTAACGGGTGTAAGGTGATATCTTAGTGTAGTTTTGATTTGCATTTCCCTGATGATTAGCGATGATGAACATTTTTTCATGTGTCTATTGGCCATATTCATATCTTCTTTTGAGAAATGTCTGTTCATGTCCTCTGCCCATTTTTTGATCGGGTTGTTTGTTTTTTTGTTGCTAATCAGTGTGAGTTCTTTGTATATTATGGAGATTAACCCTTTGTCAGATAAGTGGCTTGTAAATATTTTTTCCCAATTAGTGAGCTGTTTTTTTGTTTCAATCCTGTTTTCCCTTGCCTTGAAGAAGCTCTTTAGTATGATGAAGTCCCATTTGTTTATTCTTTCTATTGTTTCCCTCAACTGAGGAGTTACAGTGTCCGAAAAGATTCTTTTGAAACTGATGTCAAAGAGTGTACTGCCTATATTCTCTTCCAAAAGATTTATTGTCTCAGGCCTAATCTTTAGGTCTTTGATCCATTTTGAGTTTATTTTGGTGTGTGGTGAAAAAGAATGGTCAATTTTCAATCTTTTGCATGTGGCTGTCCAGTTTTCCCAGCACCATTTGTTGAAGAGACTTTCTTTTCTCCATTGTAGGCCCTCTGCTCCTTTGTCGAAGATTAGCTGTCCATAGATGTGTGGTTTTATCTCTGGGCTTTCAATTCTGTTCCATTGATCTGTGGACCTGTTTTTGTACCAGTACCATGCTGTTTTGATCACTGTAGCTTTGTAGTATGTTTTGAAATCGGGGATTGTGATTCCGCCGGCTTTGTTTTTGCTCAGGATTGCTTTAGTAATTCGCGGTCTTTTGTTGCCCCATATGAATTTTAGGATTGTTTGTTCAATTTCTGTGAAGAATGTTCTTGGGATCCTGATTGGGATAGCATTGAATCTGTATATTGCTTTAGGTAGTATGGACATTTTAACTATGTTTATTCTTCCAATCCATGTGCAAGGAATGTCTTTCCATCTCTTTATGTCATCATCAATTTCTTTCAAGAAAGTCTTGTAGTTTTCATTGTATAGATCCTTCACTTCCTTGGTTAAGTTTATCCCAAGGTATTTTATTCTTTTCGTTGCTATTGTGAATGGGATTGAGTTCTTGAGTTCTTTTTCTGTTAGTTCATTGTTAGTGTATAGAAATGCTACTGATTTATGCACGTTAATTTTATACCCTGCTACTTTGCTGTAGTTGTTGATTATTTCTAATAGTTTTTCTATGGATTCTTTGGGGTTTTCTATATATAAGATCATGTCGTCTGTAAACAGCGAGAGTTTTACTTCTTCGTTACCTATTTGGATTCCTTTTATTTCTTTTTCCTGCCGAATTGCTCTGGCCAGCACCTTCAGTACTGTGTTGAATAGGAGTGGTGAAAGTGGGCACCCTTGTCTTGTTCCTGTCCTCAGAGGGATGGCTTTCAGTTTTTGTCCATTGAGTATGATGTTGGCTGTGGGTCTATCATATATGGCCTTTATTATGTTGAGGTACTTTCCTTCTATACCCATTTTACTGAGGGTTTTTATCATAAATGGGTGTTGGATCTTGTCGAATGCTTTCTCTGCATCTATTGAGATGATCATGTGGTTTTTGTTTTTCATTTTGTTGATGTAGTGTATCACGTTGATTGACTTGCGGATGTTGAACCATCCCTGTGTCCCTGGTATAAATCCCACTTGATCATGGTGTATAATCTTTTTGATGTATTGCTGTATTCAGTTTGCCAAAATTTTGTTGAGGATTTTTGCATCTATGTTCATCAGTGATATCGGCCTGTAGTTCTCCTTCTTTGTGTTGTCCTTGTCAGGTTTGGGGATCAGAGTGATGTTGGCTTCATAGAATGTGTTAGGGAGTTCTCCATCTTTCTCAATTTTCTGGAACAGTTTGAGGAGAATAGGTATTAAGTCTTCTTTGAATGTTTGGTAGAATTCTCCAGAGAAGCTGTCTGGTCCTGGACTCTTATTTTTGGGGAGGTTTTTGATTACCGTTTCTATTTCCTTACTTGTGATTGGCCTATTCAGATTCTCCATTTCTTCCTGATTCAGTTTGGGGAGATTGTAGGAGTCTAGGAATTTGTCCATTTCTTCCCGGTTGTTCAATTTGTTGGCATATAGTTTTTCATAGTATTCTCTTATGATCTCTTGTATTTCATTGGTATCTGTTGTGATTTCTCCTCTGTCATTCCTAATTTTATTAATTTGCAATTTCTCTCTTCTTTTCTTGGTGAGTCTGGCTAGGGGTTTGTCAATTTTGTTAATTCTTTCGAAGAACCAACTCTTTGTTTCATTGATCCTTTCTATTGTCTTTTTTGTTTCAATATTGTTTATTTCTGCTCTTATTTTTATTATTTCCCTCCTTCTACTGACTCTGGGCTTTGTTTGTTCTTCTTTTTCTATTTCTGTTAGGTGTCGTTTGAGGTTGCTTATGTGAGCTTTTTCTTGTTTAGTGAGGTGAGCCTGTATTGCGATGAATTTCCCTCTTAGGACTGCTTTTGCTGCATCCCAAATGTTTTGGTATGTCGTGTTCTCATTTTCATTAGTCTCCAGATAAAATTTGATTTCTTCTTTAATTTCTTCAATGATCCATTGTTTGTTGAGAAGCGTGTTGTTTAGTCTCCACATTTTTGCACCTTTCTCTGCTTTTTTCTTGTAGTTGATTTCTAGTTTAATAGCATTATGATCAGAAAAGATGCTTGATATTATTTCAACTCTCTTGTATTTATTGATGTTTGCTTTGGTTCCCAAAATATGGTCAATCCTTGAGAATGTTCCATGTGCACTTGAGAAGAATGTGTAACCTGCTGTTTTTGGATGAAGTGTTCTATATATATCTATTAAGTCCATCTGGTCTAATTTTTCATTTAATTCTATTATTTCCTTGTTGATTTTCTGTCTGGATGTTCTGTCCATTGGTGTTAATGGTGTGTTGAGGTCCCCTACTATTATTGTATTGTTGTTGATGTCTTCTTTTAGTTCTATTAAGAGTTGCTTTACAAATTTTGGTGCTCCTGTGTTGGGTGCGTATATATTTATAAGTGTTATGTCTTCTTGGTGGAGAGTCCCTTTTATCATTATATACTGTCCCTCTTTATCTTTCTTTATCTGTTTTGCTTTGAAATCTACCTTGTCTGATATTAGTATAGCGACACCTGCTTTCTTTTGTTCATTATTAGCTTGGAGTATTGTTCTCCATCCCTTCACTCTGAGTCTGTGTTTGTCTTTGGGGCTGAGGTGTGTTTCCTGGAGGCAGCATATTGTTGGATCTTGTTCTTTGATCCATCCTGCCACTCTGTGTCTTTTGATTGGGGAGTTCAATCCATTTACATTTAGAGTGATTATTGAGACGTGGGGGCCTACCACTCCCATTTTGTGTCTTGTTTGCCGGTTTTCTTCAATTTCCTTTGTTTCTCGTCCCATGGTTTAATCTGTTCTGATGTAGAGCTGCTACTCTCTGTTGTTGTCCTTCTACTTATCTCCTCTGCTCTTGGTTTTGTAGCCCCTTTCCTTTTTTGGATTTTTCAGGAATGAGGGTTTTCCTGAGGATTTCCTGTAGAGGAGGTTTTGTGGCAATGAACTCCCTTAATTTTTGTTTATCTTGGAAAGTTTTTATTTCTCCATCATATTTGAAGGATATTTTCGCTGGGTAGAGAATTCTCAGCTGTAGATTTTTGTCCTTCAGATTTTTGAATATATCATTCCACTCTCTTCTAGCCTGTAATGTTTCTGCTGAGAAATCTGCTGATAGCCTGATGGGGGTTCCTTTGTAGGTTAGTTTCTTTTGCCTGGCTGTCCTTAGTATTTTCTCCTTGTCGTTGACTTTTGCTAGCTTCACTACTATATGCCGTGGAGTTGGTCTTCTTGCATTGATAAAGTTTGGAGATCTATTGGCTTCTGTCACCTGAAGATCCATCTTTCTCACCAGATTTGGGAAGTTCTCAGCCATTATTTCTTTGAATAGGCTTTCTGCCCCTTTCTCCTTCTCTTCTCCCTCTGGAATACCTATAATCCTTACGTTGCATCCCCTAATTGTGTCTGATAATTCTCGGAGAGTTTCTTCATTTCTTTTTAGTCTTTCTTCTCTCTCCTCCTCTGCCTGAAGCAATTCTATATTGCCATCTTCCAAATTGCTAATTCTTTCCTCCATATTATCGGCCCTACTGTTCAGAGCATCTAGATTTTTCTTAATCTCCTCTATTGTGTTCTTCATTTCCAATATTTCTGTTTGGTTCTTCTTTATCGTATCAAACTCTTTTGTGACATAGCTCCTGAACTCGTTGAGTTGTCGGTCAGAATTCTCTCTTAACTCATTGAGAATTTTAATGATGGCTGTTTTGAAGTCATCCTCATTTAGGTTATATATCTCATTTTCTTTGGGATTGTTTTCTATGTATTTGTTACTTTCTTTCTGTTCTGGAGATTTAATGTATTTTTTCATATTGCTTGATGTTGTTGATTTGTGCCTCCGCATGGAGATAGAGTTTAGTTGCTCCTTTCACTTGTTTCAGCTGCTGCGGTGGGGGAGCAGCTGTTTATACTGCACCAACCAGGAACCCTGTCCGCAGTTGCTAACTGGGCCTGGGCCCCTCCTCATAGCCACAGTGGCCCTTTGGATTCCCTCCTCTGCTGTGGGGGCCGTCACAGGGGGGCTTCAGGCTGCTGGTGCCTACTGTTGCAGCCCACCTAGATGTGCTCTCTCCTTGGGGTCTGCAACGGTGTTATGGGCTTTTCCAGTGGCCAGGGGTGGGATCACTTATATTTGTCGCTCCGTTGCTGTCGGCACCCACAAAATCTCACTTGTCCTCTATGGGTCACAGGAGAGCTATTGGCATCTTCTACAGTCTGTGGTTAGTTCACCTAGCTATGCTGCTTTTGCCCTGGGGTCTTCCAACCTTGTGGCTGCCGGCTGGGTGCCTTCTACTGGTGCTGTGCAGAGGCTTTCCCTAAGGCTGCTGTGAGCATGTAGGGTTTCCCCCTAGGCTACGAAGCTGGGTCTCTGGAACTCCCCCCAGCCCCAGTCCTCTCCGAGATCTCCAGCTATCCCTAGTCCCACGGGGCGGGCAACGGCAGCTGGGGGTCGCCCCACCCTCTGGGATTCTCTCGGGGACTCTCCCAGAGCCGTGAGTGCTGGGTGTGGCCCCTCTGCTAATGGCAGACAGAGAGCTTTGTCTGCTGCCCGGGCGGAACTCCGGAGCTTCCCCTCCGGGTCGCAGAGCCGGCCTTTGAAACTTCCCCCAGCCCCAGTCCTCTCCGAGATCTCCGGCAATCCCTAGTTCCACAGGGCGGGCAACGGCAGCTGGGGGTTGCTCCGCCTTCTGGGATTCTCTCCGGGCCTCTCCTGGAGCCATGAATGCTGGGAGTGGCCCCTCTGCTAATGGCAGACAGAGAGCTTTGTCTGCTGCCCGGGCGGAACTCCGAGGCTTTCCGTCCGGGTCGCAGAGCCTGCCTTTGAAACTTCCCCCAGCCCCAGTCCTCTCCGAGATCTCCGGCAATCCCTAGTCCCACGGGGTGGGCAACGGCAGCTGGGGGTTGCTCCGCCCTCTGGGATTCTCTCCGGGCCTCTCCCGGAGCCATGAATGCTGGGAGTGGCCCCTCTGCTAATGGCAGACAGAGAGCTTTGTCTGCTGCCCGGGCGGAACTCCGAGGCTTCCCCTCCGGGTCGCAGAGCCGGCCTTTGAAACTTCCCCCAGCCCCGGTCCTCTCCGAGATCTCCAGCAATCCCTAGTCCCACAGGGCGGGCAACGGCAGCTGGGAGACCTCCGTACCCTCAGCGACTCTCTCTGGGACCCTCCGGGCGCCACGAACACCAGGCGGGGTCTCCCCGCCAATGGCGGGGAGAGACTCTCCCCGTGGGCTCAGGTGTGCAACTCCAAAGTTTCCCTCTGCGTTTAGGAGTAATTGCGGGGGGTTTAGGTAGGGTTCTGGTCACCTGTTTCCACCGTCGCTCCTCTGTTATGTGCTCGCTCCTGCCCTAGATGTGTGCAGATCCTCTGGGGGCGTCCGTTGGAAGAAAGCCGCTTGCGGGTACTAGGCTGCTCGGTCAGGGTCGGAGAGTTTTCACCTATTTCCACATCCTCCCGGAGGAAAGTCCGTCCGCCTTCCGATGTATAGTCGCGTGGGTATCTCAGACGTCCTGAGATGCTGTCTGGATATCCTTTGTCAAGCGATAAGTGTCCAAATAATTGTAGACTCGAAGGGGGAGAAACAAAGAGGACTACTCACGGCGCCATCTTGGATCTTCCTCAAATCTCTTTCCCTTTTAAAGCCATCTTATCCTTGCCTTTTGAAGATGACACTGCTAAGTTGTAGTCACCAGCAAGTAAACTAGGAGCTGTTTTCCCAGGAGTGGAGAGGGATTTATTCTGTTCCATCCACATGTTCTGGCCTGCTGTTTCTGCAAGAATTGTCAGGTGCCTGGTCAAGGTCAAGAAAACTGTCTGTGCCCCACATGCTAGGACTCAGCAAACTGGTTGAGGAAGGAAGTGATTCTGTGATCCCTTGAGCCAATCAAGTTCATCAAACCTCAGAGGCAGAGGTGAAGATGGGGAGCAGGAAGGGCCCCTGGAGGAAATGTCATCTAGATGTGCTTTGCTGTGAAGCTCTCAAAACCATTCATTTTTATCACAACATTTTCCATGCAGCTTTTAATCAGTGGCCCTATCCTTCCATTTAACAACATCGTTAGCACATTCTTTGGTGAGAAAGCTGCAGGGATGGAGAAATAGGGAGGCACCATGATGCTGCTGACCTCATAGGACAGTCAGCACCCAAGAAATAGAGACAGGTGGATGAGCAAACAACTTAGCTTTACACTCTCACACTCACACACTGTGCCTCAGTCTATGAAGGCTCCGAGGTGACTTGCAAGAAGATAAACAATAACAATAAATAAGAGGGCTGGCCCCGTGGCCGAGTGGTTAAGTTCGTGCGCTCCGCTGCAGGCGGCCCAGTGTTTCGACGGTTCGAATCCTGGGCGCGGACATGGCACTGCTCGTCAGACCACGCTGAGGCAGCGTCCCACATGCCACAACTAGAGGAACCCACAACGAAGAATACACAACTATGTACCGGGGGGCTTTGGGGAGAAAAAGGAAAAAATAAAAAAATCTTTAAAAAAAAAAAAAACAATAAATAAGAGACAAAATTTTAAATCATAGTATAAGAAAACATAGACACAATAGAGAGAGATGGTAGAAAGTTGAGAGTTACATATGGCTCAATACGGCAAAAACATAGCTATTAAAACTAAAATTGGAGGCAGCATCTTGACCACCAAGATAAAATCAGAAGTATGATTTATTACAAATAAATTGTTCTTGATCCCTTTCATTCAAATTATGTTAATTATTTAGGATAAATCAAAATTTTCTGCACGAGTGGGCCTAAATTTTTTTTTTTACATGGAGCATCATAGAAAGAACAAAGCAACAGCTTCAAACCATGTCTGTAGTAGTGCAGGGGAGGGTTTGTACAGCGGTTTCTTATAGCATTCCCCAGTGTGAACAGACGGGCTGCTTAGGAAGGCCCTTCTGCTGCAGCAGCTAAACAATATAGAGTTTTCCAATGGTTGGTTCTGATGGCCTCAAGCTTTGACACAGATCAGAATTATCTGTGGAACTTGTTTAAAAAAAATAGGTGCTTAGGCCCCTTACCATAGATTCAGATTCAGTGAATTGGAGTGGGTATTTGTTGTTGTTTTTTTTTTAAAGATTGGCAGATGAGCTAACAACCATTGCCAATTTTTTTTGTTTTCCTTCTTCTTCCCCCAAAGCCCCCCCAGTACATAGTTGTATATTCTAGTCGTGAGTGCCTCTGGTTGTGCTACATGGGACGCCTCCTCAGCGTGGCCTGGTGAGCGGTGCCATGTCCACATCCAGGATCCAAATCGGTAAAACCCTGGGGCGCCAAAGCAGAGCACAAGAGCTTAACGGCTCGGCCATGGGGCCAGCCCCCGGGCATTTGTATTTTTAATAATTGCCCTGGGTGACACTTGTATCTGCCAAAGACTGCAAACCAATGGTCTTTTATGGTCCTGGAACTTCATGAGCCTTGCCAGGCCTCTGGTTTCACCAGTCAGGGTCCTTCTGTGGGGCTTCTTTTTAGATTTGCTTAACATGTTGAGACACTTTAGGTAATTGCTTCAAAGGACACCCCATTGGACTTCCCCAAGTAAACAACCAAATCAATCATCTCCAGACATTTAAAGCTTTACTTTTATATACCAAATCAGCAAGTGCAAGAAAACTTCCCCCATGTCTTGAATTCTAGCAGATTTAAATTGTGTAGCATGAATTAAAGTTGTATTCATTAAACACTAGGAAGGTAATTATGTTTGGGAAGATATAAATGCTTTCCCCTGTGGCTAGGAAGAAAGGCATATTAGAATCTCTACTGGATTCATTTCCCTTTCTCTTTGGAACTTTTCTCTTTCCAGGATACTTTCTTTGTGTCTACATGAGGCTCACAGTGCAGCAATTTGGCTGAAATGGCCAGTTGAAAATGAGTCAATTTGGTTAACAGAAGTTAATTAAATTAGTTGCTTATTAATTAAATAAGTAGCACATATGTTTAACAAAAACTGGCCTTAAAAACATACAAAATTGCTTGTACATGTGTACAAAAATTGTTCAAGAAATCATTAAATATTTTAGCAAAAATACATTTAAATATCCATGAATGGAGGTGGCTAATTATATCATGATACATCCACAGGATGAACAAATATGCAGTAATCAAAAGTAATCCATTCACCATAAAAAAGAACAAAGTACTGATACATGCCACAACATGTATGAACCTCAAAATTATTATGCTAAGAGAGGGGGGTGATGTCAACAAAATGGTGAAATAGGAGGCCACCAGCTTGCATCCCCCCACACAAATAACAACATGGCAACCATTCATGGATAAGGGTGCCTTTGTGAGAGCTTTGGGAACCAGATAGGAGGTTGCAAAACCCTGGTGAAGCCCCAAACCAAAGAGAGCTGCTTTGAGAAGCCATGCCCATGTCCCAGTGGCAGGCTTGTTGAATGTGGTCCCAGCTGCAGACTGAAAGCAGCCTCATCCCTCTGTGGACTTGGCTCTAGCCTCTCTTGGCCGTGGTCCTGTAACCAGCCCCAACTGCCAAGGGACCTAGGAGGAGCTACACTCATCCATGCCCCTGGCAAGAGGCTCACCGAACTTAGTCCCAGCTGCACATCCTGAATTGGCCCTGTGACCCAGCTCTAGCCCCACTCTACCATGGTACAGAGTCAGCCCTGCCTGCCCTAGGACACAGTGACACGAGTCTGTACCCTTGGTATCAGACCCACAGACCTCAGTCCTGACTTGGACCCTGAAGAAGTCCTGTGACTGGCTCCAGTCCCACTGTACTGCAGTGTCAGAGTTAGTTCTGCCTGCCCAGGGACCCACCCAGGGACCTGGAAGGAGCCACACCCACCTCACCCCTTGTAACAAACCTATTGGTGGCAGATCCAAAAGCAGCTATGAGACCTGGCTCCAGCCCTGCTTCACTGTGGTCCCAGAGGTAGTTCCTTCCACTTGGGGATACAGCAGGAACCACACTCACCTACACCCCCAGTAATAGTCCTGCCAGCCATGCACCCACCTGTGGGCCTGGCAACAGCTGCATGACCAAGCTCCAGCCCCATTCAACTGTGATTCCAGAGGCAGTCCCAGCAGAACAAGGTTTTTATCTGCCACAATGAGTCTGTAAAGAGGTGTTTGGTCCTTCAAATGCACAGACATCAATGTAAGCCTACACGGAAAAAAACAGGCAAAGGAAACTAATAAAGCACTAGTAACTGATCCCAAAGAAATATACATCTATGAACTGCCTAACAAAGAATTAAAGATAATTATCTTAAGGAAACCCAGTGAACTACAAGAAAGCATGGCCCACTCAACAAAATCAGGAAAACAATACATGAAAAAAATGAGAAGTTCCTCAAAGAGATAAAAATCATGAAAAAGAACCAAACAGAAATACTGGAGCTGAAGAATACAATGAATGAAATGAAAATGCAGCAGAGAGCTTCAACTGCATAGAAGAAAGAATCTGTAAAAAAAATAGAAGGAAAAAATCAGTGAATTTGAAGATTGGTCATTTGAGGAGGAAAAAAGAATTAAAAAAGTGAAAAAAGCCTAATGGTTTTATGAAATACTATAAAATAAACTAATATAGGCATTAAAGGAGTCCCAGAAGGAGAAAGGAGAGAAAAAGGGGCAGAAAACTGATTTAAAGAAATAATGACTGAAAACTTCCTAAATCTTGGGAGGGATATGGACATCCAGGTTCATGAAGCTCAAAAGTCTCCAAACAGGATCTACTCAAAGAGGTTATACTGATATCCATTATAGTTAAATTATCAAAAGTCAAAGACAAAAAGAATTTTGAAAGTAGCAAGATAAATATGACTTGTCACATACAAAGAAACACCCCTAAGTCTATCAACAAATTTCTCAGCAGAAATCTTGCTGCCACAAGAAAGTGAGATGATATATTCAAGTGCTGAAAGATAAAACTGTCAACCAGGAATACTATACCCAGAAAAGCTGTCCTTTATAAATGAAGGAGAGAGAAACACTTTCTCAGATGAATGAGAGGGAGTTCATCACCACCAGATTTGTCTTACAAAAAATGCTAAAGGGAGTTCTTCAAGTTGAAACAAAAGGAGGCTAATTAATAAATGAAAACATAGGAAAGTATAAAACTTACTAGTAAAGGTAAGTATATGGTCAAATTCAGAATAATACTGTAATGGTGGTGTGTAAATCACTTATAACTCTGGTATTAAAGTTAAAAGATGAAAGTATTAAAAATATATAAAATAATTTGTTAATGGATACAAAATATAAAAGATGCAAACTGCGACATCAATAACATAAAATGTTGAGGGGGGAGAAGTAAAAATGTAGTTTTTGTATATGACTTAAGTTGCTATCAGATTAAAATAGGCTGCTATAACTATGGTAATCACAAGGAAAAAAATCTCTAGTTGATACACAAAGAGAAAGAGAAAGGAATCAAAGCATACCACTAACAAAAAATCGAGTGACATAGGAAGACAGTAAGAGAGAAAGAAAGGAACAAAAGAACTACAAGACAATTACCAAACGGGCAATAATAAGTCCTTACCTATCGATAATTACTTTAAAGATAAATGGATTAAGTTCTCCAATCAATAGAGTGACTGAATGGATAAAAATAAAAAGCAAAAAACCTAGATCCAAGGTCCAGCCCAGTGGGGCAGTGGTTATATTTGCATGTTCTGTGTCAGTGACCTGGGGTTCACTGGTTCAGATCCTAGGTGCAGACCTATGCACTGCTTGTCAAGCCATGCTGTGGCAGGCCTCCCATATATAAAGTAGAGGAAGATGAGCATGGATCTTAGCTCAGGGCCAGTCTTCCTCAGCAAAAAGAGGAAGATTGGCAGCAGATGTTAGCTCAGGGCTAACCTTCCTCAAAAATAATTAACTGATTAATTAATTATTTAAAAGAAACATAAAAAAACTAGATCCAATTCTATGCTGCTTACAAGAGACTCACTTTTGCTTTAAGGAAACACATAGGCTGAAAGTGAAGGGATAGAAAAAAGATATTTCATGTAAATGGTAACCAAAAGGGAGCAAGGGTGACTATATTTATATCAGACAAAATATACTTTAAGTCAAAAACTGTCACAAGCGACAAAGAAGGCCATCACATAATCGCAAAGGGTAAGTTCAACAGGAAGATATAAAATTATAAATATAAATGCACCTAGCATCGAAGCACCTAAATGTATAAGGCAAGCATTGACAGATCTGAAGGGAGAAATAGACAGCAATACAATAATTGTAGGAGACATCAATACACCACTCTCTAATGGATAGATCATCCAGACAGAAAATCAATAAGGAAACAGCAGAACAGAACAACACTATAGACCAAATGGATCTAACAGACATATACAGAACTTTCTACCCAACAGCAGAAGAATACATATTCTCATGCATACATGAAGCATTCTCCAGGATAGCTCACAAAACAAGTTTTAACAATCTCAAGAAGAATCATTCCAAGTATCTTTTCTGACCACAATGGAATGAAACTAGAAATCAATAAAGGCAAGAAAATGAGAACATTCACAAACACATGGAAACTAAGCAACACACTCTTGAACAACCATTGGGTCAAAGAGGAGATCAAAAGGGAATTAAAAAATATCTTGAGACAAAGGAAAATGAAAACACAACATACCAAAACTTATGGCATGCAGTAAAAGCAGTTTTAAGAAAGAAGTTTATATCAATAAATTCTTACATTACAAAAGAAGAAAGATATCAAATAAACAACTTACCACCTCAAGGAACTAGAAAAAGAACAGTCTAAGCCCAAACTTAGCAGAAGAAAAGAAATAATAAAGATTAGAGCAGAAATGAATCAAATAAAAAAAATAGAAAAAAATCAGCAAAAGTAGGAGTTGGTTTTTTTTAAAACTTGAACAAGATCTGCAAGGTCTTATCTAGACTAATTTAATAAAAGAGAGAGAAAACTCAACTAAAATCAGAAATGAAAGAGGAACTATTACAACAGATGCCTCAGAAATAAAAAGGATCACAAGGAACTATTATGAACAATTATATACCAACAAAATGGATAGTCTAGAATTTATGGATAAGTTCCTAGAAACATACAACCTACAAAAACTGACCAAGATTTTTGAAATAGAAAGCCTGAATAGACCAACAAAAAATAAGGAGATTGAATCAGTAATCAAAAAATTTCCAAAAAATAAAAGCCCAGGATCAAATGGCTTCATGGTTGAATTTCACCAAACATTTAATGAATGAATACCTATCCTTCTAAAAACACTTCCAAAAAAATAGAAAAAGAGGGAACACTTCCAAACTCATTTTATAAGACTAGTATTACCCTGATACCAAAGCCAGATGAAGACACAACAAGAAAAGAAAACTACAGGCCCATATCCTTGATGAACATAGATGCAAAAATCCTGAACAAAATTCTAGCAAATCAAATTGAACAGCACATTAAAAGGATTATATACCATGACCAAGTGGGATTTATCCCTGGGATGCAAGGGTGGTTCAACATATGCAGATCAACCAATGTGATACACCACAGTAAGAAAATGAAAGAGAAAACTGCATGATCATCTCAACAGACACAGAGAAAGCATTTGAAAAAGTTCAACATCCATTCATGATTAAAATTTCTCAACAGAATGGGTACAGAAAGAACTTACCTTAATACAATAAAGGCCATTATATGAAAAGCCCACATCTACCATCATAATCAATGAGGGTAGGGGGAGGAGTTGAAAGCTTTCCCTCTAAGATCCAGTAAAAGGCTAGGATTCCCACTCTCACTACTTCTATTCAACATAGTACTGGAAGTCTTGACCAGAGCAATTAGACGAGAAAAAGAATAAAAGACATCCAAATCAGAGGAAGAAGTAAAATTGTCTCTGTTTGCAGATAATATGTTCATATATGTAGAAAACCCTAAAGATTCAACAACAAAAAAAAACATTAGAGCTAATAAACAAACTCACTAAAGTTGCAGGGTACAAAATCAACACAAAAAAATCAGTTGCATTTCTAAACACAAACAATAAACTGTATGAAAAGGAAATTAAGAAAACAACCCCATTCACAACAGTAACAAAAAGAATAAAATACTTAGGAATAACCCTAGCCAGCGAGGTGAAAGACTTGTACACAGAAAATTCTAAAACATTGATAAAGGAAATTAAAGAAGACTAAGGTAAATGGAAAGACATCCCATGTTTATAAATTGGAAGAAATAATATTGTTAAAATGTCCATACTACCCAAAGTGACATACAGATTCAGTGTAATCTCTATTGAAATCTCAACGGCATTCTTTACAGAAATAGAGAAAACAGTCCTAAAATTCATATCAAACCACAAAAGACTTCAAATAGCCAAAGCAATCTTGAGTAAGAAGAACAAAGCTGGAGGCATCACTCTTCCTGATTTCAAAATATATTGCAAAGCTACAGTAATCAAAACAGTGTGGTACTGGCACAAAAACAGACATAATAGGCCATTGGAACAGAAAAGAAAGCCCAGAAATAAATCCATAAATCCACAGTCAAGTGATATTTCATAAGGGTGTCGTTAACACACAAGGGGGAAATCATAGTCTTTTCATTAAACGGTGTTGGGAAAATCTACATTCAGAAGAATGAAATTGAACCCTTATCTCACACCACATACAAAAATCAACTCAAAATGGATTTAAGACTTAAATGTAAAATCTGAAACAGTAAAACTACTAGAAGAAAACATAGGGAAAAGGCTTGTTGACACTGGTCTGTGCAATGATGTTTTGGATATGACACCAAAAGCACAGGTGACAGAAGCAAAAATAGACAAGGGGGTTACATAAAACTAAAAAAGCTTCTGCACAGCAAAGAAAACTCTCAACAGATTAAAAAAAGCAACCTATGGGACGGGGAAAATATTTGCAAACCATATATCTGATATGGGGTTAATATCCTACCCTAATAATAACAATAATAATAAACAAATAACTAAGCGTCACTTATTGAGCTGATTATTTTGCCAAGCACTGTGCTTGGGTCACCGTAAGGGTTGACTGGGTCTCATGAACCAGGCTTTACAACTGAAGATACTGAGACTCAGATCAGAAAAGTAACAACACAATTTTTGTGGGGAGGTTTGGTGGTAAGACCCTGGCTATGGAGTCAAACTCATCTACAAAGCATTCCAGGGAAACGATAGTCTCTCTAACACCCAAATGGCTGGCTCTTCCCACATATTGGCCCAATGTAGGACCAACAATGGGCGAACTGGCTGAGTAGATGGCTTCAATTTGTCCTTTATGCTGTCATGTGGACACAGACTAAAGTCCTTTAGTGTGTAGAGTCCACAGCTCCTCCCTGAGATGTCTTGGGGTCCTGAAATACCATTCTCGCCTGCCAAGCTCTTCTTCCCAGGGTCTGACCCTCTCAAAGGCAGGATCCTCACAATAGCCACCCAAAGTAGAGAACTCCAAAATCCTTCTGCTCTCATTCTTTAAAGGTAATCTGGACTTGGAGAAATGCATTAGGAGCTGGACTCACAGTACAGGAAAGAGCACTGTGTGATGAGTCAGGGACCTGAGGCCTGGCTCTGTGGATTGACTTTGGAAAGACAATCAGCCAACCCAGGACATGGTTTCTATATTATTCAGGGTTCTACAGACTAACAGAGTCATAGACCAATATAATTTATTGTAGGAACTGGCTTATGTGATTACGGAGGCTGAGAAGTCCCACAATCTGCTGTCTGCAAGCTGGAGACCCAGGAATGCTGGTGGTGTAGTTCAGTCTGAGTTCGAAGGCACGAGAACAAGTGGGCAGAAGGATGACCCAGCTCAAGCAACCGGAACAAATTTGCTCTTCCGCTGCCTTTCGGTTCTAGCCAAGCCCTCAATGGCTCGGATGATGCCCTTCCCCTCCACCCCCATGTGGTGAGGGTGATGTCCTTTACTCAGTCTACCAATTCAAATGCTAATCTTTTCCAGAAACATCCTCACAGACACACCCAGAAATAATGTTTTACCAGCTATCTGGGCATCCCTTAGCCCAGTTAAGTTGACACATAAAATTAACCACCACAGTCTCCTTTCTTGTAAAATCATAAAGTTGGAATAAATGATCTATAAACTTTGCTTTCTCCGGAGCCAGCATTCTGTGATTCTGCTTCTAACTCCATTGCCCAGAGTGTCCTGCTGCCCCTGCCCCTGCCGCTGCCCCCCCCGGCCCTTTTCTGTGTCCACTGTAGTTGAGAGCCCTGAACATTTGAGACAGCAGTTGCCATGTTGTTCCCTGAGCCTGGTACATCTGCTCACCCTCCTGGGCATGCTGACTTTTGGTTCTTTACAAAAAGGTGTCTGGGAGAAGAGACGGGCCTTGGTTTGATCAGACAGCCCTTGCTCTGCGGACCCAAAACCACTGCTTGGAAAATCACAGGTAAAGCCTGTGCAGTATCATTAGTGTGAGTCAGCAGGGTGTTGTTCAGGCCCAGCGTAACAGGGAGAGCGAAGGGTGTAATTTGCTTGAATGCACACACTCTCCTGCAGAATAATTACTTTGCAGCCCACACACTTTTGGGGGCCCAGAATTCCTCTTGAACCAAACACAGCCTTCTTTGTCATCTTTTGTCTGAAGAAAGACAGCTGCTCCACAGTCAGGAATGGAAGGGTGAAAATGAATGGAAAAACAAGTCAGGCAGGGAAGCAGGATGTTTTTTGCATCATTTGCTGCTCAAAGGCTTTCTTTGCCATTGGGATGAGTGGATGTCCACACGCTTCATTGTTTTGTACTTTGATACAAGCCCAAGCAGGAGACCTCTCTAGCTTCCAAGCAAGTCAGTTTGGCAGAAGGATGGTGCTGCTGGTAGAATATGAAACTTTCACCTGTACTGTGTCTCCCAACCTTTTAGACTATGCCTAAGGTTCCTCCCCCACCTTGGTCTGTTACCACCTGTGGTCTATGTTATGAATCTTGACTTGGAAAAACATGTAAGATGCTGAACTCACCATAGAGGAAAGAGCACTGCATGGGGGTCGGGGGCCTGACTCCTGGTCTGTGGGTTGACCTTGGAAAAGCAATTAGCCACTCCAGGCCTTGATTTCCTTTCTTGTAAAAACAATTGGGTTAGAATAAACAACCTGTGAAATTTGCTCTTTCCAGAGCCAACATTCCGTGATTCTACTTCTGCCTCCACTGGCCAGAGTGTCCTACCGACCCTGACTCTGCCTCTGCCTCCTTGTCTCTTTCCTATGTCCACTGCAGTTGAGAGAGCTGGATATTTGAAGACGTCAAAGACATACTACTATTGAATACACACTGCCATGGTTTCAGTGATTTAACATGATCCAACATACAAGTACAAAAAATATCAGCCCAGTGAAATTACAACCATTATGCTTTCTTTACTGTTCATGTGATAATGAATATTGAGCCTCTCCTTTGGGCCTAGCTTGGCACTAGGCACTATTGGGTGTATCTAAAGAGAATGCGACGTGGCCCCTGCCTAGAGAAAATTGAAGGTTCACTTGAAGATGTTCAACTCTCATAAAATAAGGAAGGAATAATTGAGCATTAGTATGTGGGCCAACACAGGAGAATAAAAGAAGTTCAAAGGGGGAGGACGCATGTGGGCAGACGTGGAAAGAAGTGTTTGGGAGCAAGGTGGGGCCAAGGCTGGGCTTTCAAGAATGGATGGAATCTGGATGGACAGAAAGAACCCCAGAGAGAGAGAGACAGGAGGAGAAACACCCCAGTGTTGAGGAGCAATGAAGATCCTGCGCTCTCTGGAGAAGAGATCACATGTTGGAAATGAGGCACAGTAATACAGAGGTGGTTATAACCATATGAGTATAGCACTTTGCTCATTAAAGAACTCTTTTATCTGAGTTATGTCATTTAATTCTGATAACATTGCTCTGAGTTGATTTTACTATCGTTTTTGCAGATGAAGAAACTGTGACTCAGAGGTTATATAACTTGCCATAGTCATGGCACTAATAAAAGTGGTAGAAGCAGAAGCCCATGGCTTCTAAAGTTAAGTCAGTTTTCCTTTTATTATGCAATGCTTTGAAAGGCAGACTATACTGGGCCTTAAATGATAGACCAGACACCAGGGAGAAAGGTCTGAGACCCTAGACTCACAAAGGTTATCATCATAACTTCTGTTTTCTCAATTTGTCCCTACAATTTTTACCTGGCGGCTTGACTCAGCATGGAGTCATGGGTTTCTGAGAGGTGCTATTGGAGGGCAGACAGGGCAGGGCACTCTTTGAAAGCGAAGGATCAGTCTGACTAAGAATTTTGAGATAGGCTGGATCAATAGTGGAGGAGGAAAACTCAGCTGCAGGAAATTAATTCATGTGGATCTTGCCACTGCAAAATTTTTTCACATATCAAGTAGTTTATTGAGTGCCTACTATGTGCTAGGTACTATGCTGGGTACTGGGTTTTCTTCTTCAATGTCGTGGTCAGTCATTCCAACAATGCCTCACCATCTTACAACACTTTCCTTCCAGGTCCCTCCACTGTTCAGACATTGAATTATAAACTCATCCAGCAAATGTTTGCTGAGCACCTATAATATAACAGGCCCTATGATAGGGTTTGAGGAAATATACAACAAGAGAGATGTTTCCAACTTCTGCTACAGGAATGAAAAAATTAAATAATGGGATAGACTCGAAATCAAAGGCTCTGAAATAGACACAAAGTAGATATTGAAATTTGATACATAATTGGAATGGCATTCAAAATCAATGGATAGTTCTGAGATAGTAAACAATCTGGAAGGCCTTAAACTTGGATCCCTACCTGTATAATAAATAGATTCCAGATGGACTAAGGAGTGATATAAAGAAGAAAAGAAACCATAAGAAGAACTTGTAAGATCATGTTTCTCTCCTCTTAGGATACGAGAGACCTTTCTAAGCATAAAAGCAAGGGAAGAAATCATATAAAAATATCAACAGCTCTAACTTCACAATTTAAAAAAAAATGTTCATACAAAGAAAAATACTATAAATAATATTGATGGAGGTCTTCCAGGGCAATTTGATGCTGTGAGTTCACAGTTGAATGATGCTGTTTGCTAGAAACTCAGCAATGATGGATAAAACACGAAAGTGAAAACTAAAAGATAGATTGGGGCTCAACTACAAGATAAACATCTTCACGGATTGGACACAACAGAAACACAAGCTGAAGCCATGGGCTTGCTGGACCCTGGGTCCAGATCAGGTTGTGAGGGTTATCTAAGTAAAAATCACTGCTGTTTGAAGATCAGAGCTGAAGAGACGCCTACTGAACATGCTCATGAAAGGACCCCAAAAACAAAAGGCTACAAAATGCTGCTGAAGGAAAACATTTTCAGATCATACATCTGATGAGGGACTTGTATCTAGATTATATAAAAAATTCTTACAACTCCACAATAAAAAGACAAATAACCCAATTAAAAATGGTCAAAAGACCTGAATAGACATTTCTCCAAAGAAGATACTCAGGCAGCCAATGAACACATGAAAGGGTGCTCAATGTCATTAGTCATCAGGGACATTCAAATTAAAACCACAGTAAGATACCACTTCACACCCCCTAGGATGGTTCTAATAAAAACAATGGGCAACAACAAGTGCTAACAAAGATATGGAGGAAATGGAATCCTCATATATTGCTCATGGGAATGTAAAATGGTGCAGCTGCATGAAAAACATTTTGGCAGTTCCTCTAAAAGCTAAGCCTAAAGTTAGCATATGACAAAGTAATTCCACTCCTAGGCATATACCCCAGAAAACTGAAAATAATTGTCCATATAAAAACTTGTACAGGGGCCGGCCCCGTGGCTGAGTGGTTAAGTTCACCTGCTCCGCTGCGGCGGCCCAGGGTTTCTCTGGTTCGGATCCTGGGCGCAGACATGGCACCACTCATCAGGCCACATTGAGGTGGTGTCCCACATGCCACACTAGAAGGGCCCACAACTAAAATAGACAACTACATACTGGGGGGATTTGGGGAGAAAAAGCAGAAAGAAAAAAAAAAGATTGGCAACAGTTGTTAGCTCAGGTGCCAATCTTAAAAAAAAAAAAAAAAACTTGTACAGAAAGGCTCATAGCAGGTGCTAGGGACTGAATAGTGTCCCTTCTGAATTCATATGCTGAAGCCCTGCCCTCCAGCATGAGGGTATTTGGAGGTGGAGCCTACAGGAGATAATTAGATTTGGATGAGCTCATAATGGTGGGGCCTCCCTGATGGGATTAGTGCCCTCATAAGAAGAAACACCAGAGAGCTTACTCTCTTTCTGTCTACCATGTAAGGACACAGTAAGCCAGGAAGGCAGTTCTCACCAGGACCCCATTATCCTGCCACTTTGATCTCAGACTTCCAGCCTCCAGAATTGTGAGAAATGAATTTCTGTTGTTTCAGCCACCTAGTCTATAGTATTTTGTTATGGCAGCCTGAAATGACTAAGATAGATTTTAGTAGGAAGAGGGCTGCTGCTGTAACAAATCCCTAAACATGTGGAAGCAATTTTGGAACTGAGTAATGAGTAGAGGCCAGAAGAATTTTGAGGTGCATGCTAGAAATATGGATGTTACAATTTTGACACTAATTCCAATGTGTGGGTTTTTTCCCCACACCAAGCAATTCTCTGATGCTAGCTGGGTGTCCTACAATTCAGCTCAATTCTGACACTGCCTACCTGAAGATAGCATCATATTCCACAGGTAAAGGGCTCAGTCCCATGAGACTGCCCATGCTTCAGATGCCAATCGCAAGTCCCGGTTGTGAACTGTGCTTCCGACTGACTGGCTGTAAATGAGAGGTTCCTACAACCCCCGCCTTGGGTTTGATTAGTTTATTAGAGCAGCTCATGGAACTCAGGAAACAGGTTTACACACTAGATTACCAGTTTATTACAAAGGATGCTAAAGGATAACAAATCAACAGCCAGATGAAGAGCTACATAGGGTGAGGTCCTGAGCAAAGGAACTCTATCTTCATGGAGTTGGGGCCTGGCACAGTGGCACATGGATGCATTCTGGTTCACTAATTTGGCAGCTCTTCAAACTCTATCCTTTTGTGTTTTTATGGAGGCATCATTACGTAGGCACAATTGAGTAAATCATTGGCCATTGGCAATTGAACTCAATCTCCAGCCCCGCTTCCCTCCTTAGATGTCCAGGGTTGGGACTGGAAGTTCTAATCCTCTAATCACGTGGTTGGTTCCTCTGTCAACTAATCTCCATCCTTGGATTACTTAGGGGCTTTCCAAAAGTCACCTCATTAACATAAGAAAGACACCTGTATAGCTATCATCACTCAGGAAATTCCAAGGGTTTTAGGAATTCTGTGCTAGGAACAGGACAATGAGCAAATATCTATTTCTTATTATAAATCACAATATCACAGATGTTAATGGCAATTCTGGTGAGGTCATGGAAATGAGAAACATGTCACTGAAAACTGGAGCAAAGGCAATCCTTGTTATAAAGTGGCAAAGAACTTGGCTGAACTATGTTCTAGTGTTCTGTGGAAGGTAGAATTTGTGAGTGATATAATTGGCTATCTAGCTGAGGAGATTCTAAGCAAAGTATTGAAGGAGCAGCCTCATTCCACCTGACTACTTACAATAAAATACGAAAGGAGAGAGATGAATTGAAGAAGGAATTGTTAACCAAAAAGGAATGAGAACTTGAAGATTTGGAAAACTCTCAGCCTATACATATTGCAAAAAGTAAGAAAACTTGTTCTGAAGAGAATACTAAGCATGTGGCAGAAGAGATCACGGGTGCAACTCATGGACTTAATCAGCTATCTCAGCAGAAGCCAAAAGAAATAGAGATGGTATTATACTAGCAAAGACACTTCCAGTTTGAACTAAAGGGGACAGAGAAAGAAGGACTGAATGTAAGAAGGCTGTCAGATTCTTGGATTCTCCAGGACTGGACTATAGAGATATTCATCTACAAATGTGCACTATTCTTCATAAAAACAGAAGAATGACCCCAGAGGCAATCAGAGATCATAAGAGCTGCCTTCTTGGTTTCAAAGAGTGAGGTCACTGCCTCAATTTCAACAGGCCAAAGGGCCTCCACCCTAGAGCTTTGGGGGTGGGGCCACCCAGAGCCTTGGAGGCAGGACCCCAGCCTGGCAGAGCCTTGGGGGCGCAATCTCTGCCTAGCAGAGCTGAGGGGGCAGGATTGCCACCTGAGTGAGTCGTAAAGGTAGAACTGCCAACCCAGTGGTTCTGGATAGTGAGATATCAAGCCAAAGTAGGATTATTTTCAAGCCTTGAGACCTAATGGAATTTGCCTTGCTAGGTTTTGGACTTGCCTGGGACCTGTCATGCTGTCTTTCTTTCCTATTTCTCCCTTTTGGAATGGGAATGTCCATTCTATGCCTGTCCCTCAATTGGATTGCACATAATTTATCTGGTTTCACAGGTTCACAGCTGGAGAGGACCTTTCCCTCAGGATGAATAATACCTTGAATTGTACCCATATCTGATGATATTTAGATGAGACTACGGACTTCAGACTTTAGAGTTAATGCTGGAATGACTTAAGATTTTGGGGCCTGTTGAAGTGAAATTAATGTATTTTGCATGTGAGAAGAACATGAATTTTGGGAGGCACAGAATGCTATGGACTGAATTATGTCCCTCTTAACGTTCACATGTTGAAGCCCTAACTCACAATGTGATAGTATTTGGAGATGGGACCTTTGGGAGGTGATTAGGTTTAGATGAGGTCATGAGAATAGAGCCCTCCTGATGGGATTAGTGCCTTTATAGGAAAAGACACCAGAGCACTCGCCCTCTCTCTACCACGTGAGGATACAACAAGAAGGCAACCATGTGCGAGCCAAGAAAAGAGCCCTCACAAGAAACTGACCATGTTGGCACCCTGATCTCAGACTTTTAGCCTCCACCCAGTCTATAGTATTTAGTTACAGCAGCCTGAGATGACTAAGACAGTAGGATTGTTCATGAATCAAAGAGCGGAAACAACCCAAAAGTCCATCAGTTGGTGAGTACATAAATAAAATGTGGTATAGCCACATAATGGAATATTATTGAGCCATAAAAAGGAATGAGGTACTGATATATGCTACACTATGGATGGAGCTAGAAAACATTATACTAAGTGAAAGAAGGCAGACATAGAAAGCCACATATTGTATGATTCCAATTATATGAAACATTCAGGATAGGCAAATCCACAGAGACAGAAAGAAGATTAGTGGTTGCCAGGGGCTGGAGGTAGGAGGGGATGAGGAATGACTGCTAAGTGGCACAGGCTTTCTTTTCAGGTTGGTAAAATTGTTGTGGAACTAGTGGTGATGGCTGCACAACTTTGTGACTATGCTAAAAACTACTGAGTTGTATGCTTTGCAAGTATGAATTTTATGATTTGTGAATTATATCTCAATGAAACTATTATTTAAAAAATGCTGCCCAAGGGCTATCGCTCCTGGTAAGTTGTAAGCCTGGGTAAGAAGGTGAACACAGACTTGACCTCCAGATTAGGAGGCTAGCCAAGGCTTGAGTCAGCTCTGGGACTGGATGCATGTGGCCCTAATATCAACACAAGGCCTGGTTCTGGGTGAGGATCCTGGAGGATCAGGTGAGGCAACTACAAACCACTAGGAAAGAAGAAATAGATAAATGAAAACAAAACAAAAACAAAGCCCATAAAAACTAGACTGTAAATCAAAATATCAAAATACAAGAAAAATTTATCTAGCGGGAGACAACCAATGAAATCAACATTCAGAACTGAACACAAATTCACTCACGTGAAGTTTAATTTATGTAACAGTCTGATAAAAACTTATAAACATATGTTATTAGGATGCTCAAAGAGAAAAATGAACACAGGTTTTACATTTAAAAATCAAGAAATTACAAAATAAAGCAAGCAGAACTGAAAAGAAACAAGTAGAAACAAAAAAGAATCAGTTAGGGGCCGGTTCCATGGCCGAGTGGTTAAGTCTGCACGCTCTGCTTTGGCGGCCCAGGGTTTCACCAGTTCAGATCCTGGGTGTGCACATGGCACTGCTCATCAAGCCATGTTGAGGTGGCGTCCCACATGCCACAACTAGAGGGACCCACAACTAAAATATACAACCATGTACTGAGGGGATTTGGGGAGAAAAAGCAAAAAAAAAAAAAAAGAAGAAGAAGATTGGCAACTATAATTTTACAAAATGGAAACAGAGGGAGAATTAATTAATTGGAAGATAGAATTGAGGGGCCAGCCCCATGGCCAAGTGGCTAAGTTCACGCACTCTGCTTGGGCTGCCCAGGGTTTCATGGGTTGGATCCTGGGCATGTACCTAGCTCTGGTCATCAGGCCATGCTGAGGCGGCATATCACATGGCACAACCAGGAGTACCTACAACTAGAATATACAAGTATGTACTGGGGGGCTTTGGGGAGAAGAAGGAAAAAACAAAAAGAGAGAAGATTGGCAACAGATGTTAGCTGAAGTGCCAATCTTTTAAAAAAAAAAACAAACAAGGAGGATAGAATTGAGAAATTCATACAAAACACACCATAGAAAGGAAAAAGGATGCCAAACATGAAAGAGCAGTTAAGAGACACGGAGGATAAGTTGAAATACTTCAACATTCAACTGGTAGGAATTCTAGGAGTTTCAGAACAAAAGAATGGTGGGAGTAATGGAGAATGCATTTTTCTAGAGAAATTATTCATAGAAATTTTCTAGAATTTTGTAAAAATTTTCTTCAATTTGGAAATGTAGTCTAAGTATTGAACAGAATCAAATTGCACAGAAAGCTCAGGAACATAGCCTTAAGTATATGGAAAGTCAACATATGAAAGAGCACCATAAATTAATGGAGAAAAAACTATTTGTGGAGAAATATGGAAAATACTATGTTTTTACTGCATACTGTAAACCAAATAAATTTTAAATGGACTAAAAATCTAAATTTCAAAGGCAAAGCTTTAAAACCTTTAGAAGCAAACATAACATAATATTTTCATAACCTTTCTATGTGGAGGATCTATTTTAAAAAAAGCACAAACCATAAAAGAAAAGATTGATACATCAGACTACGTTAAAATGTAAAACTTCTTCATAATCAAGATACAACAAAGAAAGTTAAAAGACAAACCACAAATGGCAAGAAGATATTTACAACATACAAAATAGACAAATCATTATTTACAGAACATTTAAGGAATGTCTACTACCAATACAAAAAGATAATCCAATGGAAAAACGGACAAGTAATGAACAGGTAATTTATAGAAGAGGAAATCTGAGTTATGAATAAACATATGAAAGGATTCTTGATCTCAGAAGTAAACATGGGAGTACACATTAAAGTAACAATGAATGTCATTTCACAGCTATTTGATTGGCAAAATTAAATACTGAGTGTGGGTGAGAATATGGAGGAAGAGAAGAGAAACTGTATTACCCTGCTAGGAGGAGTGCAAATTGACATAAAACTTTGGAGGTGAGTTTGATTGTATCTAGTAAAGCAAAAGATTTTTATACTACACAGGAAACAAATTCTCACATAGGGCTAAAGGAGACATATTTATGAATACTCATTGCAAAATTGTATCAAATAGTAAGAAAAAAAAGGAAACAATATAAGTATTCAATCCATTTACAGGAGAATGGATAAACCATTTGTGGCATGCTAACATAGTAAAATATACTGTAGCTAAAACAAATGAACTACAGCTACATGTATCAACAGTGAGAAATTTTGGAAAAATGTTGAATCGAAAGAGCAAGGTGCAGAGACGTGTATACCAAATACATATTATATATATATAAAATTTCATAATATATATTATGTATATAATGTAAGTTTAAAACATGGAAAACAATATCATTAAAAATCTGTGGCTATCTAAATTTGTAGCAAATCTATGGAATGAAATCACTGATGTCATGATAGTGGTTAACTGAATGGGGAAGTAGAGAATGGTTTGGGATTGAGGGGGGTGGGGACACGGAGATCTCAAGTTTATCTGCAAAATTTTATTTCTTTAAAACAAACCTGAACTAAATAGAGAATAACATTAAGATTTTATAAAGCAAAGTAATGGGTGTTTATTTTATTTTTTTAAATTTTTGCTATATGTTTTAAATGTTTTATAATGAAAATATTAAAAAAAAAAAACCCAAACACTCCAGTACTAATAGATAAAATATAAATTGGGAAAGAAAAATTGCAAAGTGTCAGACAGATGATTGGGGTTCTTATCATATAAACTACTCTTCTGAAGAAATGAAAATGAGATGAGCACACGAGAGGAAGGTTGAGTAACAGCATTGACAGGCAATTTGCAAGAAGAGAAATAAAAGTGACTTTGAACTTATGAAAGCAAGTTCAATATCACTACAAAAATGCAGACTGAAGCCGCAATGAAATACAATTTTTTAATCTACCAAATTCTAGAAATTTATCCTTAGGAAGTGGCCGGGAATTCGCATAAAACTTTATTTTCAGGGATATTATTCATGGTTAATTGTAGTGGTGAAAAAAAATAGAACAATAGAGTGTGTGCATCTCTCCCAGCCAGTAATCTAGAAGTTCTTGATTCGTTTTATCCTTTTACCCGCTATCACCAAACACTGAGGTCTGCTTACTAAATTCAATGTCACACATTTTTTCTTCTCATTTTAGCATCTGTGAAATTGGATGCGTCTTACAGTCACTGCCGGCCAGGGGGCAGTCATGATGTAGTTGTCATTGTCTAAATATGCTCATCAAAATTTGCAAAATACATAGGTGTCACATTCTTCTCATAAGCTTCATATGTGCTATATAAACTGTATACTCGCAAATGAGCTCAGAAACACACATTCCTCTCAAAAGTGCCATCTTAGTGCAAGTTCGAGCAAATTAAGATGGATCTGAGTGTGTTAAGTGAAAACAAGGTGAAAATCACACATTTATATCTAAGGTAATTTCCTAAGGTGACATAGAACAAATCTCAATGAAACTAAGCAGACGGTTTAAAATGAGCAAGAAATGACACTTCTAATTTAAATGAAATGTGAGTTAGAGTAAGTTTAGACAAAACTAAGCAGTTTATGTCAAACAAACTGAGAATCTATCATTCTTCTTAAAACCAACTTCTCACAAGGCATTAGGGCAAGTTTTAGTTGATACTGAACAGTTTATATGAAACCAAGCTCAAAATCACTTGTTCACCTCAAACAAAACTTCTTCTTGCTCGTTAGAACTCATTAATATGTACCTAAACAGTTTATATTAAATGAAGAGCAGACTCAAATATTCTTCTTAATAGTAACATCTTGGGGTGAGTTAGAGTGTGTGTAGTTGAAACTGAGAAGTGTATGTGAAATCATGCTCCAAATCCCTCATTCATTTCAAAGGAAACTCGCAAGCTTCATAAACTCTGTATGTGCAAACAGACAGAAGAAATGTTCCTGGCTCTGGTTATCAAGAGATCATTGGATTCAGTGACCCCTTGTTGCTTATCCCTTTATACTCAGATTTGGGTTGCTTTGGATGAAAAGGATAATCTTAGCAGCTCCTTGCAGAAAGCATTTTAGGGACACATTGAGGAGGATTTATTGTTCGAAAGGAATGTACAAACAGCGATGGGAGACAACGAATTAATGTTCTCGTTGTGTAAAGAGCCTATGAAAGTCTATAAAAAAAACCGTGAGTCTCCAATAGATGAGTGGGCCAAGAAGAGAGAGCTCGCAAAGGAGGATATACAATCAGCCAAGAAACATTTGAAACAAATATAACCTCACCGAAAATCAGAGGAATGCGGACTAGGACAAGAAGTTAATTTTGCCTATCAAATTACCAAAGATTTAAATGATCAGCTATCCATTGTTGCTCAGGTTACAGCTACAACAGGAACTATTATGTCCTCCTTCTGGGAGGTTTCATTGAAGCAGCCTTTCTGGAAAGCACTTTGCCAATATGTAAAAAAGAGCCTTAAAAACATCAATACCTTGCTCATTTATGCAAAACCAAAAAATACAGGAGGATAAACTGCAAAGTAAACAAATTGATTTTATCTATGGAGATGGGAAGGGTATAAAGAAGGGAAGGGAGTTGGAAATCCTGGGGACAGGGAGAGAGTGACACTTCTCTGAGCATATATACCTTTCATATAGTTCTGAGTTTTAGAAACACAGCAATGTTTTACATACCCCCCAAAGCAAATCAATAATTTAAATCAACCAGGATGTGGGAAATCCAAAATAGAATACAGATAGCAACAAATGAACCAAACTGTGTTACAAATGATTAAGCACACTGAACTAGTGGGGAAGAAAAGAACTAACCTCAGGACCTTTGGAAAATCGGATTTTGACCAGATACCGCAAGACTAAAGACAGAACAGTACACTGAAACTGTGCTCAAGTTACTAAACGTGTTTCTCACAGGGGTATGGGCTAACCATTCTGAAAATATTTTATATATATAATAGCATTGAAGAAATAAATAAATACATTGTAGATAATATCTGCAGGGCTTCTCACTGTCAGAGAAATGAGTTACAGATAAGGAAAACTGGAAGGTAGAATTAACCCTGAGGTTTTGGATTGCAATTGGAGGTATCAATGTGAACTCATAGTTTTCAGACAGAAAAATGCAGCAATAAGAATAAGGGTGTCTCCATGTGTGGGCTAGTATATGTACATATATTTTCTAGCTGTGTCCACTGAGAGGGCCTAGAAGCAATGACACCCAGTAGCAACAAGGACACTTAGCAATTAGATCTTTTCTATATATCATTCCCAATAAAAGGAACCAGGACTTCTCAGATAAGTGGATGATTCCAGAGCTGGGGCAGGGAAAAATGCAAGATGAGCCTGGAGTATCTTGTGTTGCCAGAAGTTAAGGAAGTGCTCAAAAAAGAAAGAAAACACTGAAGAAGCACCTAACAGCCAAATTTAGGACAAATAGAGCAGCAAAATAAATAACTGCTTTATTGGATTTTAATCCATAGAGTGAAAAACAAATAAAAAGAAAATCCATGAGTCTATATTGACACAAATAAATAATTGAATAAATAAATTAATAGGAGCAAAGGGATAACTCTTCTTTACAGAAGAATTCCAATTAATAAATGAAAAAGGAATGAAGGAAATTAAAAAATCACCAGGTAAACAGCACAATAAAAATTGTTGTAACGACTTCCACCAATGGATGCTAGAATTAGTAGTCGAAAATTTGACGTTTGACTAACAATGAACAATCTGAAAAGGAAATTTAAAAAACAATTCCTTTTACAATAGCATAAAAAAAAGAATAAAATACTTTGCAATAAATCTAACCAAGGATATAAAAGACTTGTACACTGAAAACTGCAAGACACTGCTAAAAGAAATTAAAGAAGACACAAATAAATGGAAAGATATCCCACGTTCATGGATGGGAAGACTTAATATTGTCGAGTCTACACAACCCAAAGCAATCTACAGATTCTACGCAATCTCTATCAAAATGCCAGAAGACTTTTTTTTTTGCAGAAATAGAAAAATATATAGTAAAATTCATATGGGATCTCAAGGGTCCCAGAATAGCCAAAATGATTTTGAAAAAGAAAAATAAAGTTGTGGACTCACACTTTCTGATTTCAAAACATTAGAAAGCTACAGTAGTCAAAACAACGTGGTTCTGGCATAAAGACAGACGTATAGACCAAAGGAATAGAATAGAGAGTCTAGAAATAAGCCCTCATATATATGCTCAAATGATCTTCAACAAGGATGCCAAGACCACGCAATGAGAAAAGGACAGCCTCTTCAACAAGTGATGGTGGAAAAACTGGATATCCACATGCAAAAGAATGAAGTTGTGCCCTCATTTTACACCTTATACAGAAATTAACTAAAATTGGATTAAAGACCTAAATGTAAGACCTAAAATTATAAAATTCTAAAGGAAAACATAGGAAAAAAGCTTCATGACATTGGATTTGGCAACAATTTCTTGGATAAGACATCAAAAGCAAAGGCAACAAGAGCAAAAACAGATGAATGGGAACTTAAAAACTTTTGTGCATTAAAAGACATAGTCAAGCCAGCCCCAGTGGCCTAGTGGTTAAGTTTGGCACACTCTGCTTTGGCAGATTGGGTTCAATTCCTGGACGTGGACCTATACCACTCATTGGTGGCCATGCTGTGGCAGTGACCCACAAACAAAAAAAAATAGAGGAAGATTGGCACAGATGTTAGCTCAGGGCAAATCTTCCTCAGGAAAAAAAAAAATAGAACTACCATTGATCCAGCAATCCCACTTCTGGGTATATAGATAAAAAAGAATTGAAAGGAGGATCTCAAGGATACTTGCACACCTATTTTCATAGCAGCATTATTCACAATAGACAAGAGGTGGAAGCAACCCAAGTGTCCATGAACAGATGACTGGACAAACAAAACACGGTATATACACACAATGGAATATTATTCAGTCCTAAAAAGGGGAGGGTGTCCTGTCAGATGCTACAACATGGGTGAAACTTGAGGACATTATGCTTAGTGAAATAAGCCAGTTACAAGACAAGTACTGTATGATTCCACTTATATGAGGTACCTAAAGTAGTCAAATTCATAGAAACAAGGAGTAGAAAGGTGGTTACTAGGAGCTGGGGGGAGGGGAAAATGGGGAGTTGTTTAATGGGTATAGAGTTTCAGATTTGCAAGAAGAAAAAGTTCTGGAGATCTGTTTCACAACAATGTGAGTATACTTAACACTACTGAATAGTACATGTAAAAATGTTTAATGTTTATGTAAATGTTAATGTTTAACGTAAAACGTTAATGTTTAATGTAAAAGTGTTTTATGATGCGTTTTTTACCACAATAAAAATAAACAAGTAAATAAAAATTTAAGAAGAAATAGGATATTTGCATAATCTTTAAAAAAATCTCCCCTCACGTGAATACTTATTAATTACAAAGGGAAAGATAGTAACTTTACAGTGGAGAAACCCAGCAGACACGAGACATCACCTTAACCAAGTAATCAAGGTTAACATCATCAAAAATAAGACTTATCAACCTTATAAACCCCCTCATATGACGCAATGAGAAGGGCACAACATTGCTTCTGTGGTTCTCTTGTCAAAAATGCACAACTTCAATCTAATTATGAGAAACCATCAGACAAACTCACATTTAGGGATATTCTGCAAATCTGACCAGTGCTCTTCAAAAGCCTCAAGGTCATGAAAGACAAAGCAAGACTGAGGAACTGTCACAGGCTAGAGGAAACTGGTAACTAAATACAATGTGTACCCTGAATTGGATCCTGGACCAGAAAAGTACATTAGTGAAAAAATTTATGAGATTTGAATAGAGCCTATAATTTAGTTAATAGTATTCTTCCAATTTTGAAATTTCCATAATTGTCCTATGGTTACACAAGATATTGACATTAGGGGAATCTAAGTGAAAGGCTTATAGGAACTCCCTGTACAATTTCTGCAACTTTTCTGTAAGCCTAAAATTATTTCAAATTATGATTTTTAAAAGATCCATACACTGGGGTTCCTTTTACAGTAATCTTTCCTAAAGAAATAATCTGAAATACGAAAGTGTTTATGTAAAAAGATGTTTATCATAGCATTATTTGTAATAATCAAAAAAATCAGAAATAACCTACGTGTTCATAAACAAGATGGTGGTTAGTAATTTACGATCTCCTATAGGTTCTTGGCTTTAAATACAACCTGGGTGATGATAACACCCAAACATATGTCTCTGCTCATAGAGTTGGCTTCACGTCTCCACTTAGAAGAAAGTCTAAGAGGCACATCAAATTAGCATAGCTAAAAGAGAGTTCTTGGCTCCTTCCCTGACCCCAGCCTCTGCCTTCCCTGTGGCTTAGGCCAAAACCGATGTCATCCTTGATTTCTTTCATTTCCTTGTCTTCCATACTCACTCCATAAGTGAGTCCCTTTGCTCTCCCTCCAAAGCATACCATTGGTCCATTTCCTTCTCTCCGGCACCCTTGCTCTTCCTGACGCAAGTCACCGTCGTCTTTCCTGGACCGCTGCACAGGCTCCAAGTTGATCTCCCTGTTTTTTCTGTTGCCCTCCGTCATTATTCTCCATGTAGCAGTCTAAATGATGTTAAAAGACATACGTTAACCTGTTCTGCCTCTGCCTATAGCCCTCCAGTGGCTGCCCATTGCACTTAAAGTCCAACTTCCTTACCATCTCCTACTGGTTCCTACAGGAGTTGGCCAGGCCTCCATCTGGGACCCCGCCCCTCAACCTCTCCCTCCTTTCTCCCAAGTGCTATCCACAGTGGCCTCATCCAGATTGTTGAACAGCAAGCTCCTTTCCTCCTCAGGGCGTCTGCTGTTCCCTTTGCCCAAAAGGTTCTGTGTCCAGCTCTTCCTATGGCTGCTTCCTTCTTGTTATCCAGGGTTTGAACCAACTGTCACTATTTAAGAGGCCTGTTTTGACCACTTAACACAAAACATCTCTACTCCCACCCCACCATCACTCTCTATGCCAACAATACCTTTTAATGACTTCTGAGCACAAGTAATGAGTTATAATCCAAAATTATTTGTTCACGCACTTGCTTAATAGTTGACATTCTGCCTCCCTTCTCTAAAATGTAATCTTCATAAGAATAATTTAATTATACTTTGAAAAATTTCCCATCTACAGAAAAGTTGAAAGAATAGTAGATGCACCTTACTTAGTTTCATCAAATGTGAACGTTATACCACATTATCTTTATCTCTTTCTCCCTTTACACACACACACACAAACACACATACTTTTTACCTTAACCATTTGAAATAAGTTGCAAACATCATGGTACTTCACCCCTAAATACGTCCTCATGCATTTCCTAAGAACAATGGCATTTCTCTACATAATATCAATATCATCATCACATTTAAGAAAATTAACAATTCCATGACATCATCTAATACACAGTCCCATTTTCTCCAATTGTCCTAAAGACAGCTTTTATGTTAGTTTTAATTTTTTCCCTGATTCAGGATCCAATCAAGTGTCAAACATTGCATTTGGTTGTTATATCTTTTTAGTCTCATTCACTTACCCTGCCTCTTAATTTTTCATGACACTGACTTTTCTGAAGAGCTTGGGTTGTTCAAAGAGCCCAAAGGGCCCCTCTGTGGTGTAGAGCATCCCGCACTGAATTGTCTGATTCCTTCCTCCTGGTGTCAGTTTCTTTCAGCTGGAGGCTCACTCCAGAGCTGCGCTGTCCCGTACCGTGGCTGCTAGCCTAGCTTCATGTGACTACTAGCATTTGAAATGTGGCCAGTGTGACTGAGTATCTGAATTTTCACTTTTATTTAGTTTAATTAATTTATATTAAAATTTAAAAACTGATATTCTTTTCAGTTATTGGAAACTTTTAAAGTATGTTTGGAATAACTTGAGTATGTGCATCTACTTTTTAAACTGTATATTATGAATTCTGATTTGAGATCTGCTTTAAGTGTAAAATGTAAACTGAATTTTGAGGACTTAGAAATAAAAAAAGAATCCATTCATCCATCCATCCACAAAATCTGAATTCAAGCCATGGTTAAAAAAATATATAACCCCCCCCCTCCCTGCCAACAAAATACACAATTTAAAAAGCCAGAGAGGAACAGGAAGGCAAAGCCTTGCTGAAAATGACTCACAGGCTGTAAATTCTCTTGCTACCAATGTGTCTACTACACAAGACCTGACACAGAGTTGAGCCTTCATAGATATCTTTGAATGAATGAGAGCAAGTGAATGACCAAATGGTCAGGGCTGTGATGAAGGAAGTGTAGCTTTAGTGACAGAGTTGAGGGCACCGTTCTCAGCAGACCCGCAAGCACCAACAGGCCAACATTGTTCCCTGATATTAAAAAAATGAGTAGTAAGAACAGAGGCAGGCGGGCTGGGAAGACCCGGCCAAGCCCCAGGGCAGCGTTCAGAGTTCCTGGAACTGGCTCTGCAGACACGGCAGGGGTGCCAGGGCCAGCAGAGGGAGTGATGAAATGAAACTCGACTGGGACCTTGCCCTTCTTTGGGCATTCTTTTTGTGGGCTTGTTGTGGCTAAAGTGCCGCCTAAAGGTGGCAGCCTGGTGTGGTCTCCACTCTGGGACATGGCTCCTGGTGAGCAGGAACGAGGGGTGACACCTACATTGCTGAGTGAGCTGGCACGCATACAAGCCCTGCACAGGCACATACAAGTACTGCCGCAGAGACCCTCCTCTCTTTCCTGGGCATGACGTTTGTCTTTCTTTTCTAACAGAGGAATTGGCAGGGGGGCACTAATACATCTAATAATGAGAGTTTATTGAGCCAAGCGCTTAAGTACTTTCCAGATGCTATTCTAATCCTGAGAAAGATTTTGCAAGGTAGGTATCATTATCCTCAGTTTAGATAGGAAGAAATTTGGTTTCAGATAGGTTGAATAATCTACCTAAGGTCACACAGCTAGTCAGGCTCTGTGCTGGCTTCCAAGAGTAGCTGGGCCCCAAGTTTACGCTCTTTTCACAGCTCCTCCTTTCTCTATGGGCGAATTAGACCATGTAATCACAACTGCTCCCCGGGGTTGTCCTTGCACAGCTCTAGAACCTATGCCCTACAATAACTGTATCTTATTAAGTTGTATTGTCCTAGAGGTATAAATGCCACTTTGTACATTTATAGATAAGCATAAATGTTTTATATATCTGTGTGTATATAGATATTCCATATATACACATATATTACATTTTTCTAATTATATAAAGGAAGAAAGTCTTGCCATCCAAATTCCTGGATTATATTATTAAAAGCTTGAAGGAAAAACTATTAAATCATAACTCAACTAGCACAAACCTATAAATGGTTTTTCACGTTTGAATCAGATCCAATCCCTGGAACAGGACGGGGACGGTCGTCTTGCAGGTCCAGCACTCCCAATCAGCGTCAGAGCTTATTGCTTACTGCAAAATTGTAGCCTCGGCTAAAACCGCCAAATCCTGGCAGGGGGAACACCATGCCTGTCGAAAATGCTTTCATCTAAACATTCTTGCACTGCAAGGTTGAGTGTTTCCTAGAGAGGGCTCCAATTTATAGTGACCAGAAAGGGGGGGAGGGTTTGATGCTCTGGTGCCCCCACAGAAGAGCGTTATCCCATGGAGAGCATTTAAGAGATACCAAACAACAAGATCCACTTCAGAACCACAAATAAACTTCATGTGACGAGGTCTGGGAAAAGTGTATTTGACAGAGCTCTTCAAGACTCCTGCTTTTAAACGTGGGTTGAATGTGTGCATTCATCTTCACTTTCTTCCTAAATCCCACTGAGGCTATAGAAAAGAGATTTAAAAAGAATATGCAAACACGAATGTATGGGAAAAACAAGAAGGGAGAAGACAGCAACAAAATTTTGGAGGATGGATGAAAGCAGACGTATGTGTGCTAAGTAACTTTGCAGACCCAGCAAAGCTGAATCCTAAGCCAGCAGTGGACTGAGCTGCGCTCCCCTCTGATCTGTCCTGCAGAATCCTGAAGAGGCATAGGATTCCTCCGAATCTAGGAAGAAGGCAGTGGCTAGAACGAGAGGATTGGGTAAAAACTGAAGAGCTCTGGAGGGAGGGAGGTAGAGAGGATGTAGCTCTGTGACCTACTTCCTCTGGATGTGGGATCCAAGGCCATCTTGAGAGAGCTTAGCTAGGCAGACCCTTCTGTGTGCTTCTCTCAACATCTGCCAGAAATTAAACACAAGGTAAAATGGTTAAAATAAATGTCAAAGGGTAACTATAAAATAAAAAAGGCAACAGCTTGAGGATGTAAACAGAGTAAGAATTTGTAGAGTAATTGTACATGTATAGGAATTAGTGTGCTTCTGCCCCTTTGAACTGAATCCTCTCTTCCACTCACTTTGTGTACCCTCTGATGGTAGGAGGTGGGAAGTTTCTCAAGCAGAGTGACTCGAAAACTTCTTAGAGCTAGAAGAAGCTTCACCTAAAGGCCCACACAGTCTTTGATAGAAAAACTGTCAGCTCCTTAGAATTTCTTTCTTGCCACCAACTGCTATAAACACCTTTGAGTCATATATTTCTGAAATTCATCAAGAATTATCTTCCAGAAATACACTGAAATGTCTCTGCCTGGGCTTGGAGGTTTTATTTTTCAGCTATCTGAATCCAGCACTCCGTCAGATGTAGTAACCTGCCATTGTGCCAGCACTAATGTTACAGAACGGCATTGAAATAACTTTTGTGACAGGTTTGTGTAGTAAATAGAGAGACAGCTTAGTGTAGCACAGCATTTTTCAATTTTACATGAAGAATCTCCTTTACAGGGGGAAAAAACTCCTCTCACATACCTCTAGCATTGACCCAAATTGTTTTTATTTGTTGTTGAAATATATGCAAACATTAAACAAGACATAAATTCCTCATGCTTATAGCTCTGAAACCATAAAGGCAAAACAGATATTCAAATTAAATTTAAACAAAAGACAGTAAAAAAAAAACCCGTTTTAAATTGATAACATTGAGTTCCCTATAGTTAGCCTATAGAAGGTCATGGTCATGGCGGATTTTTGCCCCTGCCATAATGACTAGAAAACAACTGGATAAAGTGAAATTTCAAGTATTTTTAAAGACATCAGAGAGATATAGTGCAAATACGTTTAAAGGAATAAATTCAAGACAGGAGAGAACGTTTCCTAGGTGAGCAGAGATCAGCAAGCTTCCTTCCTAGGGGCGTTTGCCAAGTTTGAGCACAAGCAGAGGTCCAGCCTCACTGGAGGCAGAGAGCTCCATGAGGGAAAGAGAAGCCGCCATAATTTTTAATGTCCTCGTGTGTTGGCAGGAAGAATTGGAAGATGGTTTTTCCTACCTGTCTGTTCTCTATCATATAACTTTTACTAAGTGCTGGGGCTGTGATTAAGACTAGAGCTTGGCTAGAAAGGCAGAGAAAGAGTCCCTGTAATCTTCTGGTTCTTAGGAAGGATAACATTGGGGGCGGGGGTGGACTGAAATAAGCACAAGACAAGCCTCACCCTCATTATGCTTGAAAGCAAAGGAGAACTAAAACCAGCTTAAACTGAAACACAGCCCCAACACAGCTCAATTCCTTGACAAAGAAAAGAGAGCGTTTTGTCTGGGGGAAAGAGCATTGATCTCAATCTCTATGGCTCTTTTATACACAATATCTGGCATACAGTAAAGAATTAAGGTATTTGCAAGGAAACAGGAAAATATGACTCATGATCAAGAGAAATAACATTCTATTAAAGGAGATCTACAGATAACCCAGGTTTTAGAGTTAGCAGAAAACCTTTAAAGAATCATTATAGATATGTTTAAAAAAAAAAAGAAAAGTAAATCTAAACAAAAATGGATGAAAAGATAGAGAATTTCCACAAATAAATAGAATCTATATAAAGAACCAAATGTGATTCTGGAACTTAAAAATAGAATATTTGAAAGGAAGAATGGAAAGAGCAGAGGACAAGACTTCCAAATTGGTGGAGTGAAAACATCCACAAATCTCCTCCCCAAAACAACTATAAAACTGGGCACAATTGTCAAAAATAACAATTTTAAGACTCTGGAAGTTGCGCAAAGGCATACAAATAACTGAGTAGCATTTTATTCAAGTAAAACTACTGGAACTCAGGTGAGAACCGTAGGAGTCTATGGCATGTTAGCCTGGAGCTGCTCCCATTCCACAAGCTCCCTTCCTCAGCTCTGCTGGAGCCAAGAAACCCAGAAGCTTTGCTACTGAAGGGGGCTGGCCTGATTTGTTGCTGAATACAGAAAAATCCATACTCAGGGGCATTGTTGAAAACCAGTGATCTTGGTAGCAAATCATCAGACAAGGCGAACATCACAGTTAGCCAACTGTTGTAGCAAGCAACAGATCAGGTACATTGGCTAGAAATTTAAAAGATCCAGGTATGAGATAGCTATAACGGGCTCTGATAAATTCCCCCATATCCCTGATGACCTAGAAGTTTATATGAATGCTCAAGTTTCTTATACAGTCAGGGGAGGCTGGAGAAGGCCCTAATTATCTCTTCTGCAGGTAAAGGAGATAACAGGAGGCCCAATAGAAAGTATAAACTAGGGCCAGAACCAGCTACATAATTTTCAGGGCCTGGTGCAAAATGAAAATGCAGAACTCCTTGTTAAAAAATTATAAAGAATTTCAAGACAGAAATAACACATCGTTAAACCAAGCATGGGGCCCTTCTAAACAAAAGACCCCACATGGCCACATGTGTCGCACACCCATGAAGCTGGCTCTGGCTAGAGTTGACTTTTAAACAGTCTGAACCTTGAATGTATTTCCCAAACTACACACAGAGTAGTAAGGAGTAAAAGACTTACTGGGTAAACATATTTAAGCCCAATCTTTGCCCAATCATTGACTGACCACTAAGCTATGCTGATGCAGGATCAAACCCTACAAAGGCAGGCTTAAACATAAGTACAAACAAACAAAAACATTAAAAACTAAGCAGACACACTAGTAGCTGCAGGAGAGCTGGAGTCTACAGAATTAATCAAGGCAAGTCACTGAACAAACAAAAACAGCAAGAAGAACGATCCCAGAGAGAGAGAGTCAGAATCCAGACTTGCTACAACACATTACCTAAAATGCTTAGTTTTTAACAACAACAACAAGACTGTTAGACAACTATTAGGCAAAGAAACAAGAAACCATACACAGTAAGCAAAGCAGTCAATAGAAACTGTCTCTGCCGAGTTCAGATGCTGGTATTAATGGCAAAGACTTGAAAGAAGTTATTATCGATATGTTCAAAGAATTAAAGGAAACCATGTTTAAGCATTAAAGAAAAGTATGATGATAATTTTCATCAAGGAAAATATCAATAAAAAGGTAGACATAAAAATAAATAAAATATAAAATAAATAATAACGAGGGCCAGCCCCATGGCCTAGTGGTTAAATGTGTGCTCCACCTCGGCAGCCTGTGTTTGCGGGTTTGGATCCTGGGCACAGACCTATACCACTTATCAGCCATGCTGTGGTGGCAACCCACACAGAAAATAGAGGAATATTGGCACAGATGTTAGTTCAGAGTGAATCTTCCTCAGCAAAATAAATAAATAAGTAAATAAATAAATATAACATGAAAACTCTAGAATTGAATAGTACTGAAATGAAAAATTCTCTAGAGGGCTTCAAAAGCACCTACAACGTGAGTTGGCAGAAGGAAGAATTGGTCAACTTGAAGATGGATCAATAGAAATGATCTAATCTGAAGAATAAAAAGATGAAAAAAGAATGAAGAAAACTGAACAGTCTCTCAGAGACCTATGAGAAATCATCAAGTGCACCAACATGGAGTCCTCAAAGCAAATAAGAGAGCAGAAGGGGCAGAAAAGATACTCAAAGAAGTAACGGATGAAACTTTCTTAAATTTCATGAAAAGTATTAATCTTCACATCCAAGAAACTCAAAGAAATCTAATTACTGTAAATACAAAGAAATCCCACCTAGACACATCATAGTGAGAGATAATAAAGATCTAAATAAATGAAGAGATGTTCCACGTTTATGTATCGTAAGCTCAATATTGTTAAGATGGGAGTTCTCCTAAATTGAGCAATAGATTTAATGTAATCCCTATTAAAATCCAAGCAGGATTTTTTTTTTTTGGAGAAATTACAAGCTAATACTAAAATTTACATGGAAATGTGAAAAGCCTTAGAATAGCCAAAATAATTTGGAACAAGAAGAAAAAAGTTTGAGGACTTCCATTAGCTGATCTCAAAACCTATCATAATCAAGAAAGTGTGGTATTAACATAAGGATAGACATATATGTTAATAGAACAGAATAGAATATCCAGAAATAAACCTGTTTGACAAAGGTTGCAAGGCAATTCAATGAGGGAAATGATAACATTTTCAACAAATGGTGCCCAAAAAATTGAATATCTATATTTTAACAAAGGAACTTAGACCTTCACTTCAAACCACATACAAAAATTAACTCAAAATGGATCATACAACTAGTTGTAAGAAATAAAATTATAAAGTTTCATGATGAAAACCCAAGAGAAATCTTCATAACCTTGAGTTAAGATTTCTTAGATATAATACCAAAAACGTGATTTTTAAGAAAATACTTGATAAATTGAACTTTTTTAAAATTAAAAAATTTTGCTCTTCATAAGATACCCTTAAGAAGATAAAAAATAAACCACTGACTAGGAGAAAATATTTGCGAGTCATATACCTGATAAAGGACTTGTATCCAGAATACATACAGAACTCTCAAAATTTAAAAATAAGAAGATAACCTAATTTTAAAATAGCCAAAAGATTTGGAATAGACATTTTACCAAAGAAGATGTACAAATGGCTAATAAGTACATGAAAAGATGCTCAACATCATTAGTCATTAGGGAACTGCAAATCAAAACCACAATGTGATACCACTTCACACCCATTAGAATGACTATAATAAAAATGATTGACATTACCAAGTTCTAGTGAGCATGTAGGAAAGCCAGAAACCTCATATATTGCTAGTGGGAATGTAAAATGGCACAGCCACTTTGGAAAACAATTTGGCAGTTTCTTAAATAGTTAAACCAATACAATCAGGTGCCATATAATGAAATCTTGGTCAATGATCGACCGCATATACAACAGTGGTCTGATAAGATTAGCGCCACATAGCCTAGGTGTGCAGTAGGCTGTCCCATCTAGCCTACTAGATGTGAGTACACTGTATGATGTTTGCACAATGACAACACTGCCTAACAATGCATTTCGCAGAATGTATCCCTGTTGTTAAGTGATACATGGCTGTAATTATGATATGACCCAATAATCTCACTCTCAGGGATCTATGAAGAGAAATAAAAATATATTTCCACATAAGGACATGTATGTGAAATGTTCATAGCAGCATTACTCTTAATAACCAAAAACTGGAAACAAACAAAAGATCCATCAACTTGTGAATTGATAAACAATATGTGATTTGGCATACAGTAGAATGTTATTCAGGAATAAAAAGGAACAACTATTTAGACATGTTAGAACTCAAAAATGTTATGCTGAGGAAAAAAGCCAGGCCCAAAAAACTACACGTCTTGTAAAACTATATTTATATGAAAATTTTAGAAAAGTAAAATCTCTGGACACAGGAAGCAGATCACCCTAGTGATTATCTGGGGCTGGGAGTGGGAGTAAAAACTGACTACAAATGGGCACAAAGGAACTTTTTAGGAGAACAAAAATATTTTGAAACTATATTGTAGTGACCATTGCACAACTCTATAAACTTACTAGAAATCACTTCACTGTACACTTACAATGGGTAAATTTTATAGTTTGCAAATTATATATCAATTAAGCTGTTAAAAAATCTGACAATGCATTGTGGGAAGGAAAAATTACAGCCCCATTTTACTCATGGCCACAGATGCAAAAATTCTACCCAGAACATTAACAAATCAAGCCCATGAATACATAAAAAGGACACTATATCACCACTAGATGGTGTTATTCCAGGAATGCAAGGTTGGTTAACACTCAAAACTGACCAACGAAAATTGAGGGCTCTGCCATTTGCCTCAATGCGTGCACCTTAACTAGTTGCCTGTCTCCCCAGGTGGTTGGGGGATCCATGCCCCTGCCTCAAGGGGAGATTTGTTGCGACATGAACTGGGCTGCTGCCTGTGCCTAGATCACAAGGCACATTCTGTACTTCTGCCTCAGTCAGACGGAGTGGGACTTTGCCTGTGGCTCTAGGCATATGGGCTTCCCCACAGTTAACTTTCCACAAAAGCAGGACACAATCTTCCAGCCTGTGTATTTACTGGCCATTCTTATGTTTGGGCTGATGTTGGTAATGGAGTTGTCCATAAGATGGTAGTTAGCTTAGGAAGGAACTCACACTAAAGTATTACTAAAACATCCATGGAAACTCATTATGCATTATGTATAAAGAGAGTTCTGTGGAGGAAATTCTCAGCATGGCCACTTTTTTGTGGTATTAGAGAATATTTAATTCTACACAGGAAAGAAAATAAGTGGGATGGATGAAAACTATAAGATACGGTAAGCATACATAATTAGTAATCTATTGGCTTGTGAGATATGGAGCCATGATGGCCCAGAGTAGGGTGTCAGAGCCTGGTGGGGTGAGGCGGGCGTCCATGCTTGGACTGCCAGAGTTGCAGATCAGAGCCATAACAGGGTGATCATCTCAAACATAACATTCAATTCCAAGTTGACTGTGGAACTAAATGTGAGAGGCAAAACAATAAAGCTTCTAGAAAATAATACAGGAGAATATTTATAACCCTGGAGTATGGAAAGATTTCTTAAATAGAGCCATGAAAATCACTAATATAAAAGAAATTAAAAACAAGAATTTTGCTCAAGAAAAACTCCATTAAGAGAAAGAAAAGGGAATCAACAAAGTGAAAGAAGATATTTGTGATATATATAACCAAGAAAAGGGCTTATGAAAGAATATATAAATAACTTCTGCAAATCACTAGGAAAAAGACAGAAAACAGAAAATAAAAATGGGCAAGAGACTGAACAAGTACTTTAAAAAATGTATTTAAACATCTAATAGTCACATGAAAAGGTATTAAATCCTGTCAGTAATCGTGGAAATGCCAATTAAAACCACCAAGTTATGCCACTATACATCCACCAGCACAGCTAAAACTTATGTCTGACAATAACAAGTTTGTTGGCAAAGAAGTGGAACAAAGGGAATTCTCATATACTACTTGTGGTGGTGTAAGTTGTTAAAACCACTTTGGGAAGTAGTTTATTTGTTTATTTATTTATTTGCTGAGGAGGATTGGCTCAGGGCAAACATCTGTTGCCAATCTTCCTCTTTTGCTTGAGAAAGATTGTTGCTCAGCTGACATCTATGGCCTTTATTTTGTATGTGGGATGCCATTTCAGCATGGCTTCACTAGTGGTGCGTAGGTCCTCACCTGGATCCGAACCAGTGAACCCTGGGCCGCCAAAGTGGTGAGCGTGAACTCAGTCACTGTGCCACTGGGCTGGCTCAGGAAATAGTTCATTTTTTATGTACTAAATTTAAAGGTGCACATAGCCCATGGCCACAAAATTTCATTCCTAATAATTCCACCCAATATAAATGCTTCCTCATGTGTGCTGAAAGACATGAATTAGAATGTTCTTGAAAGCATTCTCAAACAACATGTCACCAATAAAGAACTTGTAATGAAACTACATAAAAAATTCTTTTAAACCAATATCAAAATAATCAACAGAGGGGCCGGCTCCGTGGCTGAGTGGTTAAGTTTGCGCGCTCTGCTGTGGTGGCCCAGGGTTCGGATCCTGGGCGCGGACATGGCACCGCTTGTCAAGCCACGTTGAGGCGGCGTCCCACATCCCACAACTAGAAGGACCTGCAACTAAGATATACAACTATGTAGAGGGGGGATGTGGGGAGATAAAGCAGAAAAAAAAAATAATAATCAACAGAAAAATGGATACAGCATATAGACAGTCCCTTTACAAAACAAGATGTCCAAATAGCCAAGCCAATAAGTATTTGGAAAGATGTTAACCTTGTTAATCATCAGGGAAATGCAAACGAAAACCACTATTCAACAACACTCTACTGGGCACCCAGCTGAACAGAGAAAGCGATTCCAATGGTTGGCAAAGATGTGGAGCACTTAGAGCTCTCATCTGTGGTTGGTGGGAGTTTAAGCTTTGGCAACAGTTTGTCTGTTTTGACTAAAGTTAAACATAGTCCTGCCTACCCTATGACATAGTAATTCTTCCATTTTTAGGTATTCTTAAAAAACAAAATTCAGGGGCGTAAGTTTGAAGACCTAACTGCTTTATTCAATGATTCATGACTTGGGCAGCATCTCACCTACCAAGTAGAAAGGAGCCCTGAAGAGCTGTGCAAAATGGAAGCCTTGTAGAGTGAGAAGGAGGTGGATGAGGAAGTAATTAGTAAAGAGTTGATTGCTTCAGCAAGGTCACCCGCCTTTGGGGGACGGAAGGCGTCTATCAGGTGGATTACCTCATTACTGCTGACCAGCTAGTTCCCGATTGACTGGTTAAAGTTTACCTTCCTGGGACGGGCTGCAACTGCTGTTAGGTTAGGTCTTAAGTCTGGGTTTGATGACTTGGGGCTTAATACAAGTGACTCCATTTTAGGCCTGTTGTCTCTTTTTTTTTTTTCCCAACAGTATTTACCTAAAAGAAATACGGACACGCGCATCAAAAGACACTTATAACAGCAACATCTATGAAAGCCCTAAAATGAGACAACTCAAGTTCCTAAATAAATCAATTGTGACTTATTTGTTCAGTGGAATACTTGACAGCGACAGAAATAAACAAACCACAACTACGCAAATGAACCTCACAAACAGTGTTGAAAGATGCCAGGCACAAAGAATACGTAATGTATGAGGTTGAATAGAAATAACGTGACTAGGGATGTGTGGTTAGGTGGTAAAACTGTAAGAAAAAGCACAGAAGTGCTTCCTGTTGACAATAGTTCTCTCCTTGACCAAACTCTAGCCAGGCTCCTCTGAGCCTCTTCCCGACTAGGCCTATAAAACATACTGATTCTCACCCCTGTGCCCTCACAAACTTAAACACTAACAGAGTTTCTAGCAGCAAAAGGCCGCATCCCCAGGGTGACCCTAGGCCCACCTTGAAGTGTCTGCCTGAGAAAGCGCAAAGCTGCCCAGAGAACTTCCTGTTTGCTCTGCTAACACCCGAAAGCAGAGCACTTGCTAAAAAGGCCTCAGAACTGTGAATTCTTCCTGTCTCTTTGAGACGTATATGTATCTCCTACAACTCAGGAGTGACTTTCTCAAGGATCTGAGAGCCATTCCTTTAAACGTAATCATCAACAGGATAGCACCTCTGTCCTCAGTCTCTGTGGGAGGACAGACTCCTAACTCTAACTGCCAGAGAACAGACACAGCTGGCCTGATCAGCATTTACACTCACCAACTCTTTGTAATTTTTCGCTTCCCTGACTCCGTGCAGCCCCCACTTTCCCCTCTTCCTACTCCCTCATTCTTGTTTTAAAAGACCCAGTCATCTCTGTACAAATCGAAGTTGCAAAAGTATAGCATTGACACTGATTAAAGTCTGTCCTTGCCACTCCCACTGGCATCTGGCCTGGGGGGGAAGGAGGATAGTGATGGGAGGGGCGCCAAGGGGGCTTCCGGGTGCTGACGTTCTATTTCTTGACTAGGCTGTTGGCTACAAGCGGCTGCTCTGTACTGAGTCCTCGAGCTGGCCCTTGCTGATTTGTAAACATTTCTGTAGTTGTGTTACATTTCACAATCTTTAAAAAGAGTTAAAAAAAGACTAACTGGCATTGCTCCTCCCCAGAGGCTCACGCTCAATGAATCGCTTTCTAAGAACGTGAACACAAATGCTGCTCATTGTTAGCTTCAGGAGAAAAACTGTGCAGACTTGGGTATTGCTGATAGGATTGTAGGAAGAAAATAGATTTGTATATATTAGCTTTTTGAGAGGATACTTAGATTTTAAACTTTTGGTATTGAATATTTCTTCATACTTAAAGTTTTCTTTACATTTCTTGAAGTGTATGTATTATGGCATAGGAAATTTCTAGGGAGTGGCTTCCTGGTAAATCTTGGACTTTGAATGATACTGCATCGTGCTATTGTTTTTTCTTTCTTTCTTTCTTTTTTTTTTTTTTTGTAAGGAAGATTGGCCCTGAGTTAACATCTGTGCCAATCTTCCTCTATTTTATGTGGGATGCCACCACAGTGTGGCTTGAGGAGTGGTGCTAGGTCCGCACCTGGAATCTGAACCCATGAACCCCAGGTGCGCAAACTTAACCACTACGCCGCTGTGCCAGCCCCATCTGTTGTTTTTTCGTTAATTTTTAATGAGAGAAAACACTGACATAGTGCTTACAATGTGGCCAGGCCTAAGTGCTTTACATGTATATTAACTTATTTAATCCTCAAAACAAGTCTATAAGGTAGGTACCATTTTTATCTCTATTTTATAGACAGTGAAATTGAGGACCAGAGAAGTTAAGCTATTAGCCCAAGACCACACAGCCAATAAGTAGTAGAACTGGACTTTGAACCATGTGGTCAGACCTCAAAATCCATGGTCTTAGCAATATGCCATATTGTCTTGTAAGTGGTAAATGAATAATTTGACTGCATATGACAAAAATGATAATGTATTGTGCCATTTAAAACATATATATAATTAAAATAAGTCTGTGAGTCTGAGTATCCAAATGGACAATGGCCAGACCTTGTATAAAAATAGCAGTATGCCCCTCAATCTGCAGCAACCAGCTGAGGAAATCAGCCTGTTATCTGCAGTAACCAGACCAAGAATCAAGCCTGCTATCTCTTAGCCAGACTTTAAGGAGTCGGGCAGCCAACTTCTAGTAAAACTTGTCCAGGGGCCGGCCCGGTGGCACAGTGGTTAAGTTCACACCTTCCACTTCCGTGGCCCGGGGTTCACCGGTTCGGATCCCGGGTGTGGACATGGCACTGCCGTCTAGCCATGCTGTGGTAGGTGTCCCACGTATAAAACAGAGGAAGATGGGCCAGGATGTTAGCTCAGGGCCAGTCTTCTTCAGCAAAAAGAGGGGGATTGGCAGCAGTTAGCTCAGGGCTAATCTTCCTTAAAAAAAAAACTGGTCCAGGAAGCCAAACAATAACAGTAACAATTTGCCCAAAGTAACCAGGACTGGATTAATAACTGACAGCTTCCCTTGCTTGTGTCCCTGCTTCAGTTTAAGACCAATCAGAGAAAGCAAAATATGCTCCCCTACCAATCACATGGAGCGCTCCCTTCTGATTATCCCACCTCCAGCTCCCCCAGGCCAGCGGTCTCCACTCAGAGCACGTCTGAAACTTTCTTTTCCACTCTAAAACTCTCCCTCTCCTCTGCTTGCCTTTGAGTCACTGCCATTCACCAGTGACGGTGGCTGAGTCCTTTGCTCCAAATAAGCAGCCTTTGCTTTTGCTCATTTGGTTGGTCTTCATTTACTTCCACAAGTGACAACAACAGCATAATATCTGAAAGGGAGTAGTTCTGTTACTTAAAGGAATAGCCACCATCAGCATAATTAAAATACTTTTGAGTCAATAACTACACTGATCGCGTCTTCACCTCTGTGGACACATGATCACAGCCATTACTTAACTACTTTCACCAGTCTGTTCTCAACTTTAATAGTAACTTGAATCCGTTGTAAGAATTCTTGGACACCACATCAAAGGCTTCCTTCTTTTTCACCCACCCTCCTCGACCTGGACCCACCACCTTCTCTTTCATAATTCATTCTCTTGCTGGGCCCTGTTTATCTCCTCCTCTCTGCACTACAATGTCTCCCAAGCTTATAGCCAGCATTCATGTCTCCCCTTTTACTTCCAAGACCCCTCTCGGTCTCCAGCCCCAAACAATGAATAAACTTTGGAAGAAGTTTCTAAAAACAGCCTTGGAATTTCCTTCCGGGGGTATAGTATACCTCGGGGCCATTAGAGGGAAGAACCAGTCAGGATCTGTTCTGCAAAGACAAAGGAAGAAGGATATTTGACTTTCAAAACCCCTGTTCCAACCATGAGATTCTGCAGTTTCCTGATTAGACAAAAAGAAGGATGGAGCCCTGGCGTTTGCCCATTAAAGCAATGACGAGTAGGTCTAATTTGTAGCATCTCTAACTGATAGTTTGCATTTTAAGGTTAAGATATTTTATTGCTTCCAGATGGTCAGCTAACTTCCAGCCAGAGGAACATTACTGCAGAGTTTAAGAATAGCTATGATGCAAAGAGAGATTTTAATTGTCATGTAAAGGATCTAATTAAAAAGACATACAGTAGTCAGCTTTTCACATGCTCAAGCCTATAAAAATCAGTAGCTGAAAAAATTACCTTCAGGGGAAAATTGAAAAATTATTCAATTTGAATCAGAGACACTTGAGGAATTTCTCAAGTTAGGGAACTAGAATTAGGTTAGCTGTTAATTCCTAGGCACCTTGATTTCCACGTCGTTCCTTCTGTTTTATGCACAAACTTGTGAAGGTTCTTCAAGTCTTTTTGCTTCTGTTAGTTTATTTCTGAAATAAACTCCAGAATTTATTTCCAGAATAATATTCCCAAATTAAGGAATACAAGATTCTCTTCAACCAATCAATCAATCATGCAATGGATCAATTTCATCGTCTCTGAACTTGACACCTGTATTCAGATCCAGATTCTTTCACTTACTGGGTGACCTTGGGCAAAGCACATAACCTCTCTCCTGAGGATTTCAGAAGCATACTGGGAGACAATGAAAGTTAGCTCTTGCTATCTGCAGAGTTTTAGAAGGTGCACCTATTCACAGATGAGGCCGGGACTTGGAAGATGGGGACTAGCGGGGAGAAGCTATAGAGATATTCTACAACCCATTGTCTTCTCTATGACGTCCTCTCCCTGACTTCTGAGTTCTGCAGAGCAGAAACATCTTGCGAGAGGAGCAGTGGTTTTGTAGGCGGGATGGGCAGAGTCCTGCTGCAGGCAAACTGGGTTCTTTGGATTTAATGATTTGGACCCAGGAAGCCACCAATGTGTGACACAGTGACCTTGAATAGACACCTCTTCTCACTCGGCTGTGTGATAAGATCAGGACCTCTTGATTCACCCCTCCCCATTTTTCTGTTTGGCACCTTGGGATACCACTGAAACAAAAAGCTGAAAATGGCCAGCAAAACTCAATTTAAAACATGCTCCATCCATCCTCTTTCTCTTTGTGGCCTCTAGTCTCCGTAAAGTCACCACACACTGCCCATACTTCCTGTCCTTCTTCCCATTTGAACTGGATCCAGGGGATTAATTCAATTTGAACAAACCTGAAGTCTCCAAATATGTTAACCTTCCTCTTGGAGGCTGATGTTTCAACAGCCTGGTCTTCTTTGTAGCTCTGCCGAATGCAATGAGGCTTGGCCAGATGATATGAAAGAGGAAAAACATCCCACCTCCTGCTCCGGGTTGAAAACCCTGATTTATTTGACACCAAGGCTGTCCCCCTTGATAAGCATAAGCCAACCTGATGGCTGACTCACAACCTGGAGAATCTTTAAATTTCTGTTTTATACCGTCAATTGTTGCAATGGTATTTGATTAAGGTAGATGAGAGCTGGAGAGATCATTATGGAAGAATGAGCCTTGGTCTCCTTTCCTACAAGTCAGTGGGTAGCAGGACAGATACTCCATTTTCTGGACTCAGTAGGACTCAAAAGGCAAAGAGTTGGCTCAGGTCAAGGGTATTTAATTTGTTACTTGAGTGACTATGATAGCATTGCCCAGGTCCTGATGGGAATTGTAGGTGGCTAGTAACTCCCTAGAATATTCTTTCCCCTATTCCCATCCTTCCTTCCTTTCTTCTCTCCTGCTATGTTCAGAAGTCAGTTTTAAGGGGAGTGGGCGGAGCAAAATGGCGGGGTGAGCTGACCAGGGATTCTCTCCCCTCCAAAATACAACAAAAGATTGGAAGAACTGAATTTCAGAGAATAAACATAATGCCAGCTCGTTAGAGACCTACAATACCAAGAAGGCGGAGATCATAAACCCTACTTACGGCCTCGGAGGCGCTGGAACCGTAGGAGAGAACATCGCTCCCTCCCCGAGAGTCTGCGATCGCTGCAGTGCAGGTCGGGAAGGAGCAGGGGAGGGGCTGTGCGACTGGGGGATCATCCAGGACTCCTGCCGCTGATTCAGTGGAGACCCGCTGACGGGGAAAGCTTCCGTCCGCGGGGACCCCATAAACCCAGGGCCTTGGGAGACCAGAGAACAGAACTGATCTGAACCCAGACCAGCACGTGTGAGTAACAGCCCCTCCCCCCAAGCAAAGCCAGTGGGCGCAGCCATCTTGCCCCAAGGCAGAGAGCTAACACGCTGCTCTCGAGCCCCATCTAGTGGCGACAGGCTGTAACTGCAACTGAATTCTACCACCGTGAGAAAAAACCACTCCTCTACCATCCAGCAATTTATAAAAGCCCCAGACCAGAAGGAAAACAATAAAAACACAGAATTAAGTCCTGAGGACTTGGAATTAGGTAAACTAAGTGATAATGAATTCAGAGCAGCTATAATAAAAAAACTCAATGAGGTAGAGAGAAAGATAGAGAAACAAGCCGAGTTCTGGAGTTACTTCACAAAAGAGGTTGAAATCAAAGAAGAATCGAACAGAATTACTTGAGATGAAAAACACAATGGACCAGATAAAACAATACGGATTCCCTGAATGCCCATGTAGACAACATAGAGGAGAAAATCAGCATAATCAAGGATAGACAGGCTGAATGGCGCCAGAGGAAGAAAAAGAACTAAGAATTTAAAAAAATGAGGAAAATCTCCGAGAGATAATGGATTCAATGAGGAGTAAGAACATAAGGATCATAGGAACTCCCGAGAATATGGAAAAGGAAAATGGAGCAGAAAGTGTGCTTAACGAAATCATTGAAGAGAAATTCCAAAATCTAGGGATCAACAGAGAAATGTGTGTAGAGGAGGGTTTTAGATCTCCTAGATTTGTCAATGTAAAAAGACCTACTGCAAGGCACATAATAGTAAAGTTGGCAAATAGGAATGATAAGGAAAGAATACTCAGGGAAGTAAGAAAAAAAAAGAGAATAACCTATAAAGGAGCCCCTATCAGACTGTCAGTGGATTTCTCTACAGAAACCCTACAAGCTAGGAGAGAATGGAGTGATATATTCAAAGCTTTAAAGGATAAAAACCTTTAGCCAAGAATACTCTATCCAGCAAGAATTTCCTTCAGATTTGAGGGAGAAATTAAATCTTTTCCAGACAAACAAAAGTTAAGGGAATTTGTAACTAAAAGCCCTCCATTACAAGAAATCCTCAAGAAGGCTCTCATAATTGAAAAAGAAAAAAGGGAGAAAGGGAACACAATCCACAGACTAGGGAGACCGATGGATAAAACCAGAACAGGATAGCAAATATTCAACTATAGCATTAGGGTAAAAATAAGGAAACTACCAAAACAAGGACGATCTTAGCACTCTAACTACAAATTAATAAGACGAGTTGGAATAAAAAATGAAAATAATTATTTAGGAGGGGAAGAGCAAAGGGTCTAAATCAGTATTGGTCAAGTAGGTAAGAGACCACCAGAGAATAGACTATATTATGCACGAGATTCTAAATACAAACTTTAAGGTAGACACTAAAATAAAGTACAGAACAGAGTCACAAATCATAAATAAGGAAAAATCTAAGAAACCCAGCATAAGAAATTGCAGTATTAAATGGGTAGTCTAAAGCAGACAGGAAAAGAAACACAGGAAAACAAGATAATGAGTGACAGATTGACAGCATTAAGTCCACATGCATCAATAATCACTCTCAATATGAACGGATTGAACTCTCCAATAAAAACACACAGAGTGGCAAAATGGATCAAAGAACAAGATCCAACAATTTGTTGCCTCCAGGAAACGCACCTCAGCCCCAAGGACAAACACAGACTCAGGGTGAAGGGGTCGAGGACAATACTTCAAGCAAATAGCAAGGAAAAAAAGGCAGGTGTTGCAATTCTCATATCAGACCAAGTGGATTTCAAAAGAAGACAGGTAAAGAGAGACACAGAGGGACAATATATAATGATCAAAGGGACACTTCATCAAGAAGAAATAACGCTTATAAATATCTATGCACCCAACACAGGAGCACCAAGATTCATAAAGCAACTATTAACAGACCTAAAGGAAGATGTTAAAAACAACACAATAATAGTAGGGGACCTCAACACCCCGCTCACATCAATGGACAGATCATCCAGACAGAAAATCAACAAGGAAATAGTGGAGCTAAATGAAAAACTAAAACAATTGGACTTAATAGACATATATAGATCACTCCACCCTGAAAGAGCTGAATACACATTCTTCTCAAGTGCACATGGAACATTCTCTAGGATAGACCATATGTTGGGAAACAAGGCAAGCCTCTACAAATTTAAAAAAAATGAAATAATAACAAGCATCTTCTCAGATCATAGTGCTATAAGGCTAGAAATTAATTACAAGAAAAAAGCTGAGAAAGGCACAAAGATGTGCAGACTAAACAACACACTACTGAACAAGCAATGGATCACTGAAGAAATTAAAGAAGAAATAAAAAAATACCTGGAAACAAATGAAAATGATAGCATGCCATACCAACTCATATGGGATACAGCAAAAGCTGTATTAAGAGGAAATTTCATCGCAATACAGGCACATCTTAACAAACAAGAAAAATCCCAAATAAGCAACCTTAAAACACACCTAACTGAACTAGAGAAAAAAGAACAAATGAAGCCCAAAGTCAGCAGAAGGAGAGAAATAATAAAAATCAGAGCAGAAATAAATACTATTGAAACGAAAAAGGCAGTAGAAAGGATCAATGAGACAAAGAGCTGGTTTTTTGAGAAGATAAATAAAATTGACAAACCACTAGCCAGACTTACAAAGAAAAAAAGGGAGAAAGCTCAAATAAACAAAATCAGAAATGAGTGAGGAGAAATAACAACAGACTCTGCAGAAATACAACAGATTATAAGAGAATACTACAAAAAACTATATGCCAACAGAATGGATAACCTAGAGGAAATGGATAAATTCTTGGACTCCTACAATCTCCCAAAGCTCACTCAAGAAGAGGCAGACAATTTGAACAGACCAATCACAAGGAAAGAGATTGAAACAGCAATCAAAAACATCCCAAAGAATAAAACCCCAGGACCAGATGGCTTTCCTGGGGAATTCTACCAAACTTTCAGAGAGGATTTAAGACCTATCCTTTTCAAGCTATTCCAAAAAATTAGGGAAGATGGAACACTTCCTAACACATTCTATGAGGCCAACATCACGCTGATACCAAAACCTCACAAGGACACCACGAAAAAAGAGAACTACAGGCCAATATCACTGATGAACATAGATGCAAAAGTTCTAAACAAAATTTTGGCCACCAGAATTCAGCAATTCATCAAAAGAATCATACATCAGGATCAGGTGGGATTCATACCAGGGACACAGGGATGGTTCAACATCCGCAAGTCAATCAACGTGATACACCACACCAACAAACTGAGGAATAAAAACCACATGATCATCTCAATAGATGCAGAGAAGGCATTTGACAAGATCCAACAGCCATTTATGGTAAAAACTCTGAACAAAATGGGCATAGAAGGAAACTACCTCAACATAATAAAAGCCATATACGACAAACCCATAGCCAACATCATACTCAATGGGCAAACCTGAACCCCATCCGCCTGAAAACAGGAACGAGACAAGGATGCCCTCTATCACCACTCTTATTTAACATAGTACTGGAGGTCCTGGCCAGAGCAATCAGGCAAGAAAAAGGAATAAAAGGAATCCAAATAGGGAGGGAAGAAGTGAAACTCTCGCTGTTTGCAGACGACATGATCTTATATATAGAAAACCCCAAAGAATCCATTGGAAAACTGTTAGAAGTAATCAACAACTACAGCAAAGTTGCAGGGTATAAAATCAATTTGCATAAATCAGTAGCATTTCTATACTCCAGTAATGAACCAACAGAAAAAGAACTCAAGAATACAATACCATTCACAATTGCAACAAAAAGAATAAAATACCTTGGGGTAAATTTAACTAAGGAAGTGAAGGACCTATATAATGAAAATTACAAGGCCTTTCTGAGAGAATTGGATGACGACATAAGGAGATGGAAAGACATTCCATGTACCTGGATTGGAAGAATAAACATAGTTAAAATGTCCATTCTACCTAAAGCAATCTACAGATTCAATGCCATCCCAATCAGAATCCCAATGACATTCTTTACAGAATTAGAACAAAGAATCCTAAAATTCATATGGGGCAACAAAAGACCCCGAATTGCTAAAGCAATCCTGAGAAAAAAGAACAAAACGGGAGGCATCACAATCCCTGACTTCAAAACATACTACAAAGCTACAGTAATCAAAACAGCATGGTACTGGTACAAAAACAGGTGCACAGATCAATGGAACAGAATTGAAAGCCCAGAAATAAAACCACACATCTATGGACAGCTTATCTTTGACAAAGGAGCTGAGGGCATACAATGGAGAAAAGAAAGTCTTTTCAACAAATGGTGCTGGAAAAACTGGAAAGCCACATGTAAAATAATGAAAATTGACCATTCTTTTTCACCATTCACCAAAATAAACTCAAAATGGATTAAAGACCTAAAGGTGAGACCTGAAACCATAAGGCTTCTGGAAGAAAACGTAGGCAGTACACTCTTTGACATCAGTATTAAAAGGATCTTTTCGGACACCATGCCTTCTCAGAGAAGGGAAACAATAGAAAGAATAAACAAATGGGACTTCATCAGATTAAAGAGCTTCTTCAAGGCAAATGAAAACAGGATTGAAACAAACAAACAACCCACTAACTGGGAAAAAATATTTGCAAGTCATATATCTGACAAAGGCTTAATATCCATAATATATAAAGAACTCTCGCAACTCAACAACAAAACATCAAACAACCCAATCAAAAAATGGGCTGGAGACATGAACAGATATTTTTCCAAAGAAGATATACTGATGGCCAATAGGCACATGAAAAGATGCTCATCATCGCTGATCATCAGGGAAATGCAAATCCAAACTACACTAAGATATCACCTTACACCCGTTAGAATGACAAAAATATCTAAAACTAATAGCAACAAATGTTGGAGAGGTTACGGAGTAAAAGGAACCCTCATACACTGCTGGTGGGAATGCAAACTGGTGCAGCCACTGTGGAAAACAGTATGGAGATTCCTCAAAAAACTAAAAATAGAACTACCATACGATCCAGCCATCCCACTACTGGGTATTTATCCAAAGAGCTTGAAGTCAGCAATCCCAAAAGTCCTGTGCACCCCAATGTTTATTGCAGCACTGTTTACAATAGCCAAGACGTGGAAGCAACCTAAGTGCCCATCAACAGACGAATGGATAAAGAAGATGTGGTACATATATACAATGGAATACTACTCAGCTGCAAAACAGAACAAAATCATTCCATTTGCAATAACATGGATGGACCTTGAGAGAATTATGTTAAGTGAAATAAGCCAGCGAGAGAAAGATAATCTGTGTATGACTCCACTCATATGAGGAATTTAAAATTATGGACTAAGAACAGTTTAGTGGATACCAGGGGAAAGGTGGGGTGGGGGGTGGGCACAAAGGGTGAAGTGGTGCACCTACAACATGACTGACAAACATTAATGTACGATTGAAATTTCACAAGATTGTAACCTATCAGTAACTCAATTAAAAAAAAAAAAAGAAGTCAGTTTTAAGACAATGAGAAGAATGTTTCTGGACCATGCCTCTTTCTCCCTGAAACAAAGCACAGAGCACTAACTAAATGCAACCGATGTCAGCCACATCCAGAAGCCCAGGCTAGTCCACGTAACTGTTGTGGACAGTAAGGTTCTGATAATTAGGACAACCAGTTCTGATAACCAGATTTTGATAACTAGGATAGGCCGATCACTCCTTACTGACGATTACACAGAAATAGGGGACTTGTGTCCAGAAGACCTAAGGAATTCTTACAACTCATTAAAAAAATAGAAAAAAAAAGATTTGAATAAACATTTCATGAAAGAAGACCTATGAATGACCACAAGCATATGAAAGGATGCTTATCATCATTCATCATGAGGGAAAACACAAATTAAAGCCACAATGAGATTCCATTTCATACCCACTAAATGACTAAAATGAAAAAGACTGAGCCTACCAAGTATTGGTGAGGACGTAGGAGAACTGAGTCTCCTGTTGTTGCTGATGGAAATATAAAATGGTACAGCCACTCCGGAAACCGGTTTGGCAGTTTCTGATGAAGATAAACATACACTTACCATATCTTCCAGCAATTCACTCTTAAGTATTTACCCAAGAGAGATAAAAATATATATCCACACATAGACTTGTATATGAACGTTCACAGCAGTTTTAGGTGTACTAGCAAAAACTGAAAACAACCAAACTTCCAGCAACAGGTGAATAGATAAACCAATTTGGAATATCTCCATGCAATGGAATATTACTCCGCAAGAAAAAGAAAGAATGAACTATTGATACATGCTACAATATAAATGAGGCTCAAAAGAATTATTCTGAGTGAAAGAAGACATACCAAAATGAGTATATATTGGGCCAGCCTTTGTGGCTTAGTGGTTAAGTTCGGGGCTGTCTGCTTCAGTGGCCCCAGGTTTGGTTCCCAGACATGGACCTACACCACTTGTCTGTCAGTGGCCATGCTGTGGGAGCAGCTCACAAACAAAAAGAGGAAGATTGGCAGTGGATGTTACCTCAGGACGAATCTTCCTCAGAAAAAAAAAAAAAAAGAGTATGAATTGTATAATTTCACTTATATGGAATGCAAATCAGCGTTTTCCTGGAGCTGTTAGGAGAGATGGACTATATAAGAGGGCATGAGGGAAATTTTGGGGAGTGATGAAAATATTCTCTACCTTGTAAGGAGATCATGCCATTTGCACTAACGTGGATGAGCTTAGAGGACATTTTGCTAAGTGAAATAAGCCAGACAGAGAAATTTTTAGAACTGCCCGATCTCACTTATATGTGGAATCTAAAACAATCAAACACACGGAAGCAGAGAGTAGAAGGTGGTTACCAGAGGTGGGGAGGTGGGGGAAATGGGGAGATGTTGATCAAAGGGGCCAAAGTTACAGTTATATAGGACGAGCAAGTCTAGAGAGCTAATGTAGGGTGTGTCCAACATGAGGATAATACTGTATTGAATACCAGAAATTTGCTGAGAGAGTAGATTTCAGGTGCTCTCATCACATAAAAAAAGTAACTGTGTGAGGAGAAAATAAGTTAATTAGCTTGACTGTGGTTATCGTTTCACTAGGTATATGTATATCAAATCATCATGTTGTATACCTTGAATATGTATGATTTTTATTAAAAAATAAAATAAAAAATATATAACTAAATAAAGAAAATATTCTCTATCTTGAAAGTGGTGGTTGTTATACAAGTGAATATATTTGTTAAGACTCATTAAAATGTACACTTAAAACAGATGCCTTTATTATGTATAATTTACACCTCAATAAAATTGATTTAAAAAGAATGGGAGAGCAGAACTCTAGACCTAACCCAACAAACACAACCAGAAATATCGCTAAGACTACTGCGTGGGTTGAGGAATTACCATGGGGGAGCAGTAACCAAAACTCACAGCAGGAAGACAAATCAGCTTGCAAAACCAGAAATTTTTGTGTTTCTTCAGGAAGAATTTTTTCCCAGGGGGAATTTCTCCATGGTAGTTTGCATACAGCTGCAACTGAAACAGTGGTCTGGTGGTGAAGACTGAAGGACAGACAGTGGGTAGGTAGTTCTATGTAAAATCACATCTATCACACTAAGAAGAAAACCAGGTTCCTTGTAAGTGGCTGATGACAATGGGAATTCAGGGGTTTCTGAACTCAGAAGACGTTGGCTAACATGCTTTTATAGGTCTGCATTGGGACATGAATATTCTAAGCTGAGGGATGCTATTGTGGGTCTGGAAGGCACAGGGCAGATGTTCTGATGTTGGCTTTATGGATACCCATAAAGAAATCCTCCAGTGTATTGAAAACAAACAGTCCTTCACGTTCTATCAGATTCAAATTTCACCTTTATTCCTTTTGATAGGAATAAAAACATATACGTACAATGGCAAACACAAAACAAATTCCAGTGGAAATACTCCATATTTCAGGCTGAAGGACATGAACAGGGGCCACTGTGGGTCACCCTCATGACCCACTCAGAACAGAGGCTATTCATTTATTTCTTCAGTTCATTAATTCACTCATTTATTCAGCCAATATTCATCATGAAGTTTTTGCATGCAAAGTGTTGAAGAGAGAGAACATGGTTCTGACCTTGTGTCTCACAGTCCATTTGGTGACAGAAATGTGACAAATAATTACAATGCAATATGACCATTGAGGTGAGCGTTCACAAAGCTGTGAGAACACAGACAAAGGAGTAACTAACACAGTCTAGGAATTAGGGAAGATTTTACACACACACACACACACACACTCATATGCACACTGACACATGCACACACACACAGATACTTATCTGATAGAGATGCCAAGGGCTGGTTTGGTGAGAAATCACTGACCTTCAACCTGCCCTTAAACAGTCCATGGTGCATAGGTCATCCGTGGATTTCTCTAAATCCATCTAAGGCTGAAAATAACAGAAAAATTAGTAAAGGAGGGAAGTTGCTTAGAGTGTCTCCAGTTCTGGGATGAAGAGGATGGGCAATTTCCTTTGTCCTACTAAAGCATAAACCATCTTCTGGGTATGAAGAAAATAGCAATTTGGTGTAACTTATTTATTCATCTTATTTGTTCATGTGTGTGGATGTGCTTGTTGATTGTCATTATGCAATAACAGATACATTCTCCCCAAATCCACAAAGTGCTTGGGTTTGGTTACATCATTCTTGGTTTCTATTCTTTGTTCCTGCTTTCCTTTTTCCTTTGAGATAGTTTCAACCTACTTGTCCTCCTAGGCAAAAAGATCAGTAAGAAAAAATGTCATTTGCAAATTTTGTAATGGTGTTCTGAGAATGCAGGTTAATAAATTGAGTACTCTGGGGCTGGCCGTATATTGGGAGCATGGGGGACTTGCTCTGCCTGCCTTCTCCCACAGAGCCTCTCTTCCCAGATCCAGATGCCTGATATCTCTCCACATGTGTGTAGGGTGAAGATGAAAAATAATCATTTGCAAGGCTTTCTGCAGTTTGCTCTGTGGCAGAGTTTGCTAAACTGTGGTACTCATACCTCTGATGAAATCTGAGAAAAATGGGGTGGTCTGTGGATGGGTGTATTTTGTGAAAAAGTTATTCACTTAATGTGCATTATGAACAAATAGAGCTTACAAAACAAACCCATGAAAAAAGTCAGCAGCCTATAGCGGGTCAGAGTTTGAATTCTAGTTAGACTACCTGGTTCAAATCCTGCCTCTTCCACTTATCAGCTGTAGGACCTTGGCAAGCAATTCAATGTCTCTGTGCCTCAGTTTCCTTATTTGTTAAATGGGCATGATAGTAATAGTACCTACCTTATAGAGTTCTTAAGATGATTAAAATAAGTTAAGGCATGGAAAACATTAAATGAGTTAAAACATATATGTTAAAAGTATGACACATAGTAAGCACCTAATAAAATTTGCTTTACTGCTTGTTGCTATTATTGTCTAAAATGTAGCTAATTGAAAAGAGAAGTGAGTTTGTTTAAATAAAAAAAATGTCAATAATAATACAATTGGTACTTAAACATTAAAGGATTGCTGAATATATCCCTTGGGGAAGACTAAGTGGCTTTAATGAACAGAACCCCACAATTTGTCGGCTTAAAGTACAAGAAGTGTGTTATTTTCTTGACACTGTAGGAGAGGTGTTTCTGGTTAGCAGGTGGCTTTGCTCCATGTGCTGTTTCAGGGCCCCAGGTTCACTCAGTCTTGATGCTCTTCCTGTCCCTTGGGTCTCATCATACCTGCATGGTCAAAGCTGCGTTGCTGCCTTCTGGTTCCAGCACACAGAAAAGGCAAAAAGAAGAACACGAAAGAAACCCACAGCTGTCGTAAAGTCCCTGGCCCAGAAGTGGCCACATCACTTCAGCTCACATTCCCTTGGCTACAACTTAGTCACATGTTCGCACCTAACTGCAAGGGAGACTAGGAAAAGGGGTGCAGCTGTGTCCCACGTCTTGATGGACAGCTAGCTGACTCGAATGTAAATAACTGAAATTATTGGAAATTATGGGAAATATTGTTCTTAGGGTTGGTGGCAGGATTCTTCTTAAGGTCAGGAATAAGGAGCAAGATGACAGTTAAGGGATTTCCCGTGATAGGGAAGGGCCAATGAGTTTTAGGCCCACTGATAGTTAATAGTAAGTTTTACTTTTCTCTGTTCTCTGTTGTAATCCCATGATACACTCTGCTCTTACAGAAGATCTGTTACAGACAGCTGCCTTGAGTTGGAGGTGCTTGGGGCATGAAGGATGGGACTGTGATGGGCGGAATAATGCCTTCTCCAAAGACGCCATCACGCTAATCCCCAGAACCTATGAGTATATTAGTTTACACGGCAAAGGGACTTTTGCAGATGTGATTAAGATGAGAGACTTTGAGATGGGAAATTATCCTGGATTCTCCAGGGGGGCCCAATCTAATCGTGTGAGTCCTCATAAACAGAATCTTTTCTGGCTGTGGTCAGAGAACCAAAGAGACAGCAGCATAAGAACTCAGCCCGACATTGTTGACTTTGAAGATGGAAGATGAAGATGGAAGGGGCCGTGAGCCAAGGAAGGCAGGCAGCCTCTAGAAGCTGGAAAAGGCAAGGAAGTGGATTCTCCCCAGAGCCCCAAGACAGGAATGCAAACTTGCCAACACCTTGATCCCAGCCCAGTGACATCCGGGTTGGACTTCTGATCTATAGAACTGTAAGCCAAATTTGTGTTGTTTTAAACCTCTAAGTCGGTGGTAATTTTTCACGGTAGCAATGGAAAACCAATACAGGGACCTGTGTTCCCGGTTGAGAAGAAATGGTGAAGAGGGGCCATGGAGACACAGGAAAACATTGACTGGGAAATTGAGGGTTATGAGCGTGAAGTGACAACGACAGCCAGGTGACGGTGAGTGATCCCAGGGAATCTTACCCAGAAGAACTTGGGGAGGGCATTGGCCCTCCTGCAGCAACTGCGATAGAGGACATTAAAGGAAAGGGTAACTCAGGAGTCTGGGGAACTTGAGGACAATCAGTCTACGTGTCCATGGCCATGAAGTAAGTTAAAGATGGCCAAGACAAAATCTCATAAACTTCTATTCATCCCAGACGTTCTCCCTGCACCTGGACACCTCTGGTAGCCTTGTTATTTTCCAAAGCACTAGCAGAGTATTTTGGGCTGTTCCACGTGAACTATCAAAACTTATACTATCTTGAATATTTTCTTCAAATGAGTTGTTGCATTCAGCAAAACAATCCAGAAAGCAATAGTTCCAACAGCCACCCCTGGAGGCTACATGAAGCCACCAGTTGAGCTCTCTTGAGCCCAACCCACAACCCATTATAGAGAGGTCATTCTTCCTTATTGACCAGCAAGTGTATAATAAGAAAGGCATCGTGGGGTATACAAATACACATTTAATATGGCTCTGGTGCATAGGGCATTGAGTATCAGGTTGTGGACAAAGGAAGATGTGTCTAAAACACCCAGAAGCAGAGTTCTAGTCCTTGACAAAGAATTTAACAAATGCCTCCAGCTTCCCCTCCTCTGACTCTGAGCACCCATATCTGCTCTTGTTAACTGCAGCAGGACTGGCCAAGCAGGATTGGAGCTGGCGTGGAAGCTGACTGGGGTCAGGGAGTGGGGCAGAGGCATTGCAGGGTGGAGAGCCTTCGTTGCTGTCCTCTCGTGGGGTTCGGGCCCCTGGCCAACCATTTTCTTTCCCAGCTGCCTTGCCCACTCAGGCCGGAGTCCTCCGGAGCAGTGTCAGCATCACGCAGCGTCTATGTGGCCAGTGGCAGGGAGAATCCAGTCTCTCAGCCTCTCCTCCACACATTCACCCCAAAGCTGAAGCCCGCACTGGGCCTATAAGGGTTTTTATTCATAGAACAATGGGTATGAACAGACAGTTAAAAGTCACCTTCTATTTTCCTCCTTTTCACTTTTCTCTTTCTTTTTTGTTTTCCCTAGAATCAATGACAGGCAACCTTTGGGTTGCTAGAAATGGTTATTAAATTAAGAACAGTTGCATACATAGATAAAATAGAAGCATGAGCATATGAAAGGCCAGAGTAAGGTTCATCTACATTTCAGAAGAATGGTTCCAGGCCCAGGGATTCCTGTGCAGTTGTCCTTGGGAGGAGTGTGGGGTCCCTGAGTAAAAATGAGAAGAGGTCCAGGGGCAGGGAGGAGGGCCTGGCAGTCCCCGGAGCAGTTAGTTGCACTGGACCCTCTGAAGAGCTCTGACTCTGAACAGGCCCAGCCTCTGGGTTCCCTAGGGTTAGGCCACACTGTTTCTCCTAACTGCAACTGAATAATTGGGGTGTTACGATAAATTTGCCACTTGCCTCTCCTCCTAGACAATAAACCCCAAGAGAGCAGGGAACATGTACCCACAAGGCCCTGCACACCATGGCACACAGCAAGCACTCAATAAATGTTCAGTGAATGAATAAGTCAATGAACTTTGTAGATTTGTAGATGTATTTGTGGATAATTTGTTGATAAAAAGCTGTGTATGTTCGGGGCTCTCTGATAGTGCTCCACGGAGGACCGGGATTCTGAGCTGGGCCTTAAAGGAGTCTTTGAGTTTAGAAGGAATCCACCTTCTAGTAGAAAGGAAGCATTGTAGTGAAAATGCAACCCTAGGGCTGCCATGCAGGTTGGCCAGTGGGCAACTATGGCTTTTTCGTGTTGGGCCCTATTAGGAAAGATGTGAAACGCATATTTGTTACATGTATAGTTATTTAGAAATTCTGTACCTGTGTGACTGTCACTGTGTATATTACACATCAGTAAATTTGGGATAACAGTAGGGAGAAGTTCTAGCATTTTCTTCCTGCGCCCCAGTGGGTTGTCCTAAGCACCCACTTTAGAAGCCACTGTTGCTGGCTGATGAGATCGTGGTCAGAGGAGCAGGCCCTAGGGTTGGGGGTGGCCTACGTCTCTCAGACAGGTGGATCTGATTTTGATGCGTGATTCCACCAACTACAGAGCCTTTCTCATTTCTAATGATTTTAACAACAGCAATAATAACAACTATTTATTCAGTGTGGGGAAGCCAAAATACAAACAGTGCCAGGTTGTGACAATAGAACTCTGACCCGCAGCCTGCAGCAGCCAGCCCGGGAAGCCCAACCACAGTTTATGCAGCAATTGGCTCAAAATGGTCAGGACTTGGTCAGTAACTGCCAGCTTCCCTAATCTTTGTCCCCGCCTACAACTTAGGACCAAACAAAGAAAGCCAAATGTGCTCCCTTACCCAACCACCTAGGATGCCCCACTTCTAGTTATCCTGCCTCCAGCTTCCCTGGGCCAGCAGCCTCCAATCAGCGATCAGCGTGTATCTGAAGCTTCCTCTTTTTCCATTATAAAGCTCTCCCTCGCCTCTCTACCTTTGAGTTTCTGCCAAATACAAGTGATGGTGGCTGACTCCTCTGCAATAGCAAACTCTGAATGAACAGCCTTTGCTTGTCCTCAGCTGGCTGGTCTTTATTTCCACAGAGCACTGTGCTAAGTGATTTACATGCTAGCTTATCTATCTTTGCAACTTCCTGAGGTAGTATTATGGATATTATCCCTGTTTTACAGCTGGGGAAACAGATGATGCCCAGAGAAGTCAGGTAAGTTGCTTGGAGTCACACAGCTACTAAGTGGTGAGGCTGCTGTGTGTGCGTTGCTGGCACACAGCACAGGCTCTCAGCGCTGCTTGGTCTCTCCCCATTTACTTATCCTCCCTCTTAGCCTTCCCCCAGCTACAGTGTGCATTCTTGAATGGGGAGGTACATTCATGTTTTGTAAAAGCCCTCCAGTATCTGTTGCAATGCTCAGGGGTTTGTGAGAACGAACGCTCCGCCTCTGTGCTTCTTGTGAGAGTAAGTGGGTTGGTGAAACTCTGTAGAGGGGCGATGCCTGGTTTCCTTGGTGAACTTCCCAGTATTTTTAACTCCTGTGACAGACCAGGGTGAGGTGGGAGAACGTCTTGGCAAGTGCAGGTGACAGAGTTAAGTCTGAGCTGCATATCACATGAGCCACAGTGGGTGAGTGAAAACGCATTTGGAATCAAAATCTTTGGTGACCTAGGGACAGAAATACGTCAGTCTCCTTCCTTTCAGTTTGCTGAATGAACAAACATACCAAGAAAATTCTTTTAAAAAATCTTTGTAGTTTAACTGAGTTCTATGATTGGGAAAGATTTCTGGAGCCCTCCAGGATAAATTTCTTAAAGTCAAGAACTGATTTGCTTCTGGGTAACAGAGGTGGGAGAGGACCCAGATCTCCTGGTGAGCAGGCCACACAGCCACTGAGGTGGAGTTTGTTGGTTGTACTGTCTGGATTGGGGAAAATGGTGTAGACAGATGGCAGTCATTGACTGAGGAACGTTGCCCACCCCTTTGGGAGCCTCTGGGTACATGGCAATTGATGATTCTGTAAACAGGCCCTTTAATCTTTGTGTATATGGTTTAAGTGGCTGGATGTGCTCCTTGTGGGCTGAGAATTTACTCACAGGCAGGCAGAACCTATTCCATTGAGTTCCTTCAGATCAGTTTAGCCTTCCTTCATACAAGCATGCTGGCCTTAGTCCAGAGTTTTCTTTCTTCTATCGAGCTCTACATACAACCACTAACTTTGTGTGCCTTAGCACCATAGATTTCATAAGCACTTCTGGGGAGAGGAGTTGACTGGGGACGTGGAACAGTGTTTTTGAGCAGAATTGAAGCTCTATGTCAAGTTAGATGCCACCAGTTGGTAATGTCCCCAAGCTTTGGGGTGATGTGGTTTTCCCCAAGTGCATTCTCTTGCCTAGGTGCATGGGCAAGAAAGAAGATGGCAAGATTGATTCAGAGATGGGGATTGTCAGGCTAAGGGCATGTATATGAGTATGTATAGGAGAATACGTATATGAGTGTGTGTAAATTGTAGATGCTACCGGGAATGTGTTTGAAATAAATGAGCAACCAGAAAGGGTAGAGAAAGAATTTAAGAGGAGATGGAAAGGGTTAGATATGAGGGAAGGACAAAGGGATTGCTGGCTGGTGGCTGCTGGTAGCTGGAGAATGTGTTTGGTTGGAGTCAAGAGTGGGAGAGGTAAAAGGCTAGGGAGCAGTGGTCACAGGGTGTGGTATCAGGCAGGACTGCAAGAGTGGAGCACTTCTGAGTGATGGCAGGGTTCAGGATGTGACCATGACAGTGGGTCACTCATTGAGTCTAGACTGTCAAATGTCATATAGGAATGTTGGAGCTGTCCAGGATGTATGTAGAAGCAGAGGGGAGAGGCTTGTAAAATGCACAATAAGATCAGTTAATTTGGCCAAGGGATCTCTCTGGCTTTAGAGGGAGAAAAGAAATCTCTCTAAAGTTAAATCTTGCCTGGAAACTTCTCCATGACTTTGAGGCCATCACCTCTACTTTGCATCCTGTCTTCACTCCCAAATATGCACATGTTTGGGAACCAGACCCACCTGGGTTTAGAGCCACTTACTACTGGGGGACCCTAGCCCAATGCCTCAGCCTCGGTCTTGCACCTGACCGCACATGCAGAAATTATTTTTGTAGAAGCTTCCATTGATTGCGTTAGCTTCCATCTGTGGCATGGTTAGAATAACACCTAACTCAACTGGGTATTCAGTGACATAATGTGGGGACTGTGTCTGGCCCAGTACCCATCATATCATAACTGCTCAGTAACTCAGGTTTCCTTCTACTCATCTCCTTTGGTGTCCAACATGTGTAGTTAAAAACTGTCCCTTGTGGCTTTTGATGTGGTTTTTTCGTTTAACTGTTTTGTATTCACTTTCTTGTACATTATACAAGAGAAAAACCATAAAGATGATATTGAACCCAAGGAGAGAGTTCCAAGGGATGAAATGAAAAGACTGTTTTTTTAATGCACTTTTCTATGTTAAAAATCAATATTTAAAATAAAGAAGCAACATAAAACAAACAAAACCCAAGAAAGTTAATAAGATTGAAATGACGAGGCGGAAACTACCAGATTCATTGGGCTTCACTGCCCCATCTTTATTAGTTGGCAGCCTAGTTTCTTTTTTAGGCCCATGGAATTAAATGGATCAACAACCGGCTTTGAATTGCAGCATTTCAAGTTCCTAGCTTCGGGAAGAGGAAGAGATAGTGGAAATCCAGTAGCCAAAATATGCTTCTTATAATAAAATGCGTACAGAGGTACGGGTGGACCCAGAAAGTATGACTTGCACAGTTACAATTTTCACACGGAGAGAACCCACCCAGCCCACGAACTCCCGGCCTGGCTCCCAAAGTAACAGAATCCAAGTCTCCAGGCCAGATTTTCCCTCTAGCCATTCCTGGCCACGCAAAGCGGAGCTGCGAACACACAGAAAGGGATGTCTTCATCGCCAACCAGGACGGAACGAACCCGCTCGCTCCGGGAGTGCTGAGAACCAAAGGGTCTCTCCGACGCGAGCAGCAACCAACATGACTTGACTGCCCCCATCCCTCGCGGTCCCTACTCTCCCGGCGCCTCCACCCTTTCCGGGTGCGCGCGCACGACCAGCGAGCCGGGGAGCTGTGCGCCCGGCAGCCTGCGGGCGGCGGCGGCCGACAGGCTCGCGCGGAGACGGGTGGCTAGGGGCGGCGGCGGAGGAGCTGGCGCAGCAAACGGTCCCCTCGGGCCGCGCCCCGCCCTCTGCCGCCACCTGCGCGTCCCCTCTGGGCTCTCCAGCCCCGGGGCTCTGTGGGCTCTCGGTGCCGCAGCGGCGTTATCACTGCGTCTGCTAATTAGGAGACTCGGCGTTTGGCTCCTTGGGGCGCGGGACGAGCCGCGCTGCCTGTTCTGGAGAGCCGAGGGTGCGCCGGCGCGCGCGCTCCCCGCGACGTTTTTGGAGGCGGGTAGAGAAGTGCTGTGACTTTTCAGATCCGACTCCTCCTTCCGGCCAGCCTCCCGACGCGCCAGCTCTGAGAGAGGCCAGTGTGACCCGCAGGCCCTGAAGGCTCATTGCGTGGGGTTGGGACTTGGAACGTGTCCGGGAGCCCACGACACCGTGCGCGCTGGTGAGTTTGGCGCGCGGTGGGGTGTCCCCCTGCGCGAGGGGCGGAGAGGACGTCGCGCTCTGCCCCTTCGCTCGCCCCTTAGTGCTGCCCCCAGTTTGAGAGTGACACTTGAGTGTGACTGCGGAGCCGCGAGGATGCGGGCGCCGGGCACGGGCTTTCCCTTTGCCCAGAGTGATGGAGCGAGTTGGTGAGGGGAACAAAGGCGCACGCCCCGGGGAACAGGTCCTTGGCTGAAGATCACGGCCCGCGACGGCTGCCTGCGGACTAGGGTGGTGGCTGTGCGGCCCGAGACGCCGCGCGCGGGCGGCGAACCCTGAGTCCGGCACCTGCGCGCCGCTCTCGCCGCGGCGCCGGGGCAGCCCCGTCTGCCGGCCGGTGGGCCCCAGAGGTCCGCTGCGCCCGCAGCCCCGCTCCCGGCGGCCCGAGGTCCAGCGGCGGAACACTTGCTGGTGCAGAGGAGAGACCTCCCTGGCCCCGGGCCCTTCGTCAAGAAGCCGAGGCGCCTGGACGGGGCCGCGCGCCGTGGACTGAGCAGGCATCTCCAGGAGCACTTCTACAGACCGAAGACTTCCATGCGAGGGATTTTGCTCTCCCCTTAACCACTTCGTCCCTCCATCCATTTCCGCTGCCCGAGCATCCGCGCTGTGGGACCAGGAGCGGCTGGGATCCTCTCCGGCCGTCCGGAGTGTGAGGCTTGCACGGCCCTCGGCTGCCCCGCGCCTCGCCGGAGCCCGAGGGGGCGCGGGTCCGGGGCGAGGGCCGGCCGGACGTGTTTGATGGCTTCACTGAGAAGAGTCAAAGTGCTGCTGGTGTTGAACTTGATCGCAGTGGCCGGCTTCGTGCTCTTCCTGGCCAAGTGCCGGCCCATCGCGGTGCGCAGCGGAGAAGGCTTCCACGAGATTCGGCCGCGCGCCGAGGCGGCCAACCTCAGTGCGCACAGCGCCAGCCCCATCCAGGATGCGGTCCTGAAGCGCCTTTCGCTGCTCGAGGACATCGTCTACCGGCAACTGAATGGTAAGGACGCGCGCCAGTGCCCCTGGGGCTCGGCGAGGGCGGGCTGGGCCCCGGGTAAGCTCCGGGAGCTCTGCGCACCTTGCCGGGGAGCCGGCACTTCCCTGCTCCCGCGCGCTTGCTCTTACTCTCCCTGCCCCGTCTTGGCCAGAAGGCCAGGGCTGCTGGAAAGAACTACCTGCTTCTTTTCTGTGCCCCAGCTGTAAGTTTGCTTTTATCATGGAAGCATGTCAGTACAGCTGGCTCTCCGTCCCCGCGTGCAGGGTTCATTACCTGGCGGTTCCAGCCCAAGTGCAGAAACTAGTCGCGCCGCCGAATGGTACTGGTGGCACAGGCCGACTTAGAGGAAATAGCTCTTACAGCTTAGCGTTTGGTGGGTCGGACAGGGAGGGACAATGGCGGGCGTAAAGGGCTGCAAAGTCAAGGCCTCAGGTCTGGAGCTAATGCGCTTCGGTAGTAAGTTGGATGAATATGTCATCTCTCTCTGAGGCGGGTTGCACAGCTAATAATGAGGACTCCTCTCTTCCTGCCATCTTGGTGGAGGCTGCTATTAAAAACACACCGGATTTCTCCCTGAGAGCTGCCTAAGGGCAATTGTTAAAGTTCGTGGTGGGCTGGAGAAGCAGATTGTTACAGAGTGTAGCAAAGCGAGGTGTGCCAAGCCATGACAGTTGCTAGAATCTATCTCTTCTAAAATGTTCTTCTCAGTCTTTCAGGAGAAGAGACTTTATATGCCCTGATCACATCTGGTCCAGGGACTGACAGGTCATTGGACACTTGCTGTCCCCAAGGTCAGAGTGAGTATTGCCTACTTGAGTCCAGGCAGCTCTCCAGGGTCCCTATGGCTGGTGTCCAAGGCAGATCCAAGGCTGTTGCCTCCTTCCTGGGCTTCTAACTCCTGTTCTCATGGTAGTTCCAGAACTACAGATAATCATAAAATAATGGTAAAAAGAACTGGTGGAATTCTTGCTGTGTGCCAGACATTGTGCAAAGATGGTATAAGCGCATTATCTAATTGAGTGTTCACATCAGTCCAGGGAGTTCCATTCCATCCCCGGATCAGAGATGAGAAAAGGAGGCTTGGAGAGGTTAACAGAGTTCCCCAGGGTCCTGCTACTAGTTAATGGCAGAATCTGGAGTCAGAACCTCATGTCTGGGTGACCTGTGTACTTGACCTCTTATATCTACTGTCTCCTCCTAATTATAAGGAGCATTAAGTTTGATGACAAGAGAAATATGTGGAGCTGAAAATACAGACCTATACCTGTGTCTGGTTCTACATTAGGGAGAGCCAACTCTGCTGTCTTCCCTGCAGTTAAGTGAGAGACTGGCCCGGTGGCAGGGAGCCAGATGGCACCAGACTGTTCTGTTCCTGCTGTCCACTGATCCCTTCTGGGTGGGATGTGGTCAGATCTCTGAGTACCCTCTGAAAGGGCCCCTTGGTCTTCTTGATGTCATTCAACAAGTATCCAGGGGATGTCTTGAACTTGTACCTGTAGTGGGAACCTGCAGGCCCACTGACTCCTTGCATACAGTGTGGCCTGGCTTTGGGTGTAGCCTGCGAGGTCATGAGGAAGCTCTTCTCTCGAGTGTCAAGAAACCAAGGCACAGAATGAAACAAAAGCCCACAGTTGGTTTCTAGAGGAATTAGAAGCTTATGGGGTGGGCCTTATTCTCCACAGATACCTGCTGTAGATATACCCATAGGACTGAAAAGAGAGAGTACAAGATAGTCTGGGTTCCCTCACTGTGCTCAGGGACACAAGTCATTTTAGTAATAATTTCAGTTGGGAAACTAAATATCATTTAGCCATGACCCCCAATGCCCCAAATAGGAATAATAAAATTCTAAATGGTATTTACTAAGTGCCATGCACATGCAGGGACTGGTATAGTTTTTACGGCTGCCCTCGGAGATGGGTGCTGATGCTTCCCCCGAAGTCACTTGCTCCCAGTCCCTCACCTAGGGGGTGGGAGAGCTGGGACTGAACCTGGACAGTCTGCTTCCAGAATTGAGGCTCCTAGCTGCTGCATCAGGCTGTTTCACTCTTTGGCGTGCATCAGAGTCACATGGAGGGCCTGTCAAGACACAGATCTCGAGGCCCCACCCCCAGAGTCTCGGATTCAGTGGGGGCCCAGGACTGCATCTCTGACAAGCTTGTGGCCTGGACTGTGGCTCACTGCCCTCTACTCTACTGCCTACGCCAGGTGGTTGGGACTTCTGAGAAGTCAAGAGCTTGCTTCAGAAGGGCTGGGGGTCTGGCTTCTTTCTGTGCATGCTCTTCTGCCATGTGAGCAGTTCCCTGGGGGCGTGGGGGTGGCCAGCACTCAGGACTGGTTGGGTTGGATGCTGTGGGGTGGAAAGGCTGTTTCCTTGACTTGCAGCCTCTGAGGAGGAGCTGGAGGAAGGCTGGGTTGAGACCTTGTCCAGGGTTAGCCAGGAATTCAGTCTGCACCTAGGCAGGTGTTATCCTTCTGGCTGCTGAGTGTGATTTGTAGTGACGTTAAGCCTGGAGGAAGAGGGCAGGGAAAGTCGAAATGGAGAGGACCCTTCCCCTCCCCACCCCACCCCGAGCACTTGTCTTTGCCTGTGCTTGTTTTGGGAGATGCGTGTCCCACGATGCACCAGGCCTGCTGGGCCATCTGCTGCAGCGGGAGGGTGGCGGAGGGAGAGGGCTCCCAGAGCCTGGGCGATGGGACCTGGATTCTTATGCCCTCTTGCTCTGCAGCCTGTCTCCATCCATTGCTACTGAAGGAGGAGAAGGAAACCTTGACCTTGGCGTTCTTTCTTCCTCAGGAATTAATGGGGGTCCTGTGAGAGCTGGGCACTGGGCATACAGTAGGAACAAGGCCACTTGGGTCCAACCCCTCAGGTACAAAGTGGGAGCTGCTCAGATTTCTCAGCCCTTTCCTGTGGCCTCTTAAGAGGTTGCAGCGGGAGGGACTTGTGGAGGGCCCACCTCCCCCTGGCTGTGAGCACACCCGTCCCTAGTGCTTTCTCACTTCTGAAGCAGAGTTCCTTGGGTGTCCTGAGAGCAGGCCCCTGGGCTAGGGGGGCAAGGGATGACTCAGACTTCCTCAGAACCAGCCTCTCTGCTAAAACTCTCTGTGCGAAGGTCCTGAATCCTGCCTTTTGAAAAACAGTTGTTTTGTTTTTCTTAATACAGGCTGAAAAAGACACTTTGAGAGAAAGTGGAGCTGCTGGTATGGAGGAGAAAGCACACACAAATGGGTTAGGTTTGTCCCTCCATACTGTCTCGTGCATCTGCTTGTCCAGTCTTTCCGTTAGGTCCCACTGCTGACCCCTGACTATTGCGGCAGTACGCCTTAACTGATTGCCTGTCTCTCACCAGCAGGCGTGGCCCCAGTTCTCTGAGTGGAAAGCATCTCTTCCAAAGGGCCCCAGACCTTCCAGGGGCTCCCTGTTTCCTAAGGAATCATGGTCCAGCTTGGTGGCTGACAGTCAGGGCCTGCCCCAGCCAGCCTCAACTGGCATCTCCAAGGTCCCCACCCTTGCCCAGTGCCCTCTGCCTCCTGGAGCTGGACTGATCTACTTGCTGAAATATCCTGCATTTGCCTTAGGATTGAAGCCTCTACATTTCCACCCCAGTCTTCAAGAAGTGCTGGTTGTCCTGGTTTGCTCTCCTCGCCCCCTTTCTGCATTTATCTATCCTTTAAAGCTTGGCTCACAGTCACCACCTGGGGGTGGGGAGATTGTGCCAGGCCATACAGTTGCTTGGGGCTTAGTTGTCGGTGACCCTTTGCACTCATGTCTTATATTCTTGTGCCTCCATGGGTTTATCCTTTGAATCCAGGACTGTAGGTTTTTTTAAGGGCTTGATCCATATTTTGGACTTTTTATACCACCTTCATCCTTCAGCATCTGCCACAGCACCTTGCGTCTAAGGTAGGCACCTAAGGTTTGCTGGATGGGAGCTAGCTGTAGGAGGTAAACGATAGCCACAGAGGACATAACCTCCACACTGTAAAGGCTGGATTGGCTTGGGTGGATGTAGTGAGAGGAAGGAGCTGGAAGGACTTAGCTGGGGAGACTGAGTGTGAGGAAGCCATCTGTCTCTGCCATCTTGAGGCTGCTCTGGTCCTTCACTCTCCTGACTGAAGGGGACCAGAGCCTTCGGTGGAGCTTGGAAGTGTAGCAGTTGGCCAGGTTAGGGACCAGCACGTTTCAGTATATTTTCTTTGAATGTCGATTTTATAACATGAATATGGTTTATATTCCTTTATTTTGTAGAATAAAGTTCTTTCATATTTACTGTAGAAAATTTAGAAAATCTAAAAACATTATACAGAAGAAAATAATAGTGTTAAAATATTTTTAAAAATGGTGGCATGGTGCTTTTGTATTAGCATTAGGAAAATGGTCCTGGGGACAGACAGATTTCTTGCTAGAATTCTCATGTAACTCTGTACATGACTTTTGACTTTCTGTCACCTTTTGAGGAAGTTATTTGTTTCTCTCAGTTTTGAGCCAAGAAAGGTGAGAAATAGAGATACTGTGTGACTTAGCCAGGATGACACAGCCAGTGAAGGACAGAGCCAAGATTCCTCAATACCAAGGTACTTTTCCCCAGTATGGCACCCCCTGATGAGTCAGAGTGAGGATGGTGGAGGGATGTGGTGTTTCCTTTGCCCCATGTGAGCCCTGCGCTCTGGCTGGTGGTCCAGTCTCTCATCAGAGTTCCTGTGCAGTGAATCCGAAGGGCACATGTCGTTGCTTTGTCCAGTAAGCCTAGGGCAGCTCTGTCGTCAGAGGAAATGCAGTCGATTCAGGTTAGGTGCCAGATTTAGATTTCAGAAGGATATTGAATAGAAGCAGAGTTGCTTGAAGAAAATTGAAAATCTTCGTGGCGATGGAGAGAAGTCCAAATTGCCTATCCTAGTCCTGCCCCCAAGCCACACAGGCAAAGCTGGAGTCTGGACTGCAGCAAACCAACACATTCCCAGATGACCCCAGTGCAGCCCGCCTGGCCTGACACGTAAGTCAAAGCCCCAGATGGGGAAAGTGAGCTGGCGGAGGGACAGAGGTAGAGTTTTCTCTGTAGCCTCCAAGGTGGGGTCAGAAAGGGGGGGATGGTGTTTGGAAAGCATCTCTTCATGGATGCCAGAGCTGGCCTGGAGCTGTTTCTTCTTTCCTGACGAGATATAAACGTGCTAGCATAGACATAGCTTTCAGAGCCGGCTGGTACCAGTATTGCCTGCGGGGAGGAGGTAAGGGGGAGAGAAGAGAGGGCAAATGTTCACATTGAAGTCAGTCACTGCACTGAGCATCAGGAGGAAACCAGGGCAGTGTGAGCCTTCGTGCGCTGCATGCAGGCTTTCAGCCGGGCCTTGAGGCAGGCAGGGGCCCAGGTGTGTGGAAGGCCAGCCCCTCCTGGAGAGATGGGGACCCTGGTTCTTGGATGGCCCTCAGATGCAGGCACATCTGTGTTGGCCCTTGTGTGGGACAGGCACCCTGCCAGCGGGGGCAGCTGCTGCCTGCCCAGCCCAGAGGTAGTGAGGAGAGAACGCCAGTGTCATTCTCCAGGAAGAAATCCAACCCCCTGACCTTTGCCGTTGCCAAATCGGGAGTGTCCTTTGTGGACAGGAAGGAGGCTTGGTAATTAGAGCTCAGCGTGACAAAGGGAAGAAGGCATGTGGGCACAGTGGGGCCCACGTCAAATGAAGAAACGCCCTAAGATTAGACAACCTCTGGGTCTTTAAGAACATGGTATTGGCAGAAATGGTGTTCCCTTGGGTGTCAGACAGACTAGGTTTGATTTCTGGTTCTGTCACTTACTAGCTGTGTGACCTCGGGCAGATCACTTCACCTCTCAGCTGTGAAATGGGCTTCTTATAAGTCAGGATGAATCGGGATTCAAAATGTTCAGCACGAGCAGCAAGGTCCGATGCATGGCAGCTGAGAGAAGGCGAACTCTTGGAAGGAAGGGACCTGGCTTGCCTGTTCCCCGTCATGTCCCTGATGCTGAGAATGGCACTGGCCCACAGTGGGTGCATAGCAAATATTTCTGGCGTGAGTGTGTGAACATGTGGCAATGCTTGGTGGCAGAGTGTGGTCGTGGGTGTCTGCGATGTCAGTCTCGAGGGGGATGAGGAGGTCCTTTTCTCTCTGCCTTGGATGGGCTCTTTGAATTAACTTGGGGTCCTTCTCTCTTCCGCTGTTTGTCTCTGTTTCCTTCTTCCTTCTTCTTTCTTTCTCCCCCCTCTTCTGCTTCCTTATAACGATGGTGCCTTTGGGTGATCACTTTTGAGGCCTAGGAGAAGAGATGGCAGCCTCTACTTGTTAAATCCCATCACAGAACATGTTGTTCACACGTATTAGTGAGCACTTCCTCTCTGCTGGGTGGGGGCCAGATACCGGGAGACCCAGAGGTGCAGACATCCTGCCTCCTAGATGGTGGTGGTCTTGTTGGAAAGGTGTGTTTGTAGTGTTACCAGGTTCACACTAGATCCCTGAAGAATATTAGAATGAACATGGAAGTGGTGAGGCTTAAACTGGCACACAGTAGGTCCTTAATCGATGAGTGTTGAACTTGAACAAGAGAACTCAGACGTTTTGACACATGGACCATAGGACACAGGTAGTGAGACCACCTGGGGACCTGATGTGGAAGCAAATCATAGAAGATGGTCAGGCCCAGGACTGGGAATCCTCAGGGTGGACTGGCAAGGGGAACCATGTAGAGACAGAAACGTGTGCGGGGACATAAGGGGGCCGTGTGGTGGGAGCTCACTGGTGCATTGGAGTCTGGTTGGAGAACCAGGTAGGGGGTCGCTTCAAGTCCCAGACTGGTTTGGACTTAATTCCATAGATGTGGGGAGCCATCGGGTGACCAGGTCACTGTGGTGATGTAAGGGAGTTGATGTTGTGTTCAGGTTCAGTGTACACACGAATAGGCAGGAAAGTGGATTAGAATCCAGGAGTGGGTGTGAGATGCTGGCGTCAGGGGCCCAGGCATGCCTGTGATTCAGGACTCAACCAGCCCTTCAACTTCAGTGATTTCAGGTGCACCTCCTTTTGGAGCCCCCTCCTTGGCCACACCCTGAGCTGAGAGTCAGCACCTGGAATTGCTCTCTTTAGAAAATCTGAATCAGCCTTCGGGAGCATTGAACTGAGTGCTCCTCTAGAACTTGCTCCCCCTCCATTGCTGTCACTTCACTGAGGCCCACTCATCCCCCCAACCACACCCCTTTCTCTAGCTCCCTGTGGCTCCATCCTGCCATATCCAGCCTGGACAGCCCCTCCCGTGGTGAGCCTGTCGGGAGTTCCCTTGCCAGCTCCTCCAGGGTCCTCATCTCTGTGTCCTTTGCTCTATCCACCCAGTGACTCCCTAAGTCCGAATCAGCTTATTCCCCAGGAAAGTCCTGCCATGGCAGGGGTTGGCACCCTTGTGTTGCATGCTCTGCAGTCTGAGCTGGGCCCTTAGCTTGTCCAGCACCCGATGATAGGTCTCTCTTTCTGTTCCCCATACCTTCCCAAGCAGAAGAGGAAGTGAGGCGGGCTGGGTGCTGGACGATTCTGTGGAAGGCCATGGTGATGAGGAGGGATGGGAGGCTCTGCTCCAAACCCAATCTCCTCCCACCCCTCCCTGCGTGCTGCTCTCAGATGACACAGAAGCCCATTCCACTCCAGCTGCCGCTGCAGCCACCCCCTGCACCCAGGCTTTGTCCCAGCTGTGGCTGCTGCAACAGCACTCCCCGTGGGTCTGCCTTCTGAGGCCGCAGCCAGGCATCTGTGTCCTCCTGCCGCTTTTGGATTCAGCTGGAGTGCCATGTTGCAGGGGCAGGACGAGCTTCTTCAGCATCTGCTGAAGGGACCGGAAGATGGAGCCCAGAAGTTCAGGGGAGCCAACTTCCCAGGGGGTGGCCTTTGACCAGGGGGACAGGAGCCACAAAGAAGCAGATAAATTGCTCTCCCTCAACAGGGAAGTCTCCTTCCCTCCACCCGCCTCCTTTCCTGATGCCTGCAGCCCTTAAAAAAATGCAAGACTCACTTGGTTGGAAGACCTTCCTCTGCCTTTGTTATTGCTCCTCACAGGTCTTTAGACTGTTCTGACATGTGGATGACAATTGGCTTAGCCACTGATAGAGAAGGTTTCCCTTTTAATAATGTCCCTGTCATTGCTAACTGCAGAGCCTCAGCCTTGCCATGCATGAGTAATAAACTGCTGCCATAATTACAGGCGGCCATGTCCAGACACCAACACACGAGCGTGCTGACAGTTAATCGGGAGCAGGGTTCCACAGGAGCCTCCTTCCATCCCAGCTCAGACGCAATGGCTAATTGTGTGATTAGTGTTTACTGAGGGGTGTCTGATGGTTGTACGTGGCTTGTCAGGTGTTCCACCTCCCTGGGAGAGGGAGCCCTGAACTAGCAGTCAGGGGACTGCGTTCTAATTCCACTGTTTCTAGGGACCAAAGTGTATGCATGTGTCAGTGAGAGCTAAGTGACTTCAGGGTCATTTAACTCTCAGATTATGAATAACACCCCTCCCTCCATCTTATTAGAATCTCATGCGTTCTCTAAGGACCAATTCAGAAGCCGTTTATTCCCTGAAACCTGTCCTGCCGCCTGGTCAGAATTAATTGTCTCTTCTTCTGGGCTCTTATGATGTTCTGCATGGGTCTGCTTTTTCACGTTGTTTATCTCTGCCTTGTATTATAATGAATTGTTTACATGGTCTGACCCAATCGTTTTCAAGAGAAGAGATTTTATTCATTTTTAAACATCCCTCTCTATGTCATTTAGGCATTCATTCATCAGCAAGTAACTTGTTCTCTCTTAAGCCCAGAAGTAGTGGTAGCTAGCGTTGGTTTGGCATCATGAGGTCATCATGATAACATCATAATGCCATAGCTCATTTTATTTCTTTTGGTCTTTCCTTCATGGTTACAAGATGGCTGCTGTAGTTCTGGTCATTGCATTTTTGTATCAAGTAAGAAGTGCTGTACCACTGGCCACATCTACTGCTATTGTTTAATCAGGAAAGAAAATCTTTTTTCAGAAGTCTCCCTGGCAGACTCCCACATGTGAGCAAGAAAATGGTCACATGACCGACCTTGCTTCAACAGAATAGTTGCTTTCCAGAGAAAGAAAGTAAGTACGGTGGAGGCAAAAGAAGAGAGAAAGAATGGTATTTGCATTGGGAATCCACAGTGCCTGCCATCCCCTTTACACCCCCAATGCATTTTCAGTGAATGTTAAGATGAAGCAAGACTCTTTGCTAACTAGAAATTCAATTAGCTAGAATACTCAAGTCCTTGGGCATTCTGGTTAACTTGGATTTGACTTGAAGGTGAAATCTCGTGGATTGAAACTACCGTATATAACCATATTTTAGTGCTAAGATGCACATTTTTACATCTCTGAAATTGAGATTCATTTTACGATCAATGGTGTGTCATGGTTTAATTGGTAGCATTTTTTTCCCTTACAGGCACATAAAAATAGTGCACCTTACAGTTGAAGGCATCTGAGATTTGATGAAATACAATATATGGTATTTGTACATACATGTGTATACCATAGTTTACTATGCACAGTATTTTTATTGAGCATCTAATACATACCAAGTGTTTGTTTTACTTAATTCTACATCAACCCTACTTATAATTTATACCCATTTTACATACGAAGAAGCTGAAACTCAGAGAAAGAAATGTTGTCTAGAGACACTGCAGTATAGTTATAATTGTTACTGCCTGACAATAAGCTTTTTTTTTTTTTAATCATATTGTAAGTGCTTGATGTTAAGTTTTTGATTGCTGAGGCATTCATTTCAGAGACATCCATCTTGAGTAAACATATTGGCAGCTACACAACTAGATAAGGAGCTAGGCTGCCCGACCTATGAACTTCTCCTTTTAGAAAGCCCTGGGTGACCTAGGTAACTGCCCTCATCAGTGACCCTGCTCTTCCTTCCCCTCCCTATAAGGGGAAGGTGTTTTAAATTTGCCGATCAAGAGTGAACTGGTGAAATCCTAGGTCCCCCAGGGTCAACCCCAGTAAAGGGAGAACCCCAGGTCTGCCCTCTCTCTCTCTTTACCCCGTCACTGTGTGGCCCCAGGCATGCTGTGAACCCTCCAAGACCTGTGAGTAATAAACCTTGTTCTTTCAAAGTTCTCTGATGGTTGTTGCTGAGATGCGCCTTGTAGTCATGGTAAGAACCACAAGAGCCCATCCAGCCTTACTATTGGCTCTGGTGGGGGAAGTGTCTGTGGGGGCTCGCCATAGGCAGTAGGTCTCAGGTGAGTGCCCCCAGGCATTTCTAGCTGATAGCATCACTATCCATAGGCTGAGACTGACCCCAAACAGACACCCACCAGCTGCCTTCCTATGTCTTCCTTTGTGAAGTCAGCACTCGTGGGTGTAGGGCTCCATCTCATCAGTGTTGGTGGTTAGTCCAGGGACTGCAGAGGGGCAAGCATGGGGATGAAATGACACGATGGTGGCAGGGAACCTTCCTTCCCTCAAGTTTAGCAGTTAGTAGTGTGTAAAGTTGTAAGGCTGTTAATTCTAGGGCTCTAAATTATACTGTGTGAGCTTTAAATCCAGCCCATAATTAGAACAAAATGTGAGAAAAGTGAAATTGATATTAAGTTAATTAAAAGGCTTTGCTTATATTTGCAAGGAAATTAGCACAACAAGAGTGCTGACAAGTGCACATTGTTAATTTCTTCCTCGTTTGGGCAACTCTCAGCAGGCCTCGGGCACGCTTTGTTCTTGGCTTCTGCCCTGTGCCCTCCCTACAGTTGGAGCTCCGTCTTATTGGTATCATGGCGTCTTTAATTGGGCACGATCATTGTAATCTTGTGACGGTCATTTTTTTAATGGATACCAAGCCGTGACTAGGAGCCATGCTGTCCACTGAGAGTCTGCACACTAGGAGTGTGTGTGTGGAGCTTCAGAGGTCGTGCGTCAACATGAGCTGATGCAGATGGTCAGTGTGGTTCCCTTGTGTTCAGAAGGTAAGCCATTTGTCTCCAGCACACCCTTCTTCTCATTCCTGTTCACCTTCCTAATCTATGCCAGAGACCTGGGTTTTAGTGTGCAATGTAGAGCTTTAGTTTGGAGTTCCTAGAAGGCAGGAGCAAGTCTTTTTTATGGTACCATTTATACCAGATCAGGGTCTGGATTAGGAGGGTTGACATCAGGCTACCATTGTCTCTAGTTGGGGTCGCAGAGGTGATGCTAGTGTTCACCAAGGAATTTTCTTTTCCTCTTGGGCACAGTGCTAATCTTCAGCCTCCCCTGCGGTTTGGTGAGGCCATGTGACTGAGTTCTAGAAGATGAGTGGAAGTGATCTGTGTCACCATCAAGCCTGGCCCACAGAATCTTCTGTGGGGTCTTCCATGTCTTCTCTCTTTACCTTTCAGTAGTGCCTTGAAGTCCACCTCTTGGTGGCCTATAAGATAAGAGGGTCCTCAGTCCCTGAATGACTGCATGGGCGGAGCATAGCCCTCCCGGGCTCTCTAGTGATGTCTTTGTGCATTGGGCCATTGTATTAAGCCATTGAGATCTTGGAGCTTATCTGTTACAGCAGCTAGTATTAATTATTCTGACTAATTCATTTAGGCTGGGCTGGAACACTAGTCTCCCTCAGTGACAGGCCAGTCTGTCTACTCTAGGTCTCTGTCCTTGATTAATATGATCAGCAAATACTGATTGAGCTAAACAGTAAGTGGGATGGGGTAAGGTGGTTGGATTGAAAACCGTCTAGTTCTAGACCATCTCCCTTGTCTGCTGTTGGCTTTAAGAAAATAGTCTTGTTTCTCAGAGTCCCAGTGTTCTATGTACAGAATGACGGAATGGTTAGAATCATCCCCTACTTATGCTCCATGTTGGAGCTGAGGGATAAGTACTGAAATATAGCTAAATTGTTTGCAATTATAAACAACTAAATAATATATGCATTGTCTTTGTAACAGCTTCTGCTGATAGGAGCTGGCATTTTTCAAGATTAGTCAAACTGAAAAGGTTAGTTTAAGAATTAGCAATTAAAGAAATCATGATCTTTGCTGCCACTGCATTTTAAATCATGCAAACATTTATGTTTGTGCCAAAGTTTCACAATTTCCTTTAGAGCAATTACTGAAATGCATTCACAGGATAAAAATGGAGTTCAGGGAAGAATATTTAAGAGCTCTTTAATGATGTTAAAAACTTGGCTAATTTGCCAAGTTGTTCTAAAATCCACTTCAGTTCTTTTTTCTGCTTACCCATCTTCCTGCCATTGAAATGATTCCAGGAGATTTGAAGAAAGGGGCTGGAACTAATATTAAAATACACAAATCTCATGAAATATCTTTTCAAGAGCTTTTTCTTTTCCTTCATTAGCTGAAGGTGAACACTCAGGAAGATATAAGAACCCTCAGGCTGTGTTTGCTTGTACAAAGCAGTTTGTGGAGAAAACAAAAGCTAAACAGTAGTTACTAATGGGTGGTTTGAATTCAACTCCTTTCTTTTACTGCTCCTCAGTAGCTTGTAGACGGACACCCGTGGGGAGGAGTAGACTGCCCTAATTTTTTCGTCCTCATCCTTCTTGCTCGGATCTCAGCTTGGCAAACTGCAGCCAGTGAAGGGTTTGTGGTCCCCTCAGCGTCACTACTCGGTGTGTGCTCCAGCTCCCTCTCCTGGCCTCTGAAAACCCCAGGCCCCGGGGGGTCCAGGTCTTTCCTTCCTCTTCCCCACAAGAAAGGATCTGGTGTTAATGGTGCACATTTCCATTTGAATGTAAGTTCCTGGATACCTCTCAGGGATGCTTCTTTTGAAAGCCTGATCTTCAGGAGAGAAAGTTCGACAGCACTGAGTTCTAGACAGGAGCCAGAGATGCAACCCTGGCCACACCAGCTACCTCCCTAACCAGCTGACCCCCAGGGAGGGCCATACAATGGCCTGAGCGTGAGCTTGTGAGTTAGATAGATGGAGTCTTAAGCTTCTTTTTGGCTACTTAACAAAGCCAAGCCAAAGCTTGGATTTTGGGAAACTCACATAATGTTGCTGAGCCCCAGTTTACCCATCTGGAAACCAGCAGCTGCTCCTATAGGTATGATAAAGAATATGCAACATGGTATTTGTAGAATACCTTGAAGAGTGCTGTAAATAGGAGAATGCTGATGCATGATTTTATTAATCCTGAAGCAATGGTAGTAGAACCATTACCACTCCTTGGAACAAGACACTTAGCCAGTTCAGATCTCAGTTTTCTCCCGGGTAAAATCTAGATAAGATCTAAAGTGTGTTCAAGTTCTGTAATTTTATGGGTCAGATACTAGAGTCAATGATTCAAAGAGTGTCTTTTCATGTAAACAATGGCTGGTCAGGATTGATCTGATTTGCATCTTTTGGCAGCAATAAAAAGTTCTATCTAAAGGAATGAGAAATGATTTTCTTGGGTGTGGTAGTTTTAAAACATATCTGCAAATTCTCTGACCCTATTCCCAACAAAAGGTGGAGTTTAATTTCCCTCTTACTGATTATCATTGGCTTTAGTGACTTGCTTCTAGTGAGTAGAATTCAATGGAAATGATGTTGAGTGACTTCTGAGGCTGGATCCTAAAGGGCAATAGAGTTTCCCCCTGGTGCTTTCACTGGGGACGTGCATCTTTGAAGTCTTGAGCCACCATGTCTGAAACCGGGCTGCCCAGAAGCCACGATGCTGGAGAGACCACTTGGAGAGAGAGAGATGTCCCAGAAGTCTCTGTCGTTCTAGCTCCTAGCTGTTTGTGTCCACCCAGTGAGGTGCCCAACGTGATTGAGGGAGCTTCAATGCACGCTCCCCTGCCCCCAACCCTGCCTTCAGGCCTCCCCAACAGCTGCCAAACGGGGCAGAGACAAGCTGTCCCCGCCCCAAGCCCCACCCAAATTGCAGATTCATGAGCAAAATAAGTGTAGTTTTCTTTTTAGGCCACTAACTTTTTGGGTGGTTTGTTACACAGCGGTAAAGAACTGGAACACGATAATCCAGTATCCTTGTGCTTAATAAGGTCTTTTTTCCTCTGAACCATGAGAAATAGGGTACTTCTGATGAAGATGATGATAACAGCACTTACAGTAATAAATATAACAATAGCTAACATTTATTGTGCACTTGCTTAAAGTACCCAGCACTGTGCTAAAGATCCTATATGGATATACAAGTGGGTAATGAATTCTTTTTCTAAGTCTTGGGTTTCTAGGCCACCAGTAGACTGTGGATAACAGCCTGACTATTCCAGAGGGGGTTAGGTGGCCATGAATTTCGGGTGTCTTTTAGCCAAGTTTCTGACATGGCCTGGACCACTGTGCACCGCTGTTTGGATGGGAGCAGGAAGGGTGGTTGGCCTGCGACGGCTCGCTCCAATGTGGATGTCACTTAGCTAACACAGAACATCGTGCCCCGTCTCATAGACCCTGGCACCAAAGTTTCCAACATCACACTGTTTCAGGTCTTTTAGCAGAGGCAAGGACACATTTGTCGGCCTGTTTCTACAGGAGGCAAATGTTTTTCTACTTTGAGAATTTGGTGCTCCTACAAAGAATATGTGCACTGCAAACCTGCAGAGCACCTTATTCTCCAGAGGTTTGGGTAAACACCGCAGACCGCTTTTATTCTAGTGAAGTAGTGTGGGAAGTAGGGGCTTGTCTGAATTATGGTCTTAGAACAGAGGAAACAAATCAACATCTCACTTCTCCCAGAGTGAACACATTTTTTATTCCGGTCTTAACTTGGCTAGGCTTTAACACTTATGAAGACTAACGGACGCAGTAGACCAGTGGTTCCCATGCCTGTCTGCACTTCGGATTGACTTGGAGAACTTTGGAAAAGGTACCAGTTCCCAGGTCACTCAGCCTGGAGGTTTTGCAGATAATGGGATGGGACTTGACTTGGAAGTCATTAATTTTCAAAAACTCAGTGGGGTGATTCTGATGAGCAGCCAGGAGCCACTCAGATAGTTGACGTCTGTGCTTTGAAGGATTTTCTAGTCCTTTCTTCGTGGCAAAAATTTTAGAGCCTTCATACCTGTGAACGACTTCTTGGAGGGCAGATATGACCCGTAGTATCAGTGTCACATCTGTAAAAATATTATCAGTTTCATAGGGCTGTTGGGAGGATTAGATGAGTTTTTCACATGGGATGTCTGTACATTTCTGGCTTCTAGTAGGTTCTTTTTTTTTTGAGGAAGATTAGCCCTGAGCTAACTGCTGCCAATCCTCCTGTTTTTGCTGAGGAAGACTGGCCCTGAGCTAACATCCGTGCCCATCTTCCTCTACTTTATATGTGGGATGCCTACTACAGCATGGCGTGCCAAGCGGTGCCATGTCTGTCCACACCCGGGATTGAACTGGCGAACCCCAGGCTGCCAAAGCAGAGTGTGCGCACTTAGCCGCTGTGCCACCAGGCCAGCCCCTCTAGTAGGTTCTTATAGATTCCAACACAATTAACTTTATTGCCGGTATTTGCCTCTTAATTTCAAGATTTTAAAATGTACCTTCAAAGCTGATTGTCTTTTTTTTTTCCTTATTTGGTAAGAACATTTAACATGAGATCTATCTACTTGATCAACAGGTCTTGCTATGGCTTGTGTTTCTGTGGCTGAGGCAGTTGGCACCCCCTGTGGGGGGCTTATGGTGCTGCTGGCTGTTCTGCCTGCACCACGCCTTTCTGTCCCACCATCTGGGGTGTCTTTCGTTTGGTAAGCTGGATCTGGGTGAATATATTTCATTCTATGTGCTGTGAGTACAATTTTTATCTCTCTCTCTCTTTTTTTTTTTTGGTGAGGAAGACTGGCCCTGAGCTAACATCTGTTGACAATCCTTCTCTTTTTGCTTGAGGAAGATTTTCTCTGAGCTAACATCTGTGCACATCTTCCTCTATTTTTATATGGGATGCCACCACAGCATGGCTTGATGAGTGGTGCTAGGTCTACGCCTGGGATCCGAACCTGTGAACCCCAGGCCCCCAAAGTGGACAGCATGAACTTAACCACTACGCCACTGGGCTGGCCCCTACAGTTTTTACTTTTTTATGTAAAACCTGCTTCTCCTCCGGTATTTGAAAAATTAGTTTAGTGTAGTATTGATCTGATTTTACAGCCAGTACCTTCTTCAGTCTTTCTTCTCACACCCAATAGCTATCCGTAGCTGACTCCTGATAGCTCCCATATCCTCCTCATGTTTCTGTTGCTACTTCTTGGTGTAGCCCCCCCATATCTTACCTAGGACTTGGGGATCCACTCCACAGAGGTTTCTGCCTCCAAGCTCTGCTCTTTCAAGTCTGTGCTGCAACTTTGCCTCCACTGTTCTCTTCCCAAAACAGGGTTTGGATCAGGCCCATCCCCCTCCGCATGCCTTCCCTGAGCTCAGCTTTGGTTCATTGCCTGCAATGCTTCTCCTCCTTGGGCTCAAATGTGCCTTCCTGGAAAAAGTGACCTGTCAGCTCAGAGTTCCTGGAAGTGATGGGAAGTTGGCTAGACATGATATCCTAGACTTTCAGAAGGCAGATTTGTGATCCAGCGTGCAGAAACCGTCTATATTTTACGAATTTTTATGGTTGTCTTGTCCACATTGAGTCACATACCTTCCTTTTTCTAGCTTTTTAAAATCTTTCTAAATCATTCAACTTGGTTTTCACTGAAACGGTAATCCTCTTTCTTTTCTCATAATGTCATCAATTTATGTAATTTAATAAAATTACATAATTATGGTAACCAGCACAGCTGGTGTGAAGAGGTTTGGGAAAAACAACAAACTGTTGGCAGGTATACAACTCAGCTGGTGAAGGAGAAACAGGCAGGCCCCCAAGATAGAGGGGTGCCTAGCAGGTGAGGCGACAGCATGTCCCCCGTGTCTGTCTTCATTCTGGTTTACAGAGATGATGGAGAGTGTCATTCAGTCTGGTGCACCAGTTAAGAGAGCATCTGTTGTATTAAATTAGCATGTTCATTGTGATCAGTTGAGGAAACAGGGAAAAGTAGAAAAGAGAAGATAAAATTCTTATAATTCTGCAGCATTAAAATAGCAGCATTTTGCTTCTTTTTTTTCCTGTAAACATTTTTACATCTATAAGATCATACTCATATTTAAACGTTTGTGTCCTATGCTTTTTCTTAACATTTTTATATAAATATTTCCCTGTATTATTAAACACCTTATAAACTTTCATTTTAGTTGTTGTATGTGATTTTCCTGCAATATTACCATAAGTCACTTTCTCACTTCACTATAGGCAGAAATGTAGATCACTTTCAAATTTTTATTATAAGTAATAGTATTATGAACATCTTTACATATAGAACTTAATATCCATTATTAGATAGAAATAGTATCATGTGGAGTTATTAGGCTAACAGTCTTTTTAAAAGGCTTTTGATTTATTTTGTTCAACTAGTTTTCATTAGTTTTGTATCAGTTTATATTTTCACCAACAATGCACGAAGTCCTCATATTGCCTTATCCTCTTTCACAGTGAATAGCTATTATAATTTCTAAAACCTTGCTAATTTGATAAACAATCACATTTTCTTGATTGGTAGTGAGATTGAATATTTTTCCAAATGTTATTTATTTTCATGTGCATTTTTGTAAAATTACCAGTTCTGATTTATCTGTTAAAAACAGAATTTATCTGTTGATTAATTCAATCGTTGATTTGCTTGCATTTTTTATGTGGTGAAGAAATTATCTTTGTCTTCAAGGTTTATTACAAATATGCTGTCCAAATCATAGCTTACCTTTTAATGTTGATAATATTTTTGGATGGAATGTATGTTTTTTACATTTTCACAAAGCATTTAAACTTACGAAGGTTTTTCTCATTTGGTGTTTCAAAAATATTCACATATACTTTTTCTGGCTTCATTTAAAAAATTAAGTTGAATTTTTAGCATATAACTAAAAATATACATAAAATTAAGCTTGGGAATTCTACTTGGGAGTTGAGGTTCTAACTTGATCTTTTCTGCTTATTTTAGTTTTTGCAGACCCATCGGTTGAGTAATGCTTTCCTCCCGATTCATGATCCTCCTTTATTATGCTCTCAAGTGTTATATACACAGAGAAGGATAATGTTTGTGAGATGTCTGTTCAGCTCTAGTGTTATATCTATACTTGCGTCATTGCCATGTTGTATTAATGATGTGATCATATTAGTCCCCATCATTTCTCTTCTCTTCTTTTTTTTTTAAAGATGCTGATTGCTATGCCTCTTTTTGGTCACGATGTCTACATACTGGAATTCCTAGTTTGTCTCTCAAAGACCAGTAATGTTCCCTGAGGAAAGGTACACAGATGATAGATTTTCGGAGATCTCGTTTTGTATTTTTCCTTTGCCTTTACGTATATGTGCCTTGGCTGACTTAAAAATTTCTTTGTCAGAATCTTTCCCCTGACAGCCGTGACAACTCATTCTGATATTTAGTATTGCAGGCATTAAATCCACTCTGTCCACTGATCTATCCATCCATCCACCCATCCATCTAGGACCAGCTACGTAACTTGTGAGGCCCAATAAAAGATGAAAATGCGGGGCCCATTTTCAGCAATTATTAACAATTTCAAGATGGTAGCAGCAGAGCACTGAACCAAGTGCAGAGTCCACTGAAGTGCTGGGCTCTGTGTGACTGCGTGAAGTCACCCATGAAGTTGGCACTGTGTTCATCCATTTTATGGACACCCACTGTGTGTTGTATGCCTTAAGGGAAAAAGTCCTCAAGATACTCACAGTTCAGTGGAGACACAGGCGGGTGAGCCGTGGCATCATCAGTACTTAATGGAGGTGTGCACAGGATGTTGTGGATGCACAGAGGGGAGAGAACGCCACCAGAATCAGCTGCCAGAGAAGGCTTCTGGAGGGGATGGTGCTTGCTCTGATGTTCTAAGGCTTTTGCTCTGAGTGATGCCAGGAAGCTTTGTAGTTTTGAGCACAAAGTAATGCATGCTCCAATTCAAATGCTTTCAAAAGACCATACTGCTATATGGAAATCCTGTTGTAGGAGACAAGGGTGGAAGCAATTAGGAGGCTATTGGAATAATCCAGGGAAGGGAAGGTGGAAATGGTGGCTTGGACCTGTTTGAAATAGTGGAGGTGGTGAGAAGTGGTCATGTCCTTGATATATTTTGAAAAATGCACTGTGATGAGGTGTGGATGAAATAGATATGAGGTAGGAGAAAAAGAGAGCAGTTAAGGATGACTCTGAGGTTTTTATCTGATCAGTTGGAAGAATGGAGTTGTCATTCGCTAAGATGGGGAAGACTTAGAGGGTAGCAGATTGGGGAGGACATGAAACATCCAACTTTGGACGCATTGAGTGTGTGATGCTTATGAAACATCCAAGTAGAGATGTCGAGTAGACAGTTGGATGTACAATCCTGGATTTGGGCTTGATCTAAGAGGGGGAAGAGAAGAGAGAGAAGAGGCTTTGCCAGTGAGGCTTTTGTAGAAGAGAAGAAAAGAAACACACTGTCGGTAAAGTGTTTTTGGTGACTGATTAGATACAGAAGAAGCAAACAGATTTAGAGAATGAAACTGACCAAGCATTAAGGCCCTTTTCCCCTCATTCATTAGCCGAACAGGGGTTCTGGAGTTTGGAGTCATATATCTTTCTTTTTTTTTTTTTAAGATTTTATTTTTTTTCCTTTTTCTCCCCAAAGCCCCCCAGTACATAGTTGTATATTCTTTGTTGTGGGTCCTTCTAGCTGTGGCATGTGGGACGCCACCTCAGCGTGGTTTGATGAGCAGTGCCTTGTGCATGCCCAGGATTCGAACCAACGAAACACTGGGCTGCCTGCCGTAGAGCGCGTGAACTTAACCACTCGGCTACGGGGCCAGCCCCTATCTTTCTTTTGGAAAGAGCTAGTCTTGGTAGTATTTCTTCTAGTTCAGTTCCTGTGGGAGATGATGAAAATAATTTCTTGATATTTATTTATGAGGAAGAGAGAATTACTGCCACTTAAATGTTGAATTATTAATGATTTAGGAGGAAATGACTTCTTTCAGAATCACCAATTCTGAAGACCTGTTAGATAGAGGCCAGGTAGTAAATTACGTCTTGGAGTGACAGGCCTGAAGAATTGATGCACGTTGAAAGGGGATGCAGTAATTGCCTCCTGTGGGTTGGGGTCAGGTGGTCATGATTTTAGAAGCAAGTCCAGGATCAATTTGTTTATGACACTCAGCACATTTTAGAGTCCCATCTTTGGTCAGGTCATAGAATCCATTACTCCTATTGCGTTTTAGTAGCTATTTTATAGGAATCAGAAGGCACTGCGGAGACCATCTGCCATTTCTGGTGGAGAGAAAGCTGGTCACTCTAGAACCAGTGGATTTGGAATAGAACATTTCCAAGATGCAGGCAAGAGCTGGATGAGTCCCAGGCCATGCTGATCAGACCTTGGGAGACAATTATTCCAGTGTCTGGCTGTCTGTTCCCAGGTGTGGTGGTAAATTTTGCAGGGGAAAAAATGCAGATAGTCATTCTCTTTTCAAAATTAAGAGGGAATTTTTGCAGGGAAAGGAAATATTGGGGAAGTGCACGTAAGTGAGACTTGTGATGTGTATTTGGTCTCCAGTATGAAACTCAGTGAGGGGACAGGGACAACAGAGAAAACACATTTTAAACCACTGGGTACCCTGGTGAGTGTGAATGTGACAAGATATTTATTTTATCATCATCTCAGTCATTCACTCACTTTCGAAGAAGAGGTTAAGATATCTAAGGACATTTGCTGTGCTCTGAAATGGATTAAAACCTGTCTTTATTTCCAGTGGGTGATTTAAATATGATACAGTTCATTTATAATTGAATAGAAATGTGGTGGCTCTTTACAGATTTTGAAGGCATTCTCTCCAAAAAGGCTGTTTTGTTTTCTCTTTTTGAAATAAACATGAATTAGTATAAGAAATAAGGAGCCTGTGAAAGGATCAATAAAATTAACTGGAATTGGATTTCATACTTTGAATGCATTACACATTTCTATTAGGAGAGATGTGGAGAAACAGGGAATCAGTTCAAAGAGAAGCTGAGGCTCATAAAAGAGTGACCTACTTCAAGAAGATGAATATTTAAAATAAGAAAAGCTTGAAAAATAATTCACTTTACATTGATGGACCAAAGCTCAAAATAATGGCGAACCCTAACAAAAAGACAGATCTTTCTGGGCTTGGAAAGGGCTGGGCCGGCGCTTCGTTGAGGGTAGCTCTAGAGGTGTGAAGGAGCCTGGCCTTGGGGCTTGAAGATCTGGGTTCAAGTTCTGACACTGCTGATTAGTTTATGTGAAATCTGTGTTTTAGTTTCAATCCTTAGCACTGTTTTTCTTTGTATTGCAAATGAAATTTGCTTGACTTGACTTTAATGTTGCAATTAAGCCTGTTTAATTTCTTTAGGTGAAATACTGAACCAGGAATTTAGGCGTTCAGGCCGAGCTAGGTCTTCAGAGTGGAGTGGGTTATGTGGAGTGAGGACTTCTGCGGAAGTGACAGGTGACCTTCCTTGACTGGTGTGCAGGGACTTCGGTAAAAGCTGCTCTTCCTCCCCACCTGTGCCTCTCCCACCTCCTGCTTGTGGGGCCCTCTGTAAATGGGGTCGTGTAGCACACAGAATAGCTATTCAGGGAGTGGCTTGGTGTGGTTTCTTCCTTCTAAAGTGGTGTCTTTTGCAGAGTTGTACTGACTTCATTGTTAAAGCGCAATGTGCACATCTGTTGATTGCTTTTTTTGCGAGTGAATGTTGGTGCTCAATGAAGAGTGGCCTGATGAAGCCAAAGTAAAGTTCTCTGTTTACCTGGCTAGCAACTCTGAATTTCATCATGAATGGAATGGAGAGAATCCCCATCAGATTTGTTCAGAAATCTCCATTTCTTGATACTTACTTGGACTTTTTAAGTTTTTTTTTTTTTTTTTTGGTGAGGAAGATTCACCCAGAGCTAACATCCATTGCCGATCTTCCTCTTTTTTTGCTTGAGGAATATTGTCCCTGAGCTAACATCTGTGCCAATCTTCCTCTGTTTTGTACGTGGGATGCCGCCACAGCATGGCTGATGAGTGGAGTATGTCTGCACCTGGGATCTGAACAGGCAAACCTGGGTCGCCAAAGCAGAGCATGCAGAACTGTAACCACTTGGCCATGGGACTGGCCCCTAAAAGTTTTTTTAAAATAGCTTTATTGAGGTATAATTAACATGGGATAAATTGCACATTTAGACATGTGGGTACAATTTGAACAAAAGGGTACAATTTGATAAGTTTTGACATATACATTCACCAGTGAAACCATCACCACAATCCAGAAAATAGACATATTCATCACCCAGAGAAGTTTCCTTGTGCCCCTTGGTAATCCTGCCCTCCTTCCCCTCCCATCTGCCTTTCCTTAGGCCGTCACTTATCTACCTTCTGTCACTATAGATTAGTCTGCATTGCTCTCGAGTTTTACATAAAGGGGATGATACAGTGTGTATTCTTTTTTGGCTGACTTCTTTCACTCAGCGTAATTGTTTTGAGACTCATCCATGTGGTAGTGCATATCAATAATTCATTCCTTTTTATTGCTGAATATATTGCATTATATGGGTATACCATAGTTTGTTTATCCATTCTCTTGCTGATGGACATTTGGGTTGTTTCCAAATTTTGGCTAGTCCAAATAAGATGGCTGTGAACATTCATGTACAAGTCTTGATGTGGACATAGGCTTTCATTTCTCTTTGGTAAATAGCTAGGCACAGGATGGCTAGATCAGATAGTGGGTGTCTGTGTAAAAGAAACTGCCAACCTGTTTTCCATTTTATGTTCCCTAACAGTTATGCATGTTCCAGTTCCTCCAGATCCTTGTCTAAACTTTAAAATTTTAGTCATTTTGATGTGTCATAGTGTCTCATTGTAGTTTTAATTTGCATTGCCCTAATGACTGATAATGTTCATCATCTTTTTGTGAGCTTATTTGCCATCTGTGTATCTCCTTTGTGAAGTTTCTGTTCAAATCTTTGCTCATATTTTCTTTTTCTTTTTTCTTTTTATCATTGAGTTTTGAGAGTTCTTTATATATTCTGGATACAAGTACCTTATCAGATATGTGATTCACGAATGTTTTCTCCTGGTCTGTGGCTTGTGTTTGGATTCTCTTAATAGTGTCTTTTGAAGAGAGGTTTTAAATTTTGATCAAGTCGAATTTATCAATTCATTCTTCTATGGATCATGCTTTTGGTGTCATATCTAAAAAATCTTTGCCTAACCCATTGTCACAAAGGTTTTCTTCCATGTTTTGTTTTCTACATTTCAGAGTTTTTGGTTTTACATTTACGTCTGTGATCGGTTTTGAGTTAATTTTTGTATATGATACAAGTTATGGATGGAAGTATATTTTTTAATCTGTGTATATGGATGTCCAGTTGTTCCAGCATCATTTGTTGAAAAGAATATCCTTTCTCCACAAATTGCGTTTGTACATTTGTCAAAAATCAGTTTTGCGTGTATGTGCGGTTCTGTTTCTGGACTCCGTATTCCGTTCGGTTGCTGTGCTTGTCTAGATTTACAGTACCGCAGTCCGTTGATGACTTGAAATCAGGTCGTGTTAGTCCTCCAACTTTGTACTTATTTTTTAAGGTTGTTTTGGCTGTTCTAGGTCCTTTACATTTCCATATGAATTTGGGAACCAATCAATTTCTACAAGTGGGGATAAACCCCAGTTGGCCATCTTTTAAATTTATTGTTGAATTTGATTTGCTAAAATTTTATTTAGAATTACTGCCTGTATGTGTCTTTTGGCTGGTAGCATCAGACACTATTCCTGGCCCTGTCTGAGTCCCAGGGACTGTTACTTCTAACCCTTCTGGGTGGTTCTTTCCCCAGCCTTAGGGCCTGTCTTCACACTCTTGTGTTCAGCAGTATTCAGCTGACGCTTGAAGGGGCCCTTCTGCAGATCTCTGGAATGCTCTCTCTATGCAGCTCTCTTCTCTCCGCTGCTATGCCAGGCGAATTCTAGCTGCCTTGGTCTCTCTGGACCCTCAGCTCTCTCCCCTCAACTCAGGGAGGCTGCTGGCCTTCGCTGGGCTCCCACTTCCTGCTCTGTGGTCTGCAAACCCTCCCAAGGTGGTCGCTCACCTCCTTTGTTTCCTGTCTGTCAAGGATCACTGGGCTTTGTGGCTTGATATTCAGTGTCTTGAGAACTGTTCTTTTATATATTTTGTCTATTTTTGTGTTTTTAGGTGAGAGAGTAAATTTGGTCTCTGTTACTCCACCTTGGTTGGAAGTAGAAGTCACTTGGGTCTTACATAATGGTTTCTTATATTGCTTGGTGTACTTTTTAGATGGAGCATTGCCCTAGCCAGGCCATCTGACCTTTTGTATGTGAATGCAAGTTCTATCCATCCAGAGTCACCCTCCTTTGTCTTGAATTTATAATATTTTGTCTTAACTCTTGTCTTTGTTTTTTTATTGTTTCTCTTTCCCTTTTGACTATAATCTCCTTGAGGATTATGGCTGAGTTTTATTTACATCCTGCCCTGATAGTAAATGTCTGTTTATAGAATGAATGAATGAAAGTGAATAAAATTTTTCATTTCCATGAGAATATATAGGATGCTGTTTCCCCCTTCTCTCAAAGAAATAGATCAAAAAAGAGTATGTTCAGTTTAAAGGTTGAAGCTTTACTTCAAGTTTAGCTTATGTTGAATTTTGAGTGTGTGTGTGTGTGCACGCATGCGTGCAGTCGTGATGTGCTGCTTGGTCTTTTGACATTGGTAAAGGAGTGGCTAATTGGGAATTAAATTGCCCCCGAAATAATTCATGGTGTGTGAGAGATTTCCCCCTAGGTGACGCAGGTCTGGGACCATATGGTCCTGAACTTTGCTTTTTAATGAAAGTAGATTAAACAAATGGCATTATGCTTTATAGCTATTATACATAATCTGTGCTGTTTAGTTCTTTTTTCTTTTTTCACTTTTATTGCTAACTGGGACAAAGGCACAATTTCCTAAATATATGAATAATAGGAAGCCTCTGTGGGAATGTTCTGTTTTTAAGGTGCCTGGTGAGTTTGAGGGAGTAGGAGCACTAGAGAAAAAATTTAGAAGATGTATCTTCATGAATAATTATTTTAGAAGGAAAATTTGTGTCTCAGAAATATTCTCGTTAGAAATCTTTGATTTCCAATTACTTGCAAGTTACTTATTTGGGGAGGTGAATTTCTTCTTTATTATTACAGTGTACTTTGCTCAATTCTCTGTGATTTGTGCTTGTAGCTATCACAGAATGTAAAATGTAAAATGGATGCAGACTGAGTTTTTAATCTATTTGTACAATTTGGAAACTCGCATCCCACTGTAATGGAATTTGCTGTGTAGTGCCAAAGGATTTTTTTGATTCTGAAGTTTTTGTGCTATTTACTTTTGCTTTATTTGAAAGAGATTTTGGGATGTTGCCAAACACAACTGGGAATTGCTTATAACTATATTAGAAATACATGTGCTGTGGTTGAATGTGCAAGTGCAGCTGCATGTGTTGTAAATCATCCCTAGAGTTGTTGCTAGGCTTAGTAATGGCTTTCTTTTCTTTTCTTTTCTTTTTTTTTTTTTTGAGGAAGATTAGCCCTGAGCTAACATCTTCCACCAATCCTCCTCTTTTTTGCTGAAGAAGACTGCCCCTGAGGTAACATTCGTGCCCAGCTACCTCTACTTTATATGTGGGACACCTGCCACAGCCTGGCTTGATAAGCAGAGTGTAGGTCCACACCTGGGATCTGAACCGGCGAAGCTCGGGCCACCGAAGCAGAACATGTGAACTTACCCGCTGTGCCACTGGGCTGTCTCTGAGTAATGGCTTTTCTTTAATTTTTGTGGTCACATTTATAAAGAGACAGGCAATATTGTGAAGAATGTGGGGTTATGGGAGTTTTACAGCTAGGACAAATTGAATGAAAGTTTCTGGAGTGTTTTCCTTGAGTATTTTTTTTTTTATTGAGTCATTGATAGGTTACAATCTTGTGAAATTTCAGTTGTACATTAATGTTTGTCAGTCATGTTGTAGGTGCACCACTTCACCCTTTGTGCCCACCCCCACCCCACCTTTCCCCTGGTATCCACTAAACTGTTCTTAGTCCATAATTTTAAATTCCTCATATGAGTGGAGTCATACACAGATTATCTTTCTCTCGCTGGCTTATTTCACTTAACATAATTCTCTCAAGGTCCATCCATGTTATTGCAAATGGAATGATTTTGTTCTGTTTTGCAGCTGAGTAGTATTCCATTGTATATATGTACCACATCTTCTTTATCCATTCGTCTGTTGCTGGACACTTAGGTTGCTTCCACGTCTTGGCTGTTGTAAACAGTGCGGCAATAAACATTGGGGTGCACAGGACTTTTGGGATTGCTGACTTCAAGCTCTTTGGATAAATACCCAGTAGTGGGATGGCTGGATCATATGGTAGTTCTATTTTTAGTTTTTTGAGGAATCTCCATACTGTTTTCCATAGTGGCTGTACCAGTTTGCATTCCCACCAGCAGTGTATGAGGGTTCCTTTTTCTCTGCAACCTCTCCAACATTTGTTGCTATTAGTTTTAGATATTTTTGTCATTCTAACGGGTGTAAGGTGATATCTTAGTGTAGTTTGGATTTGCAGTTCCCTGATGATCAGCGATGATGAGCATCTTTTCATGTGCCTATTGGCCATCAGTATATCTTCTTTGGAGAAATGTCTGTTCATGTCTCCAGCCCATTTTTTGATTGGGTTGTTTGATGTTTTGTTGTTGAGTTGCGAGAGTTCTTTATATATTATGGATATTAAGCCTTTGTCAGATATATGACTTGCAAATATTTTTTCCCAGTTAGTGGGTTGTTTGTTTGTTTCAATCCTGTTTTCATTTGCCTTGAAGAAGCTCTTTAGTCTGATGAAGTCCCATTTGTTTATTCTTTCTATTGTTTCCCTTCTCTGAGAAGGCATGGTGTCCGAAAAGATCCTTTTAATACTGATGTCAAAGAGTGTACTGCCTACGTTTTCTTCCAGAAGCCTTATGGTTTCAGGTCTCACCTTTAGGTCTTTAATCCATTTTGAGTTTATTTTGGTGAATGGTGAAAAAGAATGGTCAATTTTCATTCTTTTACATGTGGCTTTCCAGTTTTCCCAGCACCATTTGTTGAAAAGACTTTCTTTTCTCCATTGTATGCCCTCAGCTCCTTTGTCAAAGATAAGCTGTCCATAGATGTGTGGTTTTATTTCTGGGCTTTCACTTCTGTTCCATTGATCTGTGCACCTGTTTTTGTACCAGTACCATGCTGTTATGATTACTGTAGCTTTGTAGTATGTTTTGAAGTCAGGGATTGTGATGCCTCCCGTTTTGTTCTTTTTTCTCAGGATTGCTTTAGCAATTCGGGGTCTTTTGTTGCCCCATGTGAATTTTAGGATTCTTTGTTCTAATTCTGTAAAGAACGTCATTGGGATTCTGATTGGGATGGCGTTGAATCTGTAGATTGCTTTAGGTAGAACGGACATTTTAACTATGTTTATTCTTCCAATCCATGTACATGGAATGTCTTTCCATCTCCTTATGTCGTCATCCAATTCTCTCAGAAAGGCCTTGTAATTTTCATTATATAGGTCCTTCACTTCCTTAGTTAAATTTACCCCAAGGTATTTTATTCTTTTTGTTGCAATTGTGAATGGTATTGTATTCTTGAGTTCTTTTTCTGTTGGTTCATTACTGGAGTACAGAAATGCTACTGATTTATGCAAATTGATTTTATACCCTGCAACTTTGCTGTAGTTGTTGATTACTTCTAACAGTTTTCCAATGGATTCTTTGGGGTTTTCTATATATAAGATCATGTCGTCTGCAAACAGCGAGAGTTTTACTTCTTCCCTCCCTATTTGGATTCCTTTTATTCCTTTTTCTTGCCTGATTGCTCTGGCCAGGACATCCAGTACTGTGTTAAATAAGAGTGGTGATAGAGGGCATCCTTGTCTCGTTCCTGTTTTCAGGAGGATGGGGTTCAGTTTTTGCCCATTGAGTATGATGTTGGCTATGGGTTTGTCGTATATGGCCTTTATTATGTTGAGGTAGTTTCCTTCTATGCCCATTTTGTTCAGAGTTTTTACCATAAATGGCTGTTGGATCTTGTCAAATGCCTTCTCTGCATCTATTGAGATGATCATGTGGTTTTTCTTCCTCAGTTTATTGATGTGGTGTATCACGTTGATTGATTGCAGATGTTGAACCATCCCTGTGTCCCTGGTATGAATCCCACCTGATCCTGCTGTATGATTCTTTTGATGAATTGCTGAATTCTGGTGGCCAAAATTTTGTTTAGAACTTTTGCATCTATGTTCATCAGTGATATTGGCCTGTAGTTCTCTTTTTTCGTGGTGTCCTTGTGAGGTTTTGGTATCAGCGTGATGTTGGCCTCATAGAATGTGTTAGGAAGTGTTCCATCTTCCCTAATTTTTTGGAATAGCTTGAAAAGGATAGGTCTTAAATCCTCTCTGAAAGTTTGGTAGAATTCCCCAGGAAAGCCATCTGGTCCTGGGGTTTTATTCTTTGGGATGTTTTTGATTGCTGTTTCAATCTCTTTCCTTGTGATTGGTCTGTTCAAATTGTCTGCCTCTTCTTGAGGGAGCTTTGAGAGATTGTAGGAGTCCAAGAATTTATCCATTTCCTCTAGGTTATCCATTCTGTTGGCATAGAGTTTTTTGTAGTATTCTCTTATAATCTGTTGTATTTCTGCAGAGTCTGTTGTTATTTCTCCTTGCTCATTTCTGATTTTGTTTATTTGAGCTTTCTCCCTCTTTTTCTTTGTAAGTTTGGCTAGTGGTTTGTCAATTTTATTTATCTTCTCAAAAAACCAGCTCTTTGTCTCATTGATCCTTTCTACTGCCTTTTTTGTTTCAATAGTATTTATTTCTGCTCTGATTTTTATTATTTCTCTCCTTCTGCTGACTTTGGGCTTCATTTGTTCTTTTTTCTCTAGTTCAGTTAGGTATGCTTTAAGGTTGCTTATTTGGGATTTTTCTTGTTTGTTAAGATGTGCCTGTATCGCGATGAATTTTCCTCTTAATACAGCTTTTGCTGTATCCCATATGAGTTGGTATGGCATGCTATCATTTTCATTTGTTTCCAGGTATTTTTTTATTTCTTCTTTAATTTCTTCAGTGATCCATTGCTTGTTCAGTAGTGTGTTGTTTAGTCTGCACATCTTTGTGCCTTTCTCAGCTTTTTTCTTGTAATTAATTTCTAGCCTTATAGCACTATGATCTGAGAAGATGCTTGTTATTATTTCAATTTTTTTTAAATTTGTAGAGGCTTGCCTTGTTTCCCAACATATGATCTATCCTAGAGAATGTTCCATGTGCAGTTGAGAAGAATGTGTATTCAGCTCTTTCAGGGTGGAGTGATCTATATCTGTCTATTAAGTCCAATTGTTTTAGTTTTTCATTCAGCTCCACTATTTCCTTGTTGATTTTCTGTATGGATGATCTGTCCATTGATGTGAGCGGGGTGTTGAGGTCCCCTACTATTATTGTGTTGTTTTTAACATCTTCCTTTAGGTCTGTTAATAGTTGCTTTATGAATCTTGGTGCTCCTGTGTTGGGTGCATAGATATTTATAAGCGTTATTTCTTCTTGATGAAGTATCCCTTTGATCATTATATATTGTCCCTCTGTGTCTCTCTTTACCTGTCTTCTTTTGAAATCCACTTGGTCTGATATGAGAATTGCAACACCTGCCTTTTTTTCCTTGCTATTTGCTTGAAGTATTGTCCTCGACCCCTTCACCCTGAGTCTGTGTTTGTCCTTGGGGCTGAGGTGCATTTCCTGGAGGCAACAAATTGTTGGATCTTGTTCTTTGATCCATTTTGCCACTGTGTGTCTTTTTATTGGAGAGTTCAATCCGTTCACATTGAGAGTGATTATTGCTGCATGTGGACTTGATGCTGTCAATCTGTCACTCATTATCTTGTTTTCCTGTGTTTCTTTTCCTGTCTGCTTTAGACTACCCATTTTAATACTGCAATTTCTTATGCTGGGTTTCTTCGATTTTTCCTTATTTATGATTTGTGACTCTGTTCTGTACTTTATTTTAGTGTCTACCTTGAAGTTTGTATTTAGAATCTCGTGTATAATATAGTCTATTCTCTGGTGGTCTCTTACCTACTTGACCAATACTGATTTAGACCCTTTGCTCTTCCCCTCCTAAATAATTACTTTCATTTTGTATTCCAACTCGTCTTATTAATTTGTAGTTAGAGTGCTAAGATCGTCCTTGTTTTGGTAGTTTCCTTATTTTTACCCTAATGCTATAGTTGAATATTTGCTATCGTGTTCTGGTTCTATCCATCGGTCTCCCTAGTTTGTGGATTGTGTCCCCTTTCTCCCTTTTTTCTTTTTTCAAGTATGAGCGCCTTCTTGAGGATTTCTTGTAATGGAGGGCTTTTAGTTACAAATTCCCTTAACTTTTGTTTGTCTGGAAAAGATTTAATTTCTCCCTCATATCTGAAGGAAATTCTTGCTGGATAGAGTATTCTTGGCTAAAGGTTTTTATCCTTTAAAGCTTTGAATATGTCACTCCATTCTCTCCTAGCTTGTAGGGTTTCTGTAGAGAAATCCGCTGACAGTCTGATAGGGGCTCCTTTATAGGTTATTCTCTTTTTTTCCCTTACTTCCCTGAGTATTCTCTCCTTATTCCTATTTGCCAACTTTACTACTATGTGCCTTGCAGTAGGTCTTTTTACACTGACAAATCTAGGAGATCTAAAACCCTCCTCTACACACATTTCTCTGTTGATCCCTAGATTTTGGAATTTCTCTTCAATGATTTCGTTAAGCACACTTTCTGCTCCATTTTCCTTTTCCATATTCTCGGGAGTTCCTATGATCCTTATGTTCTTACTCCTCATTGAATCCATTATCTCTCGGAGATTTTCCTCATTTTTTTAAATTCTTAGTTCTCTTTCTTCCTCTGTCTGGCGCCATTCAGCCTGTCTATCCTCGATTTTGCTAATTTTCTCCTCTATGTTGTCTACACGGGCATTCAGGGAATCCGTATTCTGTTTTATCTGGTCCATTGTGTTTTTCATCTCAAGTAATTCTGTTTGATTCTTCTTTATGATTTCAGCCTCTTTTGTGAAGTAACTCCAGAACTCGGCTTGTTTCTCTTTCTCTCTACCTCATTGAGTTTTTTGATTATAGCTGCTCTGAATTCATTATCACTTAGTTTACCTAATTCCAAGTCCTCAGGACTTAATTCTGTGTTTTTATTGTTTTCCTTCTGGTCTGGGGCTTTTATAAATTGCTGGATGGTAGAGGAGTGGTTTTTTCTCATGGTGGTAGAATTCAGTTGCAGTTACAGCCTGTCACCACTAGATGGTGGTCGAGAGTGGCGTGTTAGCTCTCTGCCTTGGGGCAAGATGGCTGCGCCCACTGGCTTTGCTGGGGGGGAGGGGCTGTTACTCACAAGTGCCGGTCTGGGTTCAGATCAGTTCTGTTCTCTGGTCTCCCAAGGCCCTTGATTTATGGGGTCTCTGCCGTGGAAAGCTTCGCCCCCCCCCCCGCCCCCCCCACCGTCAGCGGGTCTCCACTGAATCAGCGGCAGGAGTCCTGGATGATCCCCCGGTCGCGCGGCCCCTCCCACGCTCCTTCCCGACCCGCGCCGCAGCGATCGCAGACTCTCGGGGAGGGAGCGATGTTCTCTCCTACCGTTCCAGCACCTCCGAGGGTATAAGCAAGGTTATGATATCCGCCTTCTTGGTATTGTAGGTCTCTAACGAGCTGGCATTATGTTTATTCTCTGAAATTCAGTTCTTCCAATCTTTTGTTGTATTTTGGAGGGGAGAGAATCCCTGGTCAGCTCACCCCACCATTTTGCTCCGCCCCCTTCTTTCCTTGACTATTTTTGATTTTCCATTTTGGTTTAGATTTGCTATCTGGAATGGATAGGACCCCTCCCCCTTCCTCTCCCTCCTGTCTGATCTTCTTGCTTGACTCTTTCAGCTGTTGGGGTTACCAGGGTGTGGTAATGTGAGAGTGATTTTATGGAAGGGAAGGGAATGAGGACTAGATAGGAGAAAACCACATATAGAAGAAAACAGGATATAGGAAGAATTTTGGAAGAGGGCAAAGAAATAAACAAGAGGGGCTGGCCCAGTGGTGCAGTGGTTAAGTTCGCACATTCTGCTTCTTGGCGGCACAGGATTCGCCGGTTCGGATCCCGGGTGTGGACATGGCACCAGTTGGCACACCATGCTGTGGTAGGTGTCCCATGTATAAAGTAGAGGAAGATGGGCACGGATGTTAGCTCAGGGCCAGTCTTCCTCAGCAAAAAAGAGGAGGACTGGCAGTAGTTAGCTCAGGGCTAATCTTCCTCAAAAAAAACAAAAACAAAAAACAAAAACAAGAAGATGAAGGTGTGTGTGTTCATCAGAACTATTGATGAAGTTAGCCAGGTTAGGAATGGATTCTAAGGGCCCTGAAATAACCCTTTTCTGTCTCTAGTCTCATCTAAGATGCTTGGTTGTCCCCCAGAGCAATGGATAGATGCCATCTTGGCCTGCTCTTTACTACTAAAGACCCCAGTGCCCTCTAGAGTGAAAACTACTTGAAGGCAAAACTGTGTCACTGTCTCCCAGTTTCCACAATGCATTGCACATAATGGTAACTTAATAAATGTTTACTGAATAAATGAAAGTCCCTTAGCCTTGGAATTGCACTCAAAATTTGTAATTTTTTTTTTTTTTTTAAGATTTTTATTTTTCCTTTTTCTCCCCACAGCCCCCTGGTACATAGTTGTATATTCTTCGTTGTGGGTCCTTCTAGTTGTGGTATGTGGGACGCTGCCTCAGCGTGGTTTGATGAGCAGTGCCATGTCCGCGCCCAGGATTCGAACCAACGAAACACTGGGCCGCCTGCAGCGCAGCGCGCGAACTTAACCACTCGGCCACGGGGCCAGCCCCAAAATTTGTAATTTTTTGAACTGACAGAGTAACCTGATTACTGAGATAAGCACTATCAGGTGGCTTTGAAATTTCCTAGTGCTTCCTCTTTGGTTTGAAAGAGGATGTTGCTCTGTCCTAAAGGTGAGGAGAAGAGAGATTATGGAGGAACTGAGAGCAGGAAAGGAAAACCAAGAGATGAAGATGGGGCCAGGAAAAGAGCAGATACAAGAAACGGATGTGGGTTGTGTGGCACTGAAAAGCTACTATATATTTCTTGCTATCATGATTATGTTTGCTCTGTTTTAAGAGGTTTCTGTCACTACACAATGCCTTGTGTAGCTGCTAGACACTGGCATGCCCATTTCAGGAGGATGTGGGAGGGCACTAGGCAATGATTTGGTTGTTTCTTTGAGCCTCAGATGTGGTAGTGCATGTACGGAATGGTTCTGGATGTGAATCCTGGAATCCCCAGCCAAGTGAATTGGAAACAAGATGGTGGGCCTGCATTTGTAGGGTCATCGTGTGACTATAGGCTCCAGCTCTTGGGCCGTGCACATTTTGATAAGGTGATGTGTATCATTGCTTCATGGGGAAGCAATGATAACCGGAAGTTTGGTCTCTGAACCCGATGCCAATCCAAATAACGAGAACAGAGTCTTGAGTGGAAGAGGAAAGGTTTTTACTATGCTGGGCACAGGGAGCAAAGCAAGGGCTCATGCCTCAAAAATTGCTAGCTCCCCGATGAGGAATGGGTAGGGATTTTTATTTGGGGTTTTGGGTAGGGGAGGGGGCGCGTGTAGCTGTGCAGGCTGGCGTTTTCCCACCAGCCTGCGTTTGGCCTTGAGAGGCTGCTTGTGGCAAGGCAGGGGGGAGGGTGAGATAGGAGGATGGCAGGTGGGCGTCCTTCACCGTTGTCTCGTCTTCTTGTTTGAGGCGAGTTCGAGCGCCGGGAGTCGAGGAGTTGAGGTCTGGGAAGCCTCCGCTCCTTGATACTCTTGAGACGGAGGCTTTCGTGGCAAACTCAAGGACACATGATTAGCTAAACTTTAGTGTGCCTCCAACTCCAGGCCACCTGGGCTTTTAACAATTTGTAACTCCCATTTAGTTGTAAAGCTCAAAGAGTCCAAGTTTAAAGAAACAGGTATTTACATATGAGTGGAGCTAGAGAAGCAGGAAAGGGGGTGGTGGGTTTTAGTTTTAACCCCGTATATGCTGGGTTCAGTGTGGGGAACTGATATCAGGGCTGATGTTGAGAGCCTGTAACAGGGAGAGAGAATGTTTAGTCTGATGATGTGACTAAATATTTTATCTTTCTAATGCTATTATTATCTTTCTTATTAAAAGTAAACCACATAAGCATAGAGGCTTGTGTCTGTTTTATTCACATTGTATCCCCAATACCTACAGCAGTGCTTGGCACAGAGTAGGCACTCAATACATATTAGTTGAATTTGAAGACTGCATAGCTGCCGTGGAGGGGGGTCAGGCGAGGGAAGGAGAGGGAGAGGAGAAGTGAGCCCTGGGCGCTGAGTGGACAGATGGATATGTCCCAGCCCTGCCCTTGAGGAGCTTTTTCTCAAGCAGGAGAGAGATGGTGGTAAGGAAACTATAGTCACTCAGAGGACTGCTGTGGGGGTGCGCTCCAGATGCATGGGGAATCCTGATGGGATCTCCAAGGTCAGGGAGGCCTCCCAGAGGAGAGGACGTCTGAGCTGAATGTTGACACCTTCAGAGGTTGGCAAAGAAAGAAACTGGAGGGAGTAATCTAAGCAGAGGCCCAGAGGCCATGCCAGAGCATTGGCACCAAAGTGTGAGACCTTGGGCTCATCAGGGACCTGCACATGGTTAGGTGTGAGCTCTGGTGGCCTGTGGGGACGGTCCACACATGGAACAGGGCATCAGCAGAAGCCAAACGGAGAGGCTTGTGTGCCATGCTTAGGAATTTGGGTTTCCATTTGTGGGAAGTAATTGAAGGTTTATTTTAATTTTTTAAAGATCTTTTTAAGTGAAAAACTTGAAATAATGTGTAAGAAGTAGAAAGGATATCCATAATCTCAGCCTTTGTCCATCTTTCTGTATCTTATCCGTCCATCCATCCATTCATTCATCCATCTACCTGCTGTCATCCATCTATAGGAGTTTAAGCAAGGGAGTTATTTGTGTTTTAGAGGGTCCCTCTGGAAGGAGCATGAAGGATGAAATAAAGAAGGAAGGAATGGAGTTGGGGAGACTTGTTGAGAGTGTGTTGGAATTGTTGAGGTGAGAGGTGATGAACTAAAGTTGACAACTGAGAGGAGAGAGTGGAGGGCTCAGAGATGTTTATGAGGCCACTCCAGTGGTTATGGCTCTGTAACAGATTGTCACAAAACTTAATGACTTAAAATAATGACAATATTTATTTTGCTTACAAATCTGCAATTTGGCTGGGGCTCCCTTGTTTCTGGCCTCTCCAGTGTCTCCTGTAATCGGTCAAAGGCAGGGGTCTGGAATCATCTGAAGCCTCACTCACATCCACCTGGTTGATGCTGGCTGTTGGCCAAAATCTTATTTGGATCACCTACATGTGGCCTTGCCATGTGGCCTGGGATTCTTCACAACATCTATCTGGATTATAAGGGTGAGTGTTGAGCGAGACAGACAGACAGACAAATGCAGGATGAGAACACCAGGTAGAATGATACTGAATTTTATGATGTAGGTTCTGAAGTCGTGTCTCATCACTTTTGCCACATTCTGTTTATCAAGGCAGTCACAAGTTCAAGAGGAAAATAGTCTCCACTTCTTGATGGGAGTGGCAAGATTCTATAAGAGCATGTAAGTCTGGAAATATTGCTGTTGGCCAATTTTGGAAAATATGTTCTGTCCAGGGGCTGAAATGACAGCATTTGTAGTTGGATGTGGGGAATATGGTGAAAGAGGAAGAGCAGATAGTCCAAGGTGACACACAGACCTCTAGGGTAAGGAAGTCATTCACAGAAAGGGCAATGTGGGTGAGTGACAGGCAGTGCCAGGAAAGGGGAGATAATGAGGAAGGAGTTTGGTTTCGGGTTCCATCAGTTTGTTAGGAAATCCTGCATCAGAACAGCTTCCTAAACTACAAACCGTAGTTACTACAGATGTAACATTATTCTGGGAACAGACAACTGAATTTCCAGTAGTTTTCTGATAGCTTTGAGCTGAGTCTAGTTTCCTGGCCTCACTGGGTCCCCAGAAGGCTGCTGAGTCCTCTGAGGCTGAGTGGAGGCAATACCTCTTGAAGTGTTTCCAAGCCTTCTGGGAATGCTGTGGCCCTCGGCATTTGCTTCCTTTAGTGGAATTACAGCAGCCAGTTAGGACCCAGAATGTATTGAATTTATCCAGCAGGTATTTATTTAGTGCCTGTGGTATGCTGGGACCTAAAGAGTTCGAGCATAAATTAAACACCAGCATTTCCCTAAAGAGCTTTGTCTCTAGAAGGAGAGATGATACCTGGGACCACATGCTGGTGTTAAGCTCCAAGGAGACAGAGCTCTGAGCAGGAGCAGGTATAAAATGTGCTTGCTGGGCTTTTCCTTGCGTCTGGCTTCCCCATCGGGTGCACTGTTGCTGGTGTCTCTTTTGGAGCACATAGGGTTCTGTCTGAGAGGAGAAGTGAAGCTGCTGCCCTCACACATTATGGGACATTTATAGTCATTGCGCTCTCTTGGTTCCCAAATCAAAATCAGCAGGTTACATCTCCTCCTCCTGACCCTGGGACAGAAGGCAGAGCCAGTGCCCAGATGTCCCTGACCAGCATTGCTGTCTCCAGTCGCCCAGTGTCACAGAAAGCCTGCTTCCTTGGGAACATCTCCCCTTCCCCCTCACTTCTGGCTTCCTGCGTCTGGACTCTGATTTGTTATCATCCTGCCTGGCTGGTTCTGACACTGAGCTTGTTCTGAAAACCCTGACTGAAAATCTGATTCCCTATAGCTTGTGCATAAATGACTAATTCACGTTAGTAAACGCTGAAATGCTGAGAGAGTTCCATAGAGGGAGGGAGCCCTTTTCCCCGGGGAGAAGAGGGTAAGTTTCTCTGAAAGCTCATTTGAGCTGTACTTTAAAAGTCAGTTATAATTGGATATACCAAAATGATGGATATGATCGAAAAAGCATTCCAGTTAGAGCCCCAGCTTGAAAAAAAGCAGGGAACAGGACAGAGGTGTGTTTTGTTCTAAATGGTTTTTAACAGCACTCTGCTTATATGAGCATGCGTATAGTTTGTGTGAGGTTATTTACCTTTATGTCTTAAAATTCTTATTAAGATTATTTCAGGGGCTGGCCCTGTGGCTGAGTGGTTAAGTTTGCATGCTCCGCTTTGGCATCCCAGGGTTTCCCTGGTTTGGATCCTGGGCGCAGACATGGCACCTCTCATGCCTATGGGCAGACCTTTACTTTTATCAAGAAACCTTGAGTAGAGCCATCCAACTGAATCTAGACTATAGATTATGTGGATAGAATCAGCAGATTGGGAACATTTTGATTTAAGTCAAAACTTTTGAAATGTTTTGGAAAGAATTATGGCACTTTTAAATTAATACTGAAGTTTTATATAGAATGTATATATTTTTCTATTAGAATTAAGAAAAATAAACCAGGAGAGTAAATTTTGATTACTAAACTGAAGGTTTAGATAATGTTCTGAAATGTGTATTTTCTGTAGCTCTGTTTTGAATTCAGAGACGGCTCTGTACATTCCGTTTCCAGTGATATTCACTTCTTACTGTAGATTTGAGTTAACAGCTAGAGTCATTTCCCTTCAGGCTGAGGAACTTCTCTAGAATTTTGTGTACTGCAGGTCTGCTTGTGATAAATTCTCTAATTTTATTTGGAATATACATTATTTGAAAATGTCTTTATTTCGTTTTCTTTTTTTGAAGAATAGTTTTGCTGCATATTGAATTCTGGGTTGGCAGTATTTTCATTCTGTTCTTTGTTGATACTATTCCACTGTCTTCTGGCCTCTGTGGTTTCTGATGAGAATTCCACTGTCATTTGTATTATTGTTCTCGTGCATGTAATGTGTCATTTTTCCTGCCTGTTTTCAAGATTTTAACTTTATGTTTCAGCAGTTGCCTAGGTGTAGTTTTTAAAAATATCTATCCTGTTTGGATTTTGTTGCATTTTTTGAATCTCTAAGTTTCTCTTTCACGAAGTTTGGAAGCTTTAGGCCTATTTCTTAAGTTTTCTTTTTGCCCCATTCTCTGTCTCCTCTCATTTTGGGACTCCAAATATAAGTTGAACTGATTGATGTTGTCACACAGATCTCTGAAGCTCTGTTCGTTTTTCTTCAGTCTTATTTTCCCTGCTGTTCTTCAGATTGGATAGTTTCTGTTGGTCTGTCTTGAAGCTCATGGACTCTTCTGCTATTTCCAGTCTGCTGTTAATACCATTACAGTTATTGTACTTTTCACTTCTTGAAGTCCCATTTTGCTCTTTTTTCATAGTATCTAATTTTGGGGCTGAGCTCCCCCATCTCTTCATTAATTGTATACATATTTTCATTTAAAAAGTTCTTGAACATATGTATAATAGCTGCTTTGAAGTCCTTAGCTGCTAATTTGAACATCTAGATCATCTTTGGGTTGATTTAAATTTATTTTTCTTGAAGATGGGTTATATTTTCCTCTTTCTTTTCATGTCTAGTGATTTTTGATCAATTCCTGGACATTATTAAATATGTGTTATAGAGACTGGTTTCTGTTATGTTCCTTTCAAATAGGATTCTTGTTCCAGCAGACAGTTAACTTGGCTGGTCTCAAACTCAAAATTCAGTCCCTTGCTCTAGGCAGCAGCTGACAGCTCCACTTATTTTTTTCAGCTTCTACCTGCTGCTTTTTCACCACTTGCCCTGTGGTCTCTCACGACCATGTGTAGTTTACGAGTCAACCATAGATCTAGGTGGATTTTATAGACAGATTTTGTGGGCTCACAGCATCTGCAGTTGCCTCACTCCCAGGATTTCACCTCTAACTTTCTGGCTGTTTTTCTAGCCATTAAGTTTTCCTCTGATACCTTAATCCATTTAAGGCCGTGGCCTTCTGCTACCCCAAATGCCTGCAGATTGGGGAGTGCCCTCAGGCAGAAGTCTGCTGCAAATTCACAAATCTCACCTTCTCCAGTTGTCTTTCAAGGCTAGACTCCTGTTCAGTCTCTGCTGCTTTTGGTCCCTCTCCAATATCTTTAAATAAATTTTTTTAAAAGTTCATTTTGTCCAGACTTGATAGTTGTTACTTGCGGGAGGGTTAGTCTGTAGAGGCTAGTCTGACATTACTGGAAGCCAGAGTCAACCATGAGGTTTTTTTTACAGGTTTATTGAGGTATAATTGATATATAATAAACTGTACATATTTAAAGTATATAACTTTATAGGTTTTAATATATGTTTACAACCTTGAAACCATCACTACAATCAAGATAACAGTTTTTGAGTTTTATTAAGAAGTCATATGAAGATGAGTGGTGGGAAATAAGGCTCTTTCATGCTTTATATTTTACTGATTGGTTTCAAAGGCAGTATCTCATTTTGATCTTCACACTACCCCTCTGGTATGGACGGAATATTTGTGCCCCCCCTTCATATGTTGAAATCTTAATTCCCAATGTGATAGTATTAGGAGGGGGGAGCCTTTGGGAAGTGATTAGGGTCGTGAGAGTGGAGCCCTCCTAAGTGGGGTTAGTAGAGAAGAGACAGGAGACCTTGCTTTCTCTCTCTGCTCTCTGCCATGTGAGGGTACAAGAAGGTGGCCATCTGCAAGCCAGGAAGAGGGCCCTCACCAGCTACTGGGTCTGCTGGCACCTTGGTCTTGGACTTCACAGCCTCCAGAACTGTGAGAAATAAAGCTTTGTCGTTTAAGCCCCTAGGCTGTGGGCATTTGTTCCTGAACCTAAGTCACCTTGTGAATGTACAGTGGTTCTTAATATCATCCTTCTGCGGATGCAAAATTGAGGTGGATCTGTTAAGTGGCTTGCCGTTTTCATGATACTCACTACGCTTCCTTACACCACTGTGTGTCTGTGGAGACACGTAAATTGTGATCCTGACTTCAGGAGTTCAATTTTATTTTGGTTGGGAAGAGAAAACTGCTCAGAGCAGGGACAGGTAGGTTTGGGGCAGAGAATTTGGAGACCGTGAAAACCAAATGGAGGCATTTGGACCACATGTCGGGTGCCGTGGAGAACACTGCAGTGTTTGCGCAGAGGAGTTCTATGGCAAATGGGGTGCGATGAAGGCAACCGAGACAAGGAGCCCATTTTGGGAAGCAGGTGCAATAAGCCAGGTGTAATGTGACGAACGTGGTTGTTGTGGAAATGAAAGGAAAACAGATATTAGGGCTTTTTTTTTTTAAAGATTTTATTTTTTTTTCCTTTTTCTCCCCAAAGCCACCCAGTACATAGTTGTATATTCTTAGTTGTAGGTCCTTCCAGTTGTGGCATGTGGGACGCCGCCTCAGCGTGGCCCACTGAGCGGTACCATGTCCGCACCCGGGATTCCAGCCGACGAAACACTGGGCTGCCTGCAGTGGAGTGCGCAAACTTGGCCACTCGGCCACGGGGCCGGCTCCCTATTAGGGTTTTTTCAAAGGAAGAGCTGCGAGGATATAGGAGACTGATGTAAGAGAGAGAAGAAAGGGAAGGGTCAAGGGTGTAGCCTCTATTAATACTTGACACCTAGGCCGTTCACTGCACCTGACACGTAAGTGCTCAGTCAGTGTCAGTTGGAATAAGCTGAGTGATAATGGGGAGAGGAGTGAAGGGATTAAGCTTGCTTACAAACTGCTAAATTAACACTTCCCTAACTTGCATGTGCATCAGGATCACCTGGGATGCAATTGCTGGCTCCCTCCTGAGTTTCTGATTCAGTAGGTCTGGAGTGGGCCCCCAAATTTGTATTTCTGGCAAATAATGCTGATGCTGCTGGCCGAGGTCCATACTTTGAGAACCAACTGCTGAAAGTCAAGAGAATCTTTATGAATTCTGCTGTCTGCCCTTTATGCTCCAGGGCTGACTGTACAGGAATGTTTTTCTCCCCGTCTTGTCTACTGGAGTCGGCAGTCGGAGAGGGGTCTTTGGGATCGTCAATCACAATTTAACATTTGTAAGAAATCTGCTTTATTACTTCACCTAAACTCTGGAGCCTTGTTCTGGAGCTTCTTAGGTAACATTTTGAGAGCTCTGCATGTTCTGCCACAAATTCTTAGTGAGCAAATGAGGAGGCTTTCCAAATGTTCAGCAGATCCTGTGTCCTGGGGAGGGCAGAGCTGGCTGGCTCCCACAGCAGACAGATTGGGAGGTACTCCTGGGATGACATTATGTTCATTAGCTAACTTGCAGAATCATGACTTCGCATATCATCAGGTAGGGCATCCTGGACATCTCGCCAATTTGTCTGGGGTCTTTTTGGGTTTCCGTTGGCATTGCAAAGAAAAGAATGTTTCTGTTAATGAACCACTTAACGTTTGCAGGCTTTGCAAGCTGGGCCTTTGGACGCACAGGGTAATTGCTTCTTAGAACAAAACATGTGCATTTCATGCCACTGAGCCACAACGCTGTCAGGGCATTGTGGACCTGGCAGAATTTTATGATTCTTTTATGATTTTATGACCCAGATGTGCAGAGTGAAGGGGTTGAGCTTTTTTCAATTTAGTGTCAGTTCATGGCAGGAATTGTGCCTGAGAAGATGACAGTGACCCGGCTGCCTTTCTCTTTTCTCTAGGAACAGAGTCTGAACACTTGGGAGCACATTCACTCTTTATCTGGACGTTTAACCATTTCAAGAACCATCTGGTCCCATGTGGCTGATGGCTTTGCTGTCCTCATACACTTCTTTCCAGCGTAGCTGTAGGGGACAGGAGGAACCACCTTGAGCAAACCCCACTGACCGGGACCTGGCATGCCATCCAGATATTGCTATTTTCCACAATTCCTACTTCTCCACTCAGATGGCAGGCATTTGACTAAGGCCCCCAGTCCCGTAATTCTGAGATCAGGGGCCTTCTTGGGGTATTGAAATCCTTAGAGTTTTCTCTTTAGTGGTTTCTCCAGGTGAGAGTTGATTCTGGTTATTACTCACCAAGACCCTGACATCTGACCACTTTGAGAACTTGTCTTGAGGGCACCCCCAGGCCAGAGTCCAGTGTCTGCTGCTTGTCTGTAAAAACAAAAAAACAGAGCAGTGGCAGCAACAACCACACCATCACGAAGAACTGTCACACAGTTGGTTGTGGGCTGAATTGTGTCCCCTCAAAGGTTGTATGTTGAAGTCCCAACCCCTAGTACCCAGAATGTAAGTATATTTGGAGATAAGATCTTTAAAGAGGTAATTAAGTTACTATGAGGTCTTCAGGGTGGGCCCTAATACAGTGTGACTGGTGTCCTTATAAGAAGAAGAAATTTGGATACAGAGGGAAGACCACGTAATGACATAGTGAGATGGCAGCTGTCCACAAGCCAAGGAAGAAACCAACCCTGCTGACACCTTGATCTCAGACTTCCAGCCTCCAAAACTGTGGAAAAATAAATTTCTGTTGTTTAAGCCCCCCAATCTGTGGTACTTCGTTAGGCATACCTAGTAGGCTAATACGTACTGTCATGCTGCTGAAGGAACCCAGATCCTCTAGGTGGTTTGATCTCTCTTAGCTTGGCTGCTATGGCCGAATCGCACCGTCGTCCCCAGCTCTGGCCTATAGACCTATATAGAAAGCTTATAATTACACAGCCCATCTGCTGGTTGCTGTCTTGATGACACACACTTTGCCTCAGGTAAATCCTCCCCATCTTCAGCTCAGCCGTCTGAGAGACTTGCCCTCCTAGCATAGGTTCTGTTGGGTTAGAGATTGTCCTCTCTGACTAAACTTGCCCACTTGCTGGCCCAGCTGTCAGACTTCCCTTCCCTTTCTCAAGATGCAAAAGAGGGGCCGGCCCCGTGGCTGAGTGGTTGAGTTCGCGTGCTCTGCTGCAGGCGGCCCAGTGTTTCACCGGTCCAAATCCTGGGTGCGGACATGGCACCACTCATCGAGTCACGCTGAGGCAGCGTCCCATATGCCACAACTAGAAGGACCCACAACTAGGAATATACGACTATGTACCGGGGGGCTTTGGGGAGAAAAAGGAAAAAATAAAATCTTTAAAAAAAAAAAAAAAAGATGTAAAAGCGCTGGTTACTTTAAAAAGGCCATGCACTTATTTCCCTTCTTGGCTTTACTGTATGGCAGGTCTTATTAAAGGCCCATGTTGCATTATTCTATGTGTAACCACACCTGCAAATGCTCTCAGTTGGCCTTAACTGGAACTCTGAATTAACTCTTACAGCAGCACTAAAGTTTGTATGGGAAATGGTGGAGAAAGTTTAGGGCAGTGCACGGGAGTTCTGAATCTGGAATGAACCTGCCACACGAAACCTGCAAGTCAATTTTTATGTCTGCAAAATAGGGGTAATAATTACCGTCAGTCAGAGTCATTGTGCAGTGTAGAGATACAAGTTATGAAGCACAGGCTGTACTTGGAGTGAATGCTCAGGAAAGGTTAGTCAGCTGATAGGATTGTTACTTTTGAGATAAAGGCCTTCAAGATAATTCAAGGTTCCCATGTGCCCTTTGAATCAACAGAGATATATTAGATAATGGTGGTTATAATCTTTATGTTAAGTATAAGTTATTCTATTTAGTTCTCCAAAAACAGTAATCCATGTAAAGAAACTCTGTATGCAACCCTTATTTTTGAGCAAAGTGAATTCTGCTTTTCTGTGCGTCTTTAAGTCCTTAGATTTATATTTTCTGGCTAATTTCCTTTTGTTATGTAAAACCAGAAGCTAAACTTGTATCCCTCTCCAATTACCCTTCCCCCTTGCTCCTTTCCAAGAGGAGGGAACCCTTATCTACTGGGGTTAGATTCTAGGGCCCAGATGGGGCCAAGTTTATGGTGGGCTGGGGCGTGTTTTGTGAAAACTTGCCTGGAGACTGGCCTCTTGTGTATTCTCTCACCCTTGCTGCAGCCCTAAGCCGAGCTAGGCCCTGCCTCCTGGGGGCAGGCCCAACTGTCTCACCATCTTTGCTGTTCTCCTTTGGGTACTCCATGGCCTCCATATTTTAAGCAGAGAGTGTAAGAGCTCATGTTTTGGGTTTGGGCTTAGCAGGTGGGAGAGGCCTGTAGAGCTTGATCCTAAGCCCCGTGCACCAAACAGATTTCACTTCGCATTTGCCATTGCCTTTTGGGTGCTCAGCAACCTCAGCAGCATGATGGAAGGAAAGGAGGGCTCATTGGCTTAATATCATCAAAACTCCAAATTCCATACTCTAACAAAGGGATTTATAGCTATGATTTCCCTAGCCAGTACCAAAATGAAAGCGAGATTAGGGCGACAAGCTGCACTACCTGGTCATGTAAGTTAAGACTGAAGCTGTAACGGGAAAATAAATATTTTCCCTAAGGCAAGAAAGGCTGGGCTTGCTACAGCCCACAACGCCTTCCCTTGAGACAGAGCTTGTGTTTCTCTTGTTTTCTCTTTTTCTCCTTGAAGGTAAACATACAGGCAGAAAGCTGCTCCTACCTCCGCTCCCCAGGTCCCCTCCCTGTTTTCTCTGGATTTTGTGTTTAAAAGTAAAGCTGAAATCTCTGACAAATGGACTCAGCTGCAGTGTGAGAAGTCATTAACTTCGGAAAACAGAGGACATCTCCGAGTTTTAGTAGATGCCTTAAAATTATTAATTCAGTCACAAGATCTGGGATCAAGACGTGGAGAAAGTTGTCAGGGAAGGAAGACATCTCTCCTGAGTCAAGTTCACTTTTACCTGCTTTGTTTGTTTAGAGCCTTCTTATTAGTTCTGCTCAGAGTTTTGTTTTCAAAAAAACCACAAAAATAAATTGTTTCCTAATATTATATTTTTCCTCTGTCCATTTTCCACTGTGGAATTCTCTGTTCTTTCGAGAGTGTAGTTTGTGCTTCTAAGTCCGGAGATGCTGACCTCCATGTGGGCTGCCGTTGTCCCGGGGACGGTGCTGCTTGCTGAGGCACGTCACTTGGTATGTTGAAATGTCTGCTGCAAAGCTTTGGACACATCACTGGGTCACTGGACACAAGTGTATCTCACAGGAAATCTCACAAGAATCTCCCAGGGGAGAGTGAGAACGCAGGGAAGTGTTTCTCTGGAGGGGCAGCCCAGTTTAAATGTAAAATCTACCTTGGTATATAAGTATATGTATTTTGGTTCATGCCTCTCAGCTCTTGAAGAAGAAAAAAAGAGAGAAAAAATAAGAGAAGAAGACTGTTTCGAAGGGTTTGCTGCTCCTTGGAAGACAGCCTTTCTTGTGGTCCTTCACTCACAAGTTGTTTCTGCCAACAGAGGCTGTGGGCTAGCACGCCTGATGTGTAGGCACCAGAGGGATCCATGAGAACTGGGGATGGGCTGGTCTGCAGTCTCAGTCTCGGGAGGGAATGAACAGTCAGAGAGAGGGAGGCAGGAGTGATCTTGGCCATGAGAGCTGACCAGTCAGTGTGGTCTAGTGGATAGTGCAGGGAGAAAGCAAGGACGTGGGTCATTGATGCTGTGGCCATGCTCTGAGAGGGCCCCTCAAGGGATGTCTTAGATAGAGGGTCAGGAGAAAGGTTGGCCTGGCCTCACCTCTGCCTCAACCGGAGCTCCTTTGCTTTGAGTTCTTTTATATATTGAGCATGTCCTGTAGGACTATTTGAATAACAACTAGATGAGATAAGGTTAAAAACCGCTTCTACTGAAGAATCCCAAGAGGCCTAAGCTTGGTCATTAGGGAAAGCTGGTCATTAAGAAAAAGTAGCTGCACAAGATGAGCTTGAACTTGAATTTCAAATGTGAAGCTAAGAATGCAGAGTCCAAAGAGAAAGAGGGCCCAGTGTAGAGCTAAGATCTGCCCTTCTATTTCTTGGAGAAAAAAACCATTTTTTTGTGTATTTCTAAATTGAGGGGTAATTTACATATAGAGTAAAATGCACAGATCTTAACTGTACAATTGATCAGTTTGAACAAACCGCATACATTTGTGTGACCCACACCCCACTGATATAGAGCGCAATTCCATCACCCCAGATAATTCTCTTGTACCCGTCCCCAGTCAGTCCTCTGTATCCACCAGCACTGTTCTGATATTTTTCACCATAGATTAGTTTTGCCTGCATCTAGAACTTCCCAGAAATGAAATCATGAAGTATGTACTCTTTTGATTGTTTCTTTTTTTCTTCATTTAGCATAATGTTTTTGTATTTATCTTTGTCGGGGTCTGCAAACTTTTTCTTAAAGAAGCAGATAGTAAATATGCCTAAAAGGCTTACCAGTCACAAGGTCTCTGACAATATGCAAATGACTGGATGCAGCTCTGTTTCAATAAAACTTTATTTACAAAAACAGGTGGCTAGTCTGCAGGTATAATTTGCTGACCCCTGATCTGTGTTATTTTGTTTATCAGAAGTTTTGTTCCTTTTCATTTCTGAGAAGTATTTCATGTATGGGTATATCACAGTTCATTTATTCATTCTACTGTTGATGGACACCCAGACCATTTCCAGTTTTTGCCTATTATGAATAAAGCTACTAGGAATGTTTTTGTGTATGACGTTTGTGCACCTAAATTTTAATTTGTCTTGTATAAAAACCTAGGAGTGGAATTACTGTGTCACAGAGCGGTTATATGTTTAACTCTTAAAGAAACAACCAGACATTCTACATAGTCATTGTACCAGTTTACGCTTACGTCAACAACACATGAGAGTTCTGGTTGCTCCCCATCCTTTCCAACATTTGGTGTTGTCAGTGTGTTTCATTTTAGCTGTTGTAGTGGGTGTGGAGTGGTATTTCATCGTGCTTTGAATACTTCTTGATTGTTGGGGTTCAATCCTAGGCATTGTCTTTACCTCTTGCTGTTGTCAGCCTCCCAGGCATTTAGTAGCCTCTCTTTACACAGAGGCTGAATGAGTAAGTGGCACGTGTATGCCCAGAGTCTTCCACAGAGTGTATTTTGATCTTTAATCACCATCTACTTCAGTTATCCACATGAATCAGATTTTACACTGATACCCCCTTTGCCTTCGTTGGTGTAAACACCCCACTTCCTTGGCTCAGTTGGTGGGGCTGAGATGGGAGAAGGATGTCAACAGTGCCATCATTTCTGATTTTACGAATGTCAGGGTCTTTCCTCTTTTAGAGCTTTAAGACCAGGCCGGCCCCCATTTGTTGAAACACAGTCGATTCCTTCCTGCCATATGGTTGATTTTCCCTGGGGGTAAGGGGAAAGATGGAGAACACAGCCCCATATGCTGCTGGTTATTCTGTTTTTGTTTGCATGGGGAGTTTAATTTCTGTCAGAAAATAGCAGTATTCTTATTTCATTGATTTCCTTTGTGCTTCTTTTATAAAAGGAAAGAATGAAAGCTGGGAAATTAGCTACAGAAACAGCAAGTGAATAATAAAATAATGTGTTGTTGGTCCATGTGCAGTTAAAAAAGGAATCATGTTTTACTTTCTTTTCTTGTGTATTGACAAAAACCATCCTGCCTTCTTGTATCAACGTGGCATTTGAGAGATATAAAGCTTTCTTGTATCCACTCTCTTGCTCACTAATAAAAATACTCTGTGAAGTAGTTTTTATCAGATATGATGCTCATTTTGTAAATGAGGACTGAGGGTCACAGAGGTATAGTAACCTGCCCAAGGTCACTTAGCTTGGACTGTGGTTAATTGAATAGGTATTTGAAACTGCAAATTACTTGGTTTGTCATAAGATACTTCAGTGAATATTTTTTTCCCCTACCTTGGAAAGGGGGATATAGGAGCTTTTTTTAAAAAAGGTTTCTGGATCCTCAGGTCAAATAACGATGTTCCTAGAAAGATACAATGTTGGAATTAGAGGAAGGAGAAGGGATGGGTAGGTTTTGGAGAAGAGAAGTTCATATAGAGATTCATCCATGTGATGAAACGGAGCCTGCCTCTGGCATTGGATGCTTACTGGTGGGGACATGAGGTGCTGGGGGTAACGGCCTGAGCACTGAAGGAGTTCTGATTAACCGTGGGTCCCTGGCCAAGTCATTTAATCCCTCTGTACCTCTGTTTTCTCATCCCTAAAATTGGGTTCTTGGATATGATCTTCTTTCTTTCTTCCAGCTCTAAACTTCACTCAATACCTAAAGCAACTTCAGTTTCCTCCATTTTAGTTTCACCCTTGAATTAAAGAATGATATCTTGGTAGAGTTAGGAGCAAAACCCCAGCACCCTTGAGCACCCAGCAGCACCCAGCGCTGTCTCAGATTTGTATGGTCATATTGGAGCAAGGTCCTTAAGGAATTAAATGGACTGAGAGATGGGCGAGAGCTGTTTGTCCCTGTGTCTGGAGACACTGTAATGGCCTCTGGCCACAGCTTCTGACTGTTGCACCCATCTTTAGGTCCCAGGGATGTGAGTTCATGTAGAAATGTGTTTGCCCAGCTCTGGCCTGGGGTTGAGGGGGTAAATGAGGAGGCAGTAGTAGCGAATATGTATTGAGCTCATAGTCTCGCACCAGGTGCTCAGAACTTTATAGACATTACCGTATATGTCCCCGTCATAACTCAGGGGGGTGAGTACTATGATTAACCCCATTTTACGGATGAATGTTTCCTAAAACCTTTAAATAATACACCTAAGGTGACAGAGCTGGATTTTGAACCTAGGTTTTCTAACTCTGGGGCCTGTGATTGTAACCATTATTTCATGAGTAGCCACAAAATAATAATATTGGTAAACCAATGTTTCTTGATACTTGCTTTTGGCTATTACTGTGCTGAGCATGGTGCATGTATTAGGAAGCCATGGGGGGAGGGGCAGGTTGGTTGGCAGGGTGGGCCAGATCTAGGGCAGTGGACACGCATGAGTTGGTGTTCTAACTGTGTTTTCTTAGGTTCTATTTGTCTCTTTAGTGTCTGTTAATTACAGGGCCAAACTAACAGCCAAAGTTCTTTGCATCTCCTCTGCGATCCAGAGCACGTGGTCTGAACCAGCTCCGTATCTAACCCTCACACACCGAGCCAACGTTCCCCTGCCCTAAATCACCCGAGGCCAGGTAACAGACAACTAGGGTAGCGCCTATGCCCCAAGCATGCTGGAATTACTCAAACCACCCAATCCTAAGCTGTTCACCTGCTCTGCCACTTCCATAAATTAAAACCCTACAGTGCAATTGAGGCAGTTGGACACATTTTGCTAACCAAAGACTGGTTCTGAAAGGAAATCCAGGCACTGGGGGATGGAATCATTGACTTTGGGAGTGTATAAATTAAAAAATTGCCAAAGGGCCCATTGGGATTTTAGGGAGATGTTTGAGGAAGAAGTTTATGTCTGGCATAGCAGTGGAAAGAGAAGAGGCTTTGCACCTGGCTTACCTTGTGTGCAGAGAAGAGTTAACCTAGCAGGCCTGAGACTGCTGTCCTTACAGAGCTCTGCTGGCAAGGTTGGCCCTTGGCTGGCGTCTGAGAACTTGGATTTCGGGAGGTTCCCACCATTTCCTAGTGCATAAAAATGGCTCACTGTGCCTAAAGTGTTTGTATAAATACAGTTTATGCTGAGCGCCTTCTCTCCTTCTTGGAGTCTGGAGTTTTGGTATGGGGTAGGCCTGTGTGACCAGCCCACGATAAAAATGTTGAGCGCTGAGTCTCTAATGAGCTTCCCTGGTAGAAAATATTTCATGTGTCTAGTCACAGCTGCTTGCTGGAGGAATTGGCGTGCATCCTGTGTGACTCCACTGGGAGAGGACTCTGGAAGCTTGTGCCTGGTTTCCTCCAGACCTCCTTCCATGTGCCTTTTTGCTTTACTGATTTTGCTTTGTCTCCTTTCACTGTGATAAACATAGTCATGAGAATGAGTCAGTCCTCCAGGTGAATCATCAACCTTGGGGACCCTCAGCACACCTGGGTTTAAAACCTGTTTATGCTACTTAATAGTGTGTGGCCTTGACACTATTGCTTAACATAGTATAACCCTATTTCTCATCTGTAAAATGAGAATGAAAATATTAACTTCAAATGGATATAGTCTGGGGTAAATGAGAGATATGCACATAGTAGTCCTCGACAAATATTAGTTCTTTTCTGCCATCCCATCCAAATGCAATAACTAATCAGAATGAGTGTGATGAGCAGATGGGCATTGCTACAAGAAAGGAAAGACCTTTGGTTTCTTATTATCATTTCCTTAATCCATTGAGTTAGGTTCCTTTCTCGCTGTTGATCTTGAATATACCTATTAAACTTGGCCCTGTACTGGAGAGATTGAGAGGAAGCCAAAAGACTTTGAACTTCCAGAATGTTCTCTGGGGTGTCTGGACTAGCAGTAAATGGCTGATGCCAATACAGAACTCTAAGAATGAAGAACCTCATGATTAACCATGGCTGACCAGAACTCTAAGAATGAAGAAACTCATGATTAACCATGCTCTATCAAGCTTGGGAAGATAAGTACCTAAGATGGGCAAACCACTTTAGTCTTGGTTTCTGCAGGTGGTGTGGCTGAAAATTACAATATCAAAGGAATTTTAATGTCTGCATTTCACCCAGAAGTTCTCTATGTTTTCCTTTGGAGAAACTTATTTTTCTCTCCCCCTGTCTCAAAAAAGAAATCTGGGTCAACAGTGAGTGTGGAGTTCCCTCCCTTTATGTGCTGGCTGCAGGGCTTCTCAAACTTGATTGAGCAGGCTTCGGCAGCACCTATTCCCAGTTTCTGATTCATAGGTCTGTGTGGGGCCTGAAAACTTGCCTTTCTAAGCAGTTCCCTGTTTGTGCTGATGCTGCTGGTCCTGGGCACACTTTGGAAACCTGTGTGTTGGCCTGCAGCTTCTGTTACAGCAAAGTTGGCTCTGGCCAAGAGGCATCTCTTTTCTTTGTCAAGAGTGGCCCGTTCAAGCACTTCACCATGCTGCTTTCACCCTGATTAAATGACCAAGGAGTTTAATTTACGAGGCGAGAAACCCTGAATTTTTTCTTTGAAAGATCTCACAAATGATCCATATATTTTTTCATGGGATGACTTTTCAAGTCTTTTGTTATTCTCTTGTTTGGCTTGTGTTCAGAACACCACTGATCTACTGTTGTAACTTTTGTAACCCACTGATATGTGTAAGTGGTTTGAGCAGATCTTTGTGATTAGGTTTCATAATCATCCAAATATCCATCCATCCATCCATCCATCTAGCCATTCATTCATCAGTCCACCTACGGACCTATCCATCCATCCACCCACCTATCCATCCACCCATTCAGCCATCCAGCCATTTAGCCATCCATCCACTCCATCCACCTACCCACCTAGGGCCACCTACCCACCAACTGGCCATCCATCTACCCACCCAGCTGGCCATCCATCCACCCAGCCGTTCACCCCCCAGCCCCCACAACCTATCCACCTATCCATTCAGCCAGCCAGCCAGCCAGCCATTCATCCAACCAGGCAGCCATCTACCCAATGAGCTCCACCCATCCACCCATCCAGCCAGCCACTCATCCATCCCACTAACCAGCCATCTAGCCAGCCATCCACCCATCCATCCACCCAGTGTAACGTGCTAGTAAGCTGTAGAGTTATCATGAAAAATAAGACTACGTCCCTGGTCTCAAGATGTTTATGATACTGTAATAGAAACCCTTCTCTCTTGTCTTCCTTAAAGTGAGATGTGCATTTCTGTCTTCCTAGTGACTTGAGATAATAGTTGAATCCATTGGATTAATACTGCTGCTTCCCTGCAAACATATACTTCCTCAGAAAATGTTTTGAGAAAGCAGTTGATTTCTTGAAGTAAAGGCACAAATGTTAACCCAGTACCTTGTGTTGAAAAGCAATTCCTTCCAAAGAAGCTTTTCAAAGCCTCTTGGTGATAATGACAGAAAGGTTTTCTCTGAATAAGGGTGCTACCTTTTAGAAAGCTCTGCCATGTTATCAGCTTATCTTGAAAGACCCATGTTTGCTTCAGTGAGCCTGCCCGGTGGCTCTCCGAATGTTGGTTATAGAAGGTGTTTTTGTGGTGATGAAGCACCCCAGCTGAGTCTGCCTACACAGTGAATATACACCTAATGATTATCGAGCACCCCTGTACATAATTCTAGTGCACCTTCCTGGGGGCCCTTTGACCAGGTACCATTTTAGCCTTCACTGCTGGGTGAGGGAATTCATGTCTATGGGTACGAACTGCTTTAATGGTTCCTAGAGGCTGGTTCTAAAGGATTGAAAATGGTATATTTGCTTTGTGTCCCTTCATCCTGCAAAAATGTTTAAAATTTGCATTATAAAGTTTTATTAAAATATCCAAATTTTCATCTCTCCTTATCCTCGTCCCATCTTTATTTAAACACATGGAGCTTTTTACATGGTTGTAGTCATTATAGATATTCAATTTTTTCAGCTTTTCTCACTTCACGTTTCTTGGTAAGTGTTCTTTCTTGCTCCTACATGGCTGTAATGACTCTGTAATAGTCCACGGTATAATATACCTTTATTGCTTTTCCATTTCCCATTGCTGGTTATTAGGTCATTTCTATTTTTTAAAAATAACTAAATGCTTCTATAGCCAGCATCCATATACAGGAAAAAACCCTGAAGCAAACTGCTTTTTCTTCTTTTGAATTATTTGCATACATTTATATGATTGGGTTATTATTCTTGTTATATTTTTAATTACTCTTGATACAACTGGTCACACTTTCTTCCCCCAGAATTAAGCCAATTTATGTATCTCCCTGCCAAAATCAGGCTTAATAATTTTTCTTTGTTTTTCCAATTAAATAAATTTTAGAGTATGCCCACTATTTTGATTTGCATTTCTTTAATTACTAACACCATTAGACTATTTTTGGTTATTGGTTTTCTAAAGGAGTTCTGTTCACGCATATGTTCATGTATGTGCTGGAAACTGGTGGAATGTTTTCCCTTTGTATGAGGTATTTATATGTATACTATTTGTGTGTATATTAATAATATCGATGTCTGGATTTTTCAACACTATTGTTTTCCTTTTAATTTCTGGGCTTCACAAAAGTTGATAATACATATAAAATTACGTGTAATAATTGCTGCGTGGTAGGAACTCAGATGTTTATTGAATGAATGAATATTTATCTTTCCTTTGAAATTTATTACAATAACTTTAAAAAGCTCTTTACTTCAGAGAAGAATGTTATCTTGTTTTATTCTGATTTTTCCTATGGTTTGATTTGTTATATTTAGCATTTTTTTTTACCACTAAATTTAGATTGGGTATGGATCTAAGCTAATTTTTCTCATTTTTGTTATTTGGTTCCTGTCATACTATAGATTACATTTTGTTTAACGTTCCATTTTATTTAATTCTTAAGAAATTTGGATCTACGTCTAAGGTGCCTCTTCTGCCTCAGTGATCTGTGGCTTGGCTTCAAGCCATTATTACTGTTTATGATATGTTTGTTTTAAACATATTCTGATAGTTGATGGAGAAAAGCCTCTTTTATTCATTCTCTTCCCCCAAATAGTAATATTTTTCTTTTTGCTGTTTTTAATTGCATTTTATGTACAACACTATGAATAAGTAATGAAAATTCTACAGAGCAAAAGGAAGTGCAAAGAGCAGCTCTCCCATCTCTAGTTCCAGTGGAATATAGAGATGTTTTAATTACTTTTTTAAAACATCATTCATAACTGATTGTGGTAATCATTTTGCAATATATATACATATCAAATCATTCTGTTATACACCTAAAACTAACACAATGTTATATGCGTATGTTATATGTAATACAATGTTATATCTCAGTAATAATAAAATTTGTCAGGCAGACAGTATTACAATAGTAAAGTGAAAAATTCACCCACAGTCACCTGTAATATTATCTTGAGGTGCACACATAATTCTGTTTAAATGTGTATGAAGTTTTACATTGTTTTCATTCTAGCTGAACTTTAGTTTTGTATTTTAAATATATCCATTTAACTTTACATAACAGAGTTTTCTCCATATGAGTGTTTTACATAATTATTGTTTTACATGAGTCAGTAAACTGTATTTCATTAAGTTAGCATTTAATAATTTCCATAACCAGTTCCTTTTGTTAAATAATTAGGCTGTTTCTAACATTTTGCTGTTGTAGGTAATGCAGTAATAAACTTTTCAGTACGTATAGCTTTTTCTTTATTAGAATGATTTTTAGTCTGTGTCACAGCAGTGAGCTCACTAGGACAAAGCATATAGACATACGGGTGTTTATACAAATTGCCAAATTGCTTTCTCAACTCGAGAATTTATATAAATTGTACAGTGTAAACAAATGGTTGGTGAATTTTACTACAGCTTTGCCTTTTCATATATATGTGTATGTGTGTATCAAGCAATAGTCATATTGTACTCATGAAACTAACAGTATATATATTTCATGAGTACAAGGTGACCACAAAATTTCAATTTGTATTTCTTTGAGGTTGAACATTTCTCCATTTGTTTGTGTGTATGGTACTCCTTGCATGGGTTGTGTCCCCTGTCCAGTATATCCTTTCAACAGAGCTTTCTTGAGCACTCCTCGAGGGCTGGGCCGTGTGCAGAGACCGCTCAAAGCAGCAAGGGGCATCCCTGCCCACTCAGAGGAGGTGAGGCAGACGATTCAGGTGTGAGAAGGACCACAGCTGGGATGTGAAGGCTGCTTGGCAGCATTTGGCAGGGCACCTATCCAGACCTAGATGTCTCACCTTCCCCAGTCTGTGATCCCTTCCTGACTGCAGTAGCGATGAATAGACCAGCTGACCCATAAGGACACTATAACTACATGACATATTATCTGCCCTGACTTGGCAAGGCAGCTGGAGGAGCAGTGGCTCCAGAAAGCTCTCTTGAGTGTGGAGGCCCATGTTAATCTTTTTGTAACTGAGTCAAATTCTTCCCCTTTATAATATTCCTCTTTGAGATACAAACTCTTTCCCCAAATTCCTCCCAGAAAGTCCCTCAAGGTAGCACTAAATAGACAATATGTAGCCTTGATTCTAGTGAGTGCTATTTTATTTGCAGGATTTTCTCGCTCTGATTACGCTTCTGTGGGGTATGGGGTGAGGTTCTACTGTCAGGGCCGCCAAGGTGATGGGTTTCCAGTGCAGCTTTGATGAAGACCTCTACTTGGACAGACCCTGCATTTCTCTGGCTAACGAATGCAGGCCATCTCTGGGCTCCCCCACTTTCTCTCCTTGTTTTACTCTCTCTGCACAAGGTCCCCCTTTTCCCCTCAAGACTGATGAGGAAGTACAGTTTCTCTGGAATCTACCAGCCTAACTTTTGTTGCTTTTTTCTCCTCCTGTAAAAGGGCGCTCTCTTTGAATTTCACCTTTGATCAATTGTGTTGTATCTTTAGAAAGCAACATATATTTAGATTTTAATCCAGTTTCAATGACTTCTTTTGACTTATAAGTTTAAACCATGTCCCTTTGTTGTCATATCTTATCTTTCAGTTTTATTTTTGATACCGTGTATTGTTGTTACCACCCTCTTTCCACATCTGTCTCTCCATCTATCTTCTGTTATATGGAGTCAGAATAATTTCATTTACTTTCATCTTTTGTAGTGATGTGGAAGATAGATACCCTATTTCATTCTTCTACTAATATATGCTGACTAAAAGGAGTTCATCAGTCAATGTGGATACCAGGGGTGATGGAACCTTGTTTGGGTGAGGGTGGGCTAGGGTAGGATGCATGCCATGTCAGGTGGACAGTCCGAGAAAGGGCTTCCTGAGGCAAGAAATGACATGCTACCATAAGTATGTGCCACCAGTGCTTGGAGTTCAGGGAGGAGGTAGTGAGAAATGAGCTGAGAATCAGCCAGCAGTCCTTGGGGGTTGCATCTGCCATATTCATGCGTGTGAACTCGATCTTAAAGACATGATGAGCGATGGGAGCTAAGCCATCAGCATCTTTTTGAAGCTGGAGCTTCAAAAACTTTTGAGGAGCAAAAGTTCTTTGAAGAATGTTTTTCTGGACATTGTTCTTGTCTGGACATTTGTCACAGACAGGCATTTGGAACCATTGGTCTATGTTCAGGTTGTGAGATAGACAGATGGCTATCATTTTGATTTAAGAGTGATAGTCCCCAGAACAAAGACAGATACCTGCTCCCACAGGGAGATTGATCGGGGGAGAAGGAAGCCTCCCTCCATAGATTACTGTGACCCAAAGGCCTCGGCCAGACTGATTGACACAGATGAATCCCCCCAGGGAAACATATATGACACAGCTTTCTCGTGTTTGTTTTAATGTAATAAATGCTTGTAAAATCATTTAATGTATTCGTGTGTCTTATGTAAGCAGTTTGAGTATATTTATGGTGTGATATGGCCTTCCAGGAATGGAATCTCCATTTATAAGATTATACTCACAGGAAACAAATCATTGATTTACAATTACTTTGACTTGCTACCTTTGTCCAGTAATTGATTAGGTCAAGGGTTGGCAAACTTCTTTTGGAAAGGGCCAGAGGGTAAATGTATTCAGCTCCGCAGGCCATATGGTCTCTGCCACAACTACACAACTCCTGTGCTGTCGTGTGAAAGCAGCCATAGTTCTGCGTAAACAAATGAGCATTGGCTGTGTGCCGATAAGCTTTATTTTTGGACAGTGAAATTTGAATTTCATACAATTTTCATGTATCACAAAATATTATTCTTCTTTGTATATTTTTCTACCGTTTAAAACTACAAAAGTTTTTTGTATGAGATGTATAAAAACAGACAGTGGGCTGGATTTGGGCCATAATTTCCTGAGCCCTACTTTAAATCATAATTTAGGGTTGTCTGGATAGCTGCGATTTACTTAACATGTTGTGTGTGCCAGGCACTGTGCTGCACGCTTTTCATCTATCAGTTCACATAGTTCTTATGAAAACTCCGAATTCTGTTTTTATTTATTTCCAGGTGAGGAGACGGAGGCTTGCTGAGATTCAGTCACTTGTCTGAGGTTACGTGGTGGGTCAGTAATGGTGGAATCGCATTTTGAACTGAGACCTGCCTGAGTTTAGTTTTAATTGTAAAGTCCCTGTTCTTGAGAGTTTACCGAGTTCTGGGGAGGACGGCGGGTAATTAAACTATTTTGCAATTGTAGTAGAATATCATTAGAATTCAACTAATAAGTAAATTCCCGAGATACAACATGTTCATAAAGCCTAGGATGAGTTTAGCTCTTGGGCTCTTTGTCACTCTTAATGCTAGTGCGTTAACAGACTGTCTGGGTGTGAATGTGGCCCCACCGCTTGGAAGTTCAGTGACCTTCAGGTTAGGTATACTTTCTATGCCTCAGTTTCCTCATTTGTAACTAGAAGTAAAGATAGTGTTTACTTTATAGAGTCGTTGAGAGGATTAGTGAGCTGGGACATGCTACGTGGCTGGCCCATGGTACATGGTCAATGAATGGGAGCTGTTGTTACTATTTTGGCCTTAGAGTCAAGTAAAACCCCTATGGCCATGTTTGAAGCTCATGCTGCTGCTAATTTTTTCTCCCCCATGCTACACTTGTGAACTTGTTTTTAGAGAAGTTATATTTTATGGATTAGTATAGTGTTCAATATATTTTCCCTATGTTCAAAACAGAAATGGCAGAAGAATTTCGTTTTGTATGTAATCCTCAGTAAATTTTGATGATTGCAGAATGACGAGTTTCAGGATGAAGTCTGTCACATACCTTCTCTTCCTGTGTTTAGAGTTACTTTGTGGTGCTTAGCAAAACCCTTATAATTGCTAAAATTCATCGTAGATCTTTCAGATTTGAGGGGGTTTTGTGAATATAGGTGTCTAGTTTTTTTCTCCTTTTTGTAATTGCTTGTTTTTCCCCCAATTGTTGGTTGGTTTAACTTTTATATTTCTCATCTCAGTGGCCTGGTATTTTAAACTTCCATAGAAAATCATAAATTACTCTTAGAGTTACCAATTTAGTATATATAACTGTGCACAACATTCTCAAATGACTTTTCTCCATCTTGTATGTTGTTATTTCTCATTTCTAATGTACATTTGTGTTTTCTCTATTTCTTGCTTAAATTTACCTCAGGATTTTCTGTTTGGGGTTACTAGATTCTTTTAGAGATGTTATTTTTTTTCTTTTTTCTCCCCAAAGCCCCCCAGTACATAGTTGTATATTCTTAGTTGTGGGTCCTTCTAGTTGTGGCATGTGGGACGCCGCCTCAGCGTGGCTTGATGAGAGGCGCCATATCCGCGCCCAGGATTCGAACCAACGAAACACTGGGCCGCCTGCAGCTGAGCGCGCGAACTTAACCACTCGGCCACGGGGCCAGCCCCTGGGTTACCAGATTCTAACACGTGATTTTATGATATATCAATAGACAGAGATTCTATCCAGTTCTCTACATTGGCAATCAGTTTTTATTTATATAGTTCATTGATATTTATTATTTGAGAAATGTTCAACATTCTTCGGTTTTCAGAATCTTAGTATGCCTTTAACATTTTATAATGACCATATATACTTTAAGTTAATTTTGATTCGTACACTCAGTGACCTAGCCATTTTTGCTTTTTAAAGTCTATCTACATCCTTTTATATTCACTTTTTGTTCATGTGTAATGGATTTTGCTTTCTAATCTAGCCAGGAACTCTTTTTCTCCCCCAACCATGGGATAATAACTAAGTTCTTTTACATTTGGTGTTAAATTTGGATCATCCTCTGCCACCCTAATTTTTATTTTCGTTTTTATAGTTCTTTTGACATTTCTTTCCAATTATGACTACAGAATCCTGGCCATTCCTCAATGGCCTTATTCTTGTTTTTTCTCTTTCCCCTATTGATTCTATTCTTCCGGTAACCAGACTCTTTCTACTGTAATATTACTGGATCCAGTTGGTCAGCAAACATCTCTATGCACATAAGTTTAAATTTTTTTTTTTGAGGAAGATTAGCCCTGACCTAACTGCTGCCAATCCTCCTCTTTTTTTTTTTTTTTTTTTTTGCTGAGGAAGACTGGCCCTGAGGTAACATCCATGCCCATCTTCCTCTACTTTATATGTGGGACGCCTACCACAGCATGGTGTGCCAGGTGGTGCCATGTCCGCACCTGGGATCCAAACCAGCGAATCCTGGGCCACCGATGCGGAACGTGCACACTTAACTTCTGTGCCACTGGGCCGGCCCCCATATGTTTAAATTTTTAACCAATTAAAGCAGCAACTTTGGTTTTAAAAATTTTTAAATAAAAATTGTATGTATTTAAGGTGTACAACATGATGATTTGATATATGTTTGACACATATATAGTGAAATGATTACCGCAGTCAAGCTAATTTAACCTATCATCCTGGCATAGTTACCATTTTTTGTATGTGATGAGAACACCTGAAATTTACTGTCTCAACAAATTTCCCGTATCCAATACAGTATCATTAACTATAGTCATTGTGCTGTACAGTAGCTCTCTAGACCTATTTGTCCTGCATAACTGCAACTTTGTACCCTTTGAACAACGTCTCCCCATTTCCTGCAGCGCCCCAGCCCTGGCAACCACCATTCTACTCTCAGCTTCTGTGTTTTCAACGTTTTTTAGGTTGCACATACAAGTGAGATCATGCGTGTTTTTCTTTCTGTGTCTGGCTTATTTCACTTAGCATAATGTCAGCAATTTTGGATCCTTTCCATGGAAGACGAGCAGTTGTGTTCCCCCCGCTCCCACTCCATTCAGACACAGTTTTTCTTGGTCTTTGATGCCACACTTTATGTGATTCTCATTGATCTGTGATTGTATTGATTCTTTTTCCTCACAGTACGGCAGCCCTTCCCGTTAGTGTCCTCTATTTATCTATTTATCTTTTGGAATTGGCATTTAAACTTGGTTGCTGCTTTGAAGTAATTTGAGAAGTGAAATTTGTCAGTAAGGGGTGACAACAATATATAATTCCTTTAGGCATTTGACACCTTTAGGTCCTTCTGTTGAAGGTTCTCTGAACTGACAGCTTTGCAGGGTAAAGAATACCCAGAAGTCTCTCTGCTTTTATCTCTGAGGGTTATGCCTATCTCTAAGGTCTAAGACAAGAATTCTGCAAAAAGGCTTGTTATGTTTCTTTTAAGGTGACCAGTTCTTTCCTTTTTCAGTGCATTAAGAAGGCATTTCCTAGGAGAGAGATTGGTGTCTTGCTTCTTGCTGTGGTCTCTGGAAGGAACGTCAAGAGTTCTTTTGTCTCCCAACTAAATTTTTAAGCAATCTAGGAAAACTGTTTCCTTCCCCAGGCACTTTTTCCTTCTGTTTCTTGATTCAGCTTTTACAGGCACCCTTGCAATTTGAAGGTTAGGTCCCCTTATATGCTTTGTTTCTCTTGTATGTTCTTAGTTCTCCTTCATTCTCCAGAATACCGTTTCATTGATGTGATGTTTTGCAGAACCAGTTCTGCTTTTGACTGCATCTCTGGGATGTTCTTAATTGTGTTATCATTTTATTGTAGTATTGTTTTAAACCCTAGTTTAATCTTGATTGATTTTTGTAATGCTACCTTTCATCTTTTCAAGAAAAGATGCCAGCTGTTTCCTGAATGCCATTTTTGATTCTGGTAGCCGTTGTATTTTGGTTATCAAAGTGCAGTTTCTGGCCCACCGAGGGCTTTGAGCTTCTGCCACACAATGTGTTTTCAACAATCCTGGGTTTTTGATTTTTTTTTAATCTCGTTAAAATTTATTTTTCTGTTTTATTTGCTTTCTTTTTTATTGACATTTTTAATGGAGGAGCCTGTTTCATCATCTTTAATTTTTGGAAAGTGTTTTCATTTGCATTATTTTTCTAAATAGTCTATTATTGTATTTTATTTTATATTTTTCCCTTATGTGTAACTATTACTCTAAACGATTAAGACTTTATTATATTTTTTTATCTTAGTTGTATTGTGATAATCAAATTTAAAATTCCACACAAAGTAGAGAGGTTTGTATAATGCTCCTCCATGTACCCTGTGTAGATGTCTATGTACCACCCACCTTTAGTAATTATCAGTTTTTCAATCTTGTTTCATTCCCACCCCACAGACCCCCTTGGTTGTCCTGGAGTATTTTAAAGAAAATCCCAGATATTATGTGATTTGACCTATAAATGTCAGATATTAGATTCTTGGGTGTGGCTGATACTTCCTCATGGTGCCATTTAATTTCTCCTCTAGATCCTGTATTTTCTATAAAGTGGTAGTTGGATCAAGGGCAGGAGTTCTCCAACTTTTTGGCCTCAAGACCCCAATCTTATAATCTTGCAATCTTAAAAATTATCAAGGACCCCAAATGCTTTTATTTATGTGGATATATCTATTGATATTTAGCATATTAGAAATAAAAAGGAGAAATTTTTAAAACATAAGTAAGATACAAGCTCACCCTCCATTAGCCATAGATGATGTTATCATGTGTATGTAGCTTCTGGAAAACTACTCCGTATATTTGGAAGAAAATGAGAGTGAAAAAGACAAATAATGTCTTCTGATTATTAAGAAAACCGTTTTGGTCTTGTGGACTCTCTGAAGTGGTCCTGGGGCGCTCCCAGAAGTCCCAGAACACACTTCGAGAACCTCTGATCTAGAAGCTCAAATACATTCAGATTCATCTTTTTTGGGGTGGATGAGGGGACCAGAAAACCTCGTGAGGGGTTCTGTACGCTCTCACTGCATCCTGTCAGGGGCATATGAGGTCTGTTAGTGACACTAAGATTGATCTATGGTTGCAGGTAAGACTATAGAATTAGACCCAGTTCTTGTGAGGGTCTCATGTACATTTGAGAAAAATATACATTGTCTTTCTCCTGTTGTGTGCTTATAGTTAGTTCTTTTTTCTCAATTGCTTTATTTGAATTATTTTAATTTTTCACTCGATTATCATATTATGATATTAGGTATTATGATTTGGCACTATTTCTGTGAAAAAATTTCTTCTGAAATTTGTGACATTTTTGCCTTTTATATATGTCACCACTATATTGTTTGGGGAGGCAACTTAAATATTTTGTTCATTTATTTTGTCCTTTATTGTTATATAATTTCCTTGTATGTGCATATGTTTTAGTTTTTTATTTTTTTTGTTTTCACAGTAGTCCCCCCTAATCCGTGGTTTTGCTTTCTGCAGTTTTGCTTTGCATGATTTCAGCTACCTGTGGTCAGCCATGGTCTGAAAATATTAAATGGGAAATTCCAGAAATAAACAATTCATAGATTATAAATTGCACGCCATTCTGAGTAGCATGGTGAAATGTCATCCCATCCTGCTCTGTCTTGCTCAGGACGTGAGTCATCCCTTTGTCCAACGGATCCACGCTGCATACGCTACCTGCTCGTTAGTCACTTAGTAGCCGTGTCGGTTATCAGATTGACTGTTGTAGTGTCACAGTGCTTGTGTTCAGATAACCCTTACTTTACTTAATAATGGCCCTAAGGCCCAAGAGTAGTGGTGCTGGCAATTTATTCTAGTGTATTGTTATAATTGTTCTATTTTATTATTAGTTGTTGTTAATCTCATACTGTGCCTAATTTATAAATTAAACTTTATCAAGTACATGTGTATGTATAGGAAAAAGCATAGTATGTCTAGAGTTCGACACTATCCATGGTTTCAGGCATCCACTGAGGGTCTTGGGGGTCTTGGAACGGATCCCTTGTGGATAAGGAGGAACTACGTTACAGGCATACCTCAGACATATTGTGGGTTTGGTTCCAGACCACCACAATAAAGTGAATATCTCAATAAAGCGAATCACATGAACTTTTTGGTTTTCCAGTACATATAGAAGTTATGTTTACACTCTACTGTGGTCTAAGTGTGCAATAGCATTATGTCTAAAAAAATGTACATACCTTAATTAAAAAATACTTTATTTCTTAAAAATGCTAACCATCATCTGAGCCTTCAGTGAGTTGTAATCTTTTTGCTGGTGGCAGGTCTTGGAAATACACAAGTATCTGCGAAGTGCAAGAAAGGAAAGCATGATAAAATTAGGTATACATGTACTTAATATTTTGGGCTGAAATTTTCATTTATGAGTATAATGCTGCACTTGCATTTCATTCACCCAGTTTTGTATTTTAATCTCAGGTGTGTTTATTTTCCCTGAGTCTTCTATAATCAACATATTGTTATATTTGATTTACCTCAGAAGGAGAATTTCCTTCTTTTTCATCAGACCAATTAGGTTGTTTATATCTAGGGCTGTGATTGTTATATATGAAATACCTTATATCATTCCAGTTTTTATACCTCTTTTAGGCATTCTTTCCTTTTTATTTATTTTTATAAAAGTACCTAAGTCATAACTGTATATGTTGTCATTGAAAATTTAATAATAGGGATGTAGAGAAAAGCTAAAGTCCCTCTACAGACTTCTCCCCACCTTATGCTAATTAGCACTGTTGACTGTGTTCCTTTTCAGAACTTTTTCTGTGCATTCATCCCCAAATGTTGGCACACATAGAAATAAAAGAAAATGCTTGGGGTTTTTAAAAGTGATAAATGGGTATGTACACTGAATATTTTTCTGCGTCTTATTTTTCCTTTGTCTTTTACTCTGACAGTATGTTTGGAGATCTCTCCGTGTTGGTCAAATAGCTCTGACTTCATTCTTTTAGATGCTGCATGGCCTGTTGTAGATTTCACCATAGTTGATTTAACCAGACTGCTATTGATGGGCATTAAGATGTTTCCATTGTTTTCCTGCGGACCCACTGCTATAGTTAACATCCTTGTTGCAGCCTGTTTGTATAGTGTTTCTTCACATAGAAACCTAGAAATAAGAATGCTCAATAAAACACTGTGTACGTTTTCAATTGTAATAGACATCACCAAGTTGTTCTCTCAACAAGCCTGCACCAAGCAGTGAGTTTCCTGTTCTTATCTCTTATTCATTTTCCCATTGAGATGTTTGTAAGCACTTTTTATCCATTCTGGATATTTCATTACATTTATTTTAGTGGCACATATTTGCTTCTAGTGTTTTGCTTGTTTTTAGCTTTGTCAATGGCCTTTATTTTTTGATCTTTTAGAAGTTGTTAATTTTTATGCAATAAAATTTCTTAATCCCTTCAAAATGTTTTCCATGTAGTTCCATATTTTTTGTGTACTTTAAATGTTTGAGTGTCTGGAACATAGTCTTTTGACTTCTTTGTAATTTAATTCCAGCATCATCAACACTCATGACAAATACACTCATTACTTTGGACTTCTGGAGAGGTCTGTGGGGAAGGCGGGGTTCAGGGGGCAGCAGAGATCCCTGCCCTGGTATACAAGACCCTGCTTCTGGCTCGTTTCTGTGCTCTGTATTCAGCTATTAGTATTTTGTACTTTCTGATCCCTTGATGATGTTTCATGCCTCTGTGCCTGTATATGTGTTATTTTCCAACTGGAATGTCTCCTTCTTTTGTCTGGCTACTGTTTGTGGAGTGCTTAGAACGTGTAGGGCACCCTGCAAGGTATGTCAAATATGTCATCTCTGCTGCTTGTCGGTCTCCTGCAAGAGCCAGTGTGGTCCTTTCCAAAGGTGACCCTTGATGAATCATGCCTCCCTCAGGGTGCTGTGTGTAGCACCCTCCCACACTGAAGCCATGCTGGCCAGTGACTCCATCTAGCCCATACAGTGTGGTGGAAGGGAGGCCATTCTGACTCTGGACACTAGCTTTCAGAAGGCCTGTGTGCCCCTGTGTGCCTGGGCCACTGTGTAAGGAAGAGGCCCTGACACCAAATGGAAACAGAGAGGGGAAAGAAAGGCCACCTGTGCCAGTGTCCAGCTGAACCCAGGCTTCTTTCAGTCCTAACCCAGGTTCCAGACTATGAGTGAAGCTATCTTGGATGCTCCAGCATCATCCACCATCTGCCTGTAGCCATGAAACCAGCAGGAGAACAGATCAGCTGAGCTCAGTCAACCCACAGAATCATGAGATATAATAAAATGCTGGTGGTTTTGAAACATTAGGTTTGGGGGTGGTTTCTTATACTGCAATAGATAAACAGTGAGGCACAAAAAATTGCTCTGAGTATATAAAGGCTAGAGGTTATTTGAAGAACTATTAGTAATAATATTAACAATAGCTATCATTTAATTGTGTCCGCAGTGGTCCAGGCATAGTATAGATAATGTAGACACATTCTGCATGGCAAACTCCTACATATTCTCTAATGATTCAGGGATCATTAATAATTTTATAAGAACGTGAGTAGTCGCAACTACTGTTTATTGAGCAGTTAGTACATGCTAGACATTCTCTCTCTTTTGTTTTTTTTTTTAAAGATTTAATTTTTTCCTTTTTCTCCCCAAAGCCGCCCGGTACATAGTTGTATGTTCTTAGTTGTGGGTCCTTCTAGTTGTGGCATGTGGGATGCCACCTCAGTGTGGCTCAACGAGCAGTGGTGCAATGTCCGCGCCCAGGATTTGAACCATGAAACACCGCGCCCAGGATTCGAACCAATGAAACACCGGGCCGCCTGCAGCGGAGTGCACAAACTTAACCACTCAGCCACAGGGCCGGCCCCGGCCCCTAGACATTCTCTGTCTTAATGTGGGTTCTTCTCAGATGACTCCTGCCCATCCTTCCCGACTGTGTCTAGAAGGAGGAGAAGGCCACCTGGGTGGGCTCCCACAGTGGCTGAGTTGCGTCTGAGTGCCTGCTACACAGCTGCTGGGACTTTGCCACGTAACCCGTCTTTCCCCTGCTCGCTCCTGGTCCCTGGGTATTAGAGTTGTTGATTGAATCAGTTTTTAGCATTTATCTTATTATGACTATGTATGTATTCTTCCCTGATAAGCCAGGGAACTATGATTACATTTTAATCTTGTACAACTTCTGGAGTGAGTAAGTGCCTCACCTTTTCTTTTCCTTACTTGGATGTTGTGGTATGTGCTTTTTGGTTGCTATTCCGTATACTCCAGCAAAACCGTAAACCCCTCTAGATGCTCTTTTCCACATGACCAAGCACATTAGTTCCATTTTCTGTTGAGTTTTGGTTCTTTCCTTGGAGACAGCCCTCCTGGCGCCAGGGGTGCCTGCCGCGCACCCCTCCTCCTGGGATTCCCTCTGCCTCCTCTGTGCTCCGCGCCCTGTTTCCATGAGCCTCCTTCTTTCTCTGCTTGATTTACTCCCTCAGGAACTTCCGCTCTAGTATATGTGCCTTCATTAAATCTTCTCCTCTGTTTTCTCTCTTCTCTTTTGCTGGAATGCTTCTGCATCAGGTGCTAGACCTCCTTGATTGATCCCCTGATTTTTCTTATTTCTTTCATATTTTTTGCCTTTTTATTCAATTTTCTGGGAGATATGGCCTTCCAACTCTTCTCTTAAAATTTTTAACTTCCTGTTACGTGTTGAATTGCTAAAGGGTTTTCTTATTCTGTTCCGCGAGTGCGGTGCCTTCCCCTTGCTGCCCACGGCTTAGTGGGGTTCCCTGGTTCTGTCTGCACGTTCTGTACTCTCTGCCTTGCCAACGTGTTGTTACCTCTTTGTTGGTTCTGGCATCTGCCCCCTGTTGTTAATTTTCCTCAAGGCCTGGTGAGGCTTTGTTTTTCGTATTTAGGAGGAAGGCGCTGGGATGCTGGGGAATGTTCTGTGCATTTTGAGGTGGAACAACCAGTGGTCCTCATGGATGGGCACACAAGTGGGCGGCTGTTTCACTGGCTGAATTGTGTCCCCCTACAAATTCATATGCAATAACCCCCAGGACCTCAAAATGTGACTGTATTTGGCGATAGGGTCTTTAAAGAGGTAATTAAGTTAAAATGAGGTCCTTAGTGTGGGCCTTAATCTAAGCTGACTGGTGTCCTTGTAAGAAGCGATTAGGACACAGACACACAGAGGGAAGACCACGTGAAGTCACAGGGAGAAGGTGTTCATCCACAAGCCAAGGAAGAAACCGACTCTGCGGACACCTTGATCAAAGACTTCCAGCCTCCCGAACTGTGAGAATATAGATTTCTGGTGTTTGAGCCCCCCAGCCTGTGGTACTTTGTTTTGGCAGCCAGGGCTAATACACTGGATGACACTCACATGTCAGTATCCGTTTATTCTTTCCTCTGGGGCCGTGCGGTTTTCCTAGAGAAGAAACTCTCAGTCTTCTGCTGGGTATAGGCCTGCCTGTGTGCTTTCCGGGAGCTCATGGTGGGTGGCTCGGGACAGGGAGCTAGACTTCCATGTGATGCCCCTCTGTCCCCTTTGACCCATCATCTTCTTCTGTGCCCAGGGTCCAGCACTGGAGCCTCTAGGGGAGAGGCAGTCAGCTGTCTGGGTGGAATTGGCTTGGGGCTAGGGGGTGGAGGGCTAGTGGCATTAGCTGTACCTTACACAGAATTACAACCATGTTTCTCTTTCAACCCTACACCTCCTGGAGCCTCCTTTCTGGGGTCCTGAGCATGAATTGGCGTCTCCCTCTGCAGTCAGTGGGTATTCCTCTCTGCTGGCTCCTCCTCCTTCATTTCTTCTTCCAAATTTCGGTTCATGCTGCTTGTCTGTAGTCATCTGCCCTACTTCTTGTCCTTGTATATCTATAGATGTCATCCTCCTGTGGGCAATAAGAGATTTATTGGTTCAAGCCCGTGCCTAGTCCAGTGGTTGGGGGCCTTGCACAGTGGAAGAATGTGTTTCGGAACCTTGTCTCTTTCTGTCTCTCTATGCTGCTGCTCGTGGTGTAAGCTTCATTTTTAACTTTGTATTTTGAAATCATTTTAGGCTTTTAGAAGAGTTGCAAAGATAGTACAGTGAGTTTCTTAATGGTGACGTCTTATATAACTGTGGAGGATTGTCAAAGCTGAGTGGTAAGCACTGCTATGATACTATTAGCTGAACACAGAATTAAACTACTACGTGTGACTCATACTGTACCTGATTTTCCAGTAATGTCCTTTTTCTGTCCCAGGATCCAGCTTTGTATTTACTTGTTAACTTTTCTTAGTCTCTTTAATCTGTCGGAATGCCTCAATATTTCCTCGTGTTTCGTGAGCTCAGCATTTTTAAAGAGCACTGGTCATGTATTTTGTGGAATCTCTCTTAATTTGGGCTTGTCCGCCGTTTTCTTATGATTTGATTGAGATTTTGGTTTTGGAGGAAGAACACCACAGAGGTGCTGTGCCCTCTCAGTGCCTACGTATCAGGAGGTACCTGATGCCCATGTGACTGGTGATGTTCACGTGATCACTTGCTTACGCGGTGTCTGCCAGGTTTCTCCCCTGTAAAGTTCCAGTGAGGGTAAAGTTTTCTTCTTTGTTATTAACACATATTTGGGGGATACTTGGAGGCTATGCAAATATCCTATTTAGCCTTAAACTTTTGCTCACTGTTTTTAGCATTCACTGGTGGACATTGCCTGCAACCATGATTACTGTGGTTTTTAGTGGAGATTTTCTATTTCTCTCATCCCTCCCACACTTTTTACTTGGAATTCTTCTGTAAGGGAAATTTGTCCTTCTCCCCCATTTATTTGTTTGTTCAATCACTTATTTATATCACTATGGACTTATGAATATTTATTTTATTCTTTGGGCTATATCCAATACTATATTTATTGCTTTTCTTACTCAGATTCTTTCAGCGTTGGCCAGCGAGAGCTCTTTCAGGTTGTCTTTCTTTCTTGTGTCCTTTTGTCGTTCCCCCGACTTTTTTGGGGGGACATTTCCTTGCTGACACCGTGAGACACTCCAGGCTCATCTTGTATAGTTCATGGATTGTAAAGTTCTTTCACTTCTATTTTGATCAAATTTCAGAAGGAGGCAGAGAAGAAAGGAGCATGTGTTCAATACAATGTTTTCCCTAAACTTTTTTGATCATATAGATTTTCTTTGTTTCTTATGATGTTATTGTTATTTTAATTTATATTCACTGTCATCTAAATAAATAATCTCTGAAGGAGACATCTGTTTGAAGGAGTGCATCCAGTCCTCGTCTTTCCAGAAACAGTAACCTGAATTTCCTTGCCCATCCTTAGCCTGGTGTGCCTGGAACTGATGTGACACCTAACTCCAGCACAGGACCCTGCTTGGTTTAAAACACTGGGCACATTCTATTCTGGGAAGAGCCACCAAACCACAGGAAAACCTTTTCTAGGGTTTCTGTGAAGAAGCTTTCTCTTTCTTCCATAGAAGCAACCAGAGGAAATGTTCTCCCTTTCCTTGGATGATGATGTGTTCTTGAACATGAGGTCTGGAACTGCTGCAGCCATTTTGCTACCATGAGTCGAGAGCTGGGAGCTGCCCTATGGAGCTGTCTCCATGAAGAGCCTGAGGATGAAGGCAAGCCAGGAAGCAGAGGAGGCCGGAAGAACAGCACTTTGAGGCCTTGCTTGAGTTGCTGCTGTAGAAAAACCTCACTTCACTTCCATTTGGATATCCAACTCATAAACCAAAATACTCCCTTTCTTGTGGAAGTCAGTTTGCATCAGTTTTTCTGGCACTTTCATTCCTAACAAATAAAATCTCATTCTTACAGAAATTGTGCTTTACTACCTTAAATGTGCAAGCAGGGTATGTAATCGAGATAACAGTAATCTCAATAGATCTGCAAATACTTTGAAGTGAACACATCTTATATTCTATTTCCAGGTTGGTAAGTGCTTTTCGCTGCATAATGATGGCAGCGATTACTTGTGAAGCTGCTTCTTCAATATCTGAGGTTTAGGGCTATAAACTTAGTGCCCTGGGCCTTCTCTTGGATGGTTAAAATTAAGTCCAGTCAATAAATAGGGCTGCATATTAGTTTTCATGTATAGAACAGTCCTGTACCATGTTACCTAGGAAACTTCCCCAAATATCTTGTTGCAGTGGGTGGCATAACCTGCCTTTCCATCAAGCTGTTACATCTAGGAAATTATCTCAAGGAAAGAGGCAGACAAGTTTGTGTACACAAGGAAGGAATATGCCAGAGGCTTATTGCAGTGTTGTTATTACCCAAGAAAATTGAGTGTGGCCTAAATGACGGATAATCAGCAATTGGTTAAGTAAATTACTGCACATTCATGTGATGGCATTCCATGCAGCCTTTATACGGTGATGTCAATGTATGTTTTGACATGAAATGATGCTTATGATCCACTATTAGGTTAAAAAGAAAGCAAGTTATATCACAGTAAGTATAGTATGATTGCATTTTGTAAAAAAATTATATGTATATGACTGTAAAAAGTTAGAAGTTATATTTTGTGTCCTTTTGATTATTTGTTCTTTGTTTTTCTAAATCAAATCTACTTTACTTATGAGTAATATATTATAACTAATTAAAACCAAAATTAGCTGTATGACACTAGTGCCTTTCTTTGGGAACTTAAATGTCTGAACACTGAGTGAGAGTGTGCGTGAGGTGCTTCTTTAGTAATCAGTCATTTAATGAACTATTAAGATCCTTGGTGTCTGTGATTTGGATATTTTTCCTACCCCTCCCCTTGCGCTTCTTGGCGGGTGGCTCAGGCAGCCTGGGTGGGGAGGCCGGCCCCCCTTTGCAGAGCAGCAGAGCAAAGGTGAATGCACAAAGCAACGGACCTGGATTCTCATTTGGAATCTTTCGTTTCCTATCTTTGTGGTCTATGCAGAATCACTCTTCTGTTATGTGGGCATGATGAGGGCTTCTCTGCTTCTCTTCCCATGGTGAAAAATGGGGTAATATACCTGAAAGAGCCTATAAACTAGAGGAGAACGTCATTGGGAAGGCTCTGTGGTCCTTTCAAGTGTCATTTGCAAAAGAAGCTGGATGTTGGCTGTGCCCCTTCCGTTTCTTAGGTTGATAGTCTGTCTCATCCTGTGCTGCCCTCTAAGGAACCGCACATCTTTGGAATGAAAGGATGCTGGGGGACCACTGTGTGCTCTCCAGCCTTTGAGACCCCCCTCAGAATCTGTCCTTCAAGCTTTCAGAAGCGAGACCCTGGAGGTCAAATGGCAGGTTACTGGGAGAGCTCAGGGGAGAACACTGAGGTTCTTGAGGCTGGCCTGTCTGCCTCCCTTGGGCACCCTGCCTGACTGCACTCCTTGTGTCATTCCACTGCTCTGCATGGGCACACAATTTGGATGCTTTGGGCTTTTTTCATAAGCCATGATTATGTTCCTTTGGCAAGAGACCTGTGTTATCCCTCCTACCCCCTTTGCTTGATGGCTTAATTTCGTTTGCTCCCACCATTTGATTTGATTTGATGGGGTGCAGCATGAGATCTCCAAATCATTTCTGCCTGTTAAGCAAACATATATTTCTGGGATTGATGTTTTAATTTAATGAAACACATTCTAATGAGGGTCAGCTGCAGCCATGAATTTTTTATGAGTGATTTGCTGAGAAGCACATCGATAGTAGCATGCAGTGCTTGCCTGACTGAGTCTGAGCCCTGGTTCCAGCACCTGGATTGAGTGAGACATGGGGCAAGATTCTGCTGGTCTTGGCATGCCTAGCTTCTCATGCTGTGTGCTACGGTCAGTTCCTTCGCTTCTATGCTGGTGACTCCTCAAATGCCTTATTTCCAGGGCTCCCTTTCATCAAATAGGGAACATTCAGGATTGCTCAGCCCAACAGGGGAGGAAACGGTGGCCCCAGAGGACCCCAGCTTGGTATTTGCTCCAGGGACACATTTTCAGGATCTATCAGGGCAGAGAATCAGGAGGGCCTCGCTTGGTGTGTGTGTGTTTGTGTGTGCATGTGCAAGTGTGTGAGTGCATGCACACGTGTGGGCTAGGGACTGAGGTGGGAAGGAGAGGTCAGAGTCTCAGTGAAGGAACCTGGGGCTGACACAGCTGGTTTCCTGTCCAAAGCCATTCTCTCTTGCATTATTTCCTGTGGCTGCTGTGACACATCACCACAAATGCAGTGACTTAAAACAACAGAAATTTATTCTCTCACAGTTCTGGAAGCCGGATGTCCAAAACCAGTACCATTGGAGTGAAATCAAGGTGTCAGCAGGGTTTTGCTACCTCGGCATGTTCCAGGGGAGAATCTGTTTCTTGCTTCTTCCACTTACTGGTGGCTGCCAGCATCCCTTGGCTTGCGGCCACATTGGCTCCATTCTTCAAGGCCAGCATCTTCTGATCTCTGCCCTGTCTCCACCTCGCCTTCTCTCCTGTATGTGTCACTTGAGTGTGTCTCTGCCTCTTCTTATAAGGACATACATGGCCCACCTGGGTAATCCAGGGTCATCTCCCCCGTCAGGATCTTTAACTTGACCACCTCTGCCGAGACCCCTTTCTCAGATAAGGTAGTTTCACAGGTTCCAGGGATAAGGACCTGCTATGTTTGGGGCAGTTTTCAGCCCACAGCAGTCCTTCTTTCTGCCTGGCAAGGCCCCGATTTGATCCTACTTGGCGAGTGGCTCTGTTGCAGTCCAGTTCGCTGCGCCTGGCTGGTCTGGGCTGTGGCCTAGTTCTGGTCCACGAGGCAAGGGGCCCATCGGGAGTGGGTGTCCAGGGTTTGCTTCCTTTCCTGACAGAAAGAGCAGCATGAGGAAAGCATCCTTTTGCTCTTTCTCCTGCTTTTTGCTCTAGGTGCTGCTGCATGAGGACAGGATTCGCAGACGTGATGTAGTCATTTTGCAATCACGAGTGGATATCCAAGAGAATCGCAAAGAATCTGACCCAGAGCTCAGACAGCCCTGCCTGTCTCTGTGTCTCTCTGGAGTAAGCCACTGCTTGTCCAGAGTCATGGCCAGAAGTCTTTTCCCTGACCCAGAGTTCACTGGGGATGTCCCTCTTGCCCAGGCTGTCAGGCCAGCCTGACGTCAGTGGCCCTGGGGTAAGGGCATGACGGGCCCAGTCTGGATCCCAGAGTCATCTCCTGGAATTGTTTTCTGGCTCTTTCAGCAGCCACAGTGCATTTGAATAGCTGCCAACCACACGGTTTGGCCACAGGCCGCACTGCTTCTGACCCTCACTGTGTCATAGCCAGTGGGTCTGAAGGATAAGGTCAAACCAGGGAAACCCACATATGTGAGGCAGATTTAGGGACTCTGGTGAGCCGTTCCTATTCTTGCTGTGGAGAGGAGTCTCGCAGCTGTCCCCAAAGCCCCTGCTGTCCAGGCAAAGAGAAGTACAGGATGGCTTGATTCTTCAAGAAGTTCCTAGCTCAACCTAGCAAACGTTAAGTCTGTGCTGGTGGCCCAGCCCTCGTCACGTGTGGAGCTGTGAGATGTCACGGAAACCACCTACCCTCTTCATTCAGCTCTGTGTCTGAGACAAGCCGCGCCTAGGACGGGTCAGATTCCCACATGGGTCTCCCCCAGGCAGAAGGAGGATAATGGGATGAAGCCAAGAGCAGCCACCTGCATCTCTGATGGGCTCAGACTGCCTGAGCTCGAGGCCAGCTCAGCCTGTGTGCTTGGAGCAACCTGCAGAGCAGGGCTCAGGTGTCACCCGGCACAGAGAAAACACTGTGCTGAGCTCGAGTCAGTCACTGAGCTGCGGGAAGAAGAGCCAAAGGAAGTGGGCCCGGTGAGTAGAGGGACAAGAGGATGAAGTGGGTTTGGACTGGAGAAGAGAAAGCAGAAAGTGTTTCTTGTATTATCGCTGCGGTCTGCTCTGTGCATCTCCCCACCCCTCGTGAGAGAGATGCTGAATGTCCAAATATAAGATAATTGGTTAAAATTAAAGTGGAGTAGTAGTATAGCACTTATGAATGCTTTCAGCCCTGAGAAACAGAAAACCAACTCACAGCAAATTAAATAGGGGTTTCTTTTACTAATGACCGAGAATTTGGGAATGGACTACTATTGCATGGGGTTAGAAGCTGAATGTCAGGGTTTCCCTCATGGCTGCAAGGAGGTTGCCATAGCTCCAGGCATGCTGCCTATATTCAAGAAACAGGGAGGAAAGTTGATACCAGCATCCCCCTTCCTGGCAGACTTTCTCTTTGTCCTTTTGGTCAAAACTCCATCACATGACCACCTTTAGCTACAGTGGAGGCTGGGTCGGTGAGTATTTGGGGCTGGGAGTGAGGCCAGGCTAGGCAGCCACCAGTGCTGGCACAGTGCTGCCTATAGAACATCGGTGTCTGGACACCTGCAGGAAGAGAGCATTATGAGCAATAGACCCCGCCAAGGGTGGGGAAGCTATCCAGACCCACCCCTGGGTTTATTTTTGGTTCTATGAACTTCTGGTTCTGCAGATCCCACACACAGCCATATCCAAAGATAGGTCACATAGAACAATTGTTCTTAAAGCGTGGTGCCTGGACCAGCTTCATCAGCATTACCTGGGAATGTGTTAGAAATGTAAATTCTTGGACGCCACCTAGACCTACTGGATCAGAAACTCTGGGCTGGGGACCAGCAATCTGAGTCTTAACAAGCCCTCCACATGGCTGTGGTGCACACTCAGATTTGAGAGCCACCGACTTAGAGGCTGGGAAGTCCAAGATCATGGTGCCAGTAAGGTCAGGTTCTGGTGAGAGCCCTCTTCCTGGCTTGTAGATGGTCACCTTCTTGTTGTGTCCTCACATGGAGTAGAGAGAGGGAAGGAGGGAAGAGGAGTGCCCTCAACTCTAGCCCCACCTCCATCCCACTGCCATCACATTGGGGGTTGGGGCTTCACTGTATGAATTTAGGGGGACAGAGACATTTGGTCCCTCACAATGGGGAAGTAGGGTCTAGGTGGCTGGCCTCCCTTGGGTTATTTGAGGGTCTTTAGCATTCCCAGCATTCCCTGAGTTATGCCCAAAGGCACCATTCACTTTGGAGAGTTCTGGGGTTGCCACAGAGACCAGCGAGCACCAGGAGATCTGTTGGGTATCTGTGGGTATTGAGAGAGTTTGGGACGTGGGTAGTAAAGTCAAAGTGAGTGGAAGCTGATTCTCACCACATGCGTTGTCTGTTAAACCCCTGAGGTGAGGCCTCCCCGCCCTCTGCCCTCAGTCTTGACTGCTCATTCCGCTTTCTCCAGTCAGCCTCCATTTCATGTGTGCAAGGGTGAAAGCTCCTCTTGGGATCTTGGCAGTCAGGGTCACTTGGAGGGGAGTGTACAGCCTTTCAGAGCGTGATCTGTCTCCACTGACAGCTCCAGGGTTGCTCGTGTTTTAGCCAGGGCAGTAGAGGAGACAAGGGGCATAGATCCAGAAGGTGGAGGAGCAGGAGTGGGAGGTGGGGAGGATTTCATAGGTGACTGACAGCAGCATGGGTTTCCACAGTGAATTCTAAATTCACACATATCATCTCCTTTACTCCTCTCAACAACCCTGGGAAGTAGGTTATACTCCCTATATTAGAGAAGGGGAAACTGAGGCACAGAGAGCTGAAGGCTGCTCTACCAACCAGGAAGAAAGTGAATTTTAAACCTGCAGGTGTTCTGCCGCTAACCCTGGTGGCTTGTCCACAACACACTCCTTGTTTGCACCTTTCTCACACCTTCCTAAGTGTGGTCTGTAAATTGTTGAACTGTCCATGAGCCTGGGGCTTTGCAGATGGCAGTGCCAGGGTGAGGACCACTCCCCAGTTTGTAGGCTTTACATCTTGTTTTCACAGAATTAAGATGAGGTGGAGGGAGGGAGGACGGAGCTGGAGCTAGGGAATCCCCAATTGGACAGCTGATCCTGGATCTGCATCTTGTCCTCTTCTCTGAAGCCTTCAAAGACGATGCCCTTGTTGGGGAGTCATTAACTGAAATCATGTTCAACAGAAGTAGACCCTGGAATGCCAATGAATTAAATGGCAAAGAGAGAGAGAGAACTGCCTCAAGACCCAGAAGGTTCATGTTGGCACGCCAGCACAGGAGCTCTCTGTTGACTATATGGAAAGCCAAAGAATGACTGGAAGGTTACTTTGTGAGCCTGAATATGAACAAAAGAGCCAGGTGAGGCAGTGTGTGATGGCAGCAGCCCGGCATAGTGGCTGCCTCTGCACTGCCTCGTGGAGGGGTGGTCTTGTCTTTGGGGCTCTCATGCTGTGGTTCCATGCTGACGTGTGGTCCTCTGGAGCACACTTCTTGCTTTGTGTTTTAACACAGTAAAAGAGGCTATAGTCTAGGAGCCATCCTGTCTCTTTCAGATGACTTTGCACGACCAATTTCTGAGCTAGCCTACGCTGACCTTACATTTGATCTTGGAAGACAAATGGACTGGGAAGGGCAGGGTGAGGTGAAGGGAGAGAAACTAAACTACCTCCAATGCACTGGTCAACTGTTCTGGAATGGATCATTGGTTTCATCTATGGTAACAACCGTGTTCTTATGGAGCTGTCTACAGTGATAAACCATGGTATTGGACAGATTGCTCTAGTCCCACTGTTGAAACAAATTTCAATATCCTGGATGCTGATTCCTGAGTTTGGGGACCAGGAGGTGTCTCCTGGCATTAAAAGACTTTTTGTACCATGCCTCCTCCTGCGTAGTGACTGTTGGGTTCCCTCCCTGTTTAGAGGACACTGGAGTCTGACTTTGCCTTTAGGGATGAAAAATTCAGTCTGCTCATCTTGAGTTTTTCCTCCCGTTGAGACTAAGACCCTCTGTCCATGGTTTGGGACTTTACTACAGAGAAGCCCCCATTACTCAGTATCCCTGGTCTTAGTGCTGCAACGGAATTTCATTGTGCTTTTTTTGTTTGCTAGGGACCTAAAGTGACTTGGATTGAATTACCGCTGGAATAAATGATGTATGAAATGAGAAATCTCTGTCCGGTACTGCGTGGGGAGGGAGAGGAGAAACGAGGCCTTCCACAGAGCTGCTGTTGGGCAGAATTAGTTCTCACACAACCATAAAACACAGAGGAATAAGACAAAGAAGCATCAGATATTTTTCTCCATTTTTACTGAAAAGTCAGGCTTTTATCAATCTCCCATTACCCCTTTCAGGCTCCCAGCAATGGAAGTGGATCTTACACCAGATGAAAGCAGACTTGTATTAGGTCCGGCTTCTGGCCTGTGTTCACAGGGGCCCAGCACAGGGGAGCATTCCTAAGGGGTGTTTTCCTCCTGCCAGCCCCTCCTCCCCTGACCCTTCCTTCCGCTTGGTTCCCAGTGCCTTTGTCGTCTTCTCATCTCTTTTGCCTTGAAAAATCTGGTCTCTCAGGAAAGGAGCTGGCAAACTCATCCACACGGAGATTTAAATGGTGGGTAAGGCTTCATTGCTGCCCTCCTTCAGAGCGTTTTTATTTTGGATGGTATAAAACTGAGATCCAAGGGCCGAATCAGGAAAACTGGAACTTTGTACCAGAAAGCAGGCTGTGCCTTCTCAGGGCCATGCCCATGGGCCTCACCAGTACGGCCGTGCATCTCACAGCCTCACTGCTGGATGGGCCTGGTCTCCTTGTCGGGGTGCTTTCTCAGAGCCCTACAAACCACACCTCCTGGGAGGCTGCACCCTCACCTGTCTTTAAGGCTGCCTTGTTGTCTTTTTCTGAGAGGTGGACAATTGCATTGTTTTACCCCAAAGCTCCTGGCATCCCACCTGGGAGGGCCTGGCCGGTATTCCCACTGTGTCAGGTGCTCCTGGATCTCCAGATGAAACCTCCAGGCTGTGCTCGCGATCTGCACCAAGAGAGACAAGAATAAGAAACATGGAATCCAGGCCAGCCCTCCGTGGGGGCACCTGCCCTTGACCTCTCTCACAGCACTTCTGGGGGTGTTTACAAAAACTACACCTGCTGCAGTAGCTGATGGTCGTGCTGGGAAACAATAATCATCTAAACCATTAGGAAGAGAAAAGGAGAGAAAGCCAGCCTGGGGAAGGAAATGATCCATACTCTGCTCTATTTTTGGCTCTGCTACATGCTCCCTGAGTGTCCTTGAGGGAGTTGCCTTGGTTCTTTGTCTTGGGCTGTTACTGCCCTGGCAGAATTTCATGCAGTACTTGCCAGAACTCCCAGGGAATCTTGTGTCTCCCTGACAAACCACAGACATACTGGCACGTGCTTTTTGGGTGGTCAGAGAGTGAGAAGTAGGGCCATAAGTCATGGGGGTGGAGCAGCAATGCCCAATTTCATCCAATCACAGGCAAATTGATTCTTCTTTGTACTGCCCTTTAAAAGATAGTCTTATAGTCCCTATTTGTAACCCAAATAGGCTTTCCTCCCATGAGCTGCAAGGTGGGCAGAAGGCTGATGTTTGCTGACTGTTATTGTATACTTTACACCAACTTTATGAGCATCATTTCACTTGCTTCCCATTTTCAAGATAGAGAATTGAGGTTAAGAGGGGTCAAGTTATTTTCCTGGAGCAGACTGTGAAAATCTGTCATTTTCAGGGCCCAGCACAGAGCCTAGCACATGGTAGCTGCCCAATAAATAGTTGGTGGCTAAGTAAGAATTTGGGGACTTAGGGGAGTGTTTATCCGTGCTCTGCCCCTATCATGTGGTGCCTTGGTTTCTTCACCTGTAAAATGAGAGTGTGGACTAGATGACTGGATCTTAGTGTTGATGGGGGATGGTTGGGGGAAACCAATTGTCAGAACCCGTTTCTGCCCCTCCTGAGTTTAAAATCACTGGAGAAATCAGCACAGGAATCAGGCCAATGGAGTAAAAAATATCTACTTTATAGTGATAGAAGCTGGCCTCTGAAGGGTGTGGCTTAAAGCCATGGCCACAGTGGGTTTCCTACTACTTCGCCCCACGGTTAAACCTATCCACCAAACACAGTCAGAGCTGAACAGCTCCCCTGTGGGGCAGAGGACATTCTGCATGGCAGAGGGTAGATCAGCCACGTACTCTCTCTGGGGATGCAGACTCCAAAGAGAGAGCCCAAAGGGGCTGAGCCAAGAGCAGTGACTTTCTTCTCTACTGTTCCAATCAAGTAGGTCACTCTGGTTCTGGGGTGGGGGCAGGGAAGGTGAGGAATTGGGAGAGAGGTGTCTTCTTAAACCTTTCACATTTGCATCTAGCTGCATTCAGTATTTATTGAATCGATGGGTTAAATATCAAAGGCTGGGGGAACGCAGGTTCCCTCAACCCTGTGAATCTCTTAGATTCTGTGCTTGCATTTGCTCAAGTGAAATAACGAAGTGATGACTCTCTTTATATGCACTTAAAGCCCTGCCTCTGTCATCAGGAGGAAGCCGTGGTAGGCAGCCTCCAAGGTGGCACCCGGTGAACCCTGCATCCAGCATTTATTCCCTCACGTAATCCTCTCCCTCTGAGTGTGGGTAGGTTATTGACTCATTCTGTTGAACACTGTCCAGCAGAAGTGACGTATGACACTTCTGAAATTAGCTTATGAAAAGTTTGTGGCTCCCACCTGAGGCATACTCTCCCTCACTCTCTCTTGGATCACTCACTTGGGAGAAAGCAGTTTACATGTCGTGAGGCAGCCCTGTGGAGAGGCCCATGTGACAAGGGATGGAGGCCTGCCAACAAACACATGAGTGAGCCTGGAAGAGAATTCCCCTCATCGCCAAGTTGAGCCTTCAGATGAACTAGCAGCCCCAGTGGACAGTTTGATTACAACCTAATGAGAGATCTTGAGCCAGAGGCATCAAGCTAAGATGTGCCCAGATTTCCAACCCATAAGAACTGTGAGATAATAAATGTTGTTTTAAGCCACTACATTTTGGAGTAATTTGTTATGCAATGATAGATAAGTGATACAGAAATCCATCTCCTTCTGTGTACAGGGCCCTCTGCATAGTAGCATTACCAAGAAGGCCCAGTGATATTTGAACCTCTTAGCCTTGTAGTTAAAAGGAACAGAGACAGCCTCTTTGAAACAGCTCAACCAAACCATGCCCAGGATTCCTTTTCACCCCAGGTCTCAGACTAGGGTTACAGACAGGCTGGACCACGTGATGAAGCTCTGTCAACAGGTTTAAAAATAACTTTACTAACTCACACTTTGAAATTTAAGCCATCCATTTAGAAAAAAACTGAATGTGGCTGGAAAAATGATTTTTACATTATTACTCATCAAGAACAAAGTGATAAGTGACTTTGGAGTCAGAGGAAGTGGTTGTTTGCAGAGTTTATGAAAAATAAGCTGTCATCTTTGTCCTATATTACATTGGAGTTGCTGGGAGTCGGAACTCAGTTTTCTTAAATTTGGGTGTTTTAAGGGACCTTGGACATATTGAAATAAAAGAATGCCTCACAGTTACACAGAAGTGACATTTCTCACTTTTTTCCTTTGAGGATGGAACGTTAAAAGCACGCTCTCTCTTTTGGATCCTTACCAAGTGTCTCCTGCACCGTGCCTGGGAAGAGCCTGCAGTAGACAGAGGTGCGTGTGTTGCCCCAGCTGCCTCAGCTCGGACTGGAGGAATTGTCACTTATATTTAGATAAGACGTCTTCTCCCATATCAGATATGCTTTCTAGTGGCATTTGGAGGATCTGGTAGTTTCCTGGGCTCTGAGCTTGTCCATAAAATCTTTGAAAGTGGTTTGTTTTGCCAACATACTTAGCATATTCCAAAAGTTAAAAACTCCCAAGGAAACTCACGCCCTTGGGTGCCTTTTTGCTTTCTTGTCCGTTCTCCCCTCCTTTGTTTGGGGAGGGCTGGGAAGGGCTCTGATGGGAGAGTAGTTTAGATAAGTAAGTTCCTTGGGGACAGGCATCATGCTTCCTTTGCGTCCTTCACCTTTTGTGACAAGGATTGTTAGTTGCTCCTTGCCCTTTTTTCGAGCTCCCTATCTTCCCTAGAGAGAAATTTTGTGGCTGAGCACATGGCCACCCAGAAGGGCACTACATTTGCCAGCCTCCCTTGCATGTGGTCGCAGGGATATGGACTAGTAGGATATGAATGAAAGTGCTGTGTGCCGTCTCCACACTTGCCCATAAAGAGAGAGAGAATGTGCTCCTTTTCCCTTCCCCCCTCGCTACTGGTGGAATGGAGATGTAGTTTTGAGCCAGCTTAGAGCACAGGAAGAGGATGACAAGCTAGGCATGGTGGGGAAGAGCCAGGGCCCCCAAGACTTGGCCAAGCAAGACTGTCACCTGGCTTGTTTCTGCCAGTGTCATTTCAGGTCTCTGTCACACACAGCAGAAATTGTATCCTTACCCATTCCTCCTTATATCTCCCATGGCTCCTATCACTGGGACTGCTATAGAAGGTACCCTGGGCTCATTGAATTATGTGGTTGCACAAGTTGCCACCTTAGGTAAAGACAATCACTGCAGATGGAGTCTGCCTTCCTTCTTCAGTCCCTGGCCTCCAAACACTTAGGTCATTAGAACCTTAGAGGTGGAAAGAATCTTCTAGGTCATCTCTCTAGTCCATCCTTCACTAACATCACTTTCTGCACATCATCCTTGGCCAGTCTAGCTCCCAGCCTGATGATGTAACACATTGTTGGACATCCTTAATTCCACCAAAGCCATTCTTGCCAGCAAGCAGAAATCTACCTTCTGACTTCCACCCGTTGATCTTATCCTTATTCTCCCCCTCAAAACAATGCATTTGGGGGCAGAGTTTCCAAGGAGGTGGTGATAAACAGTATCCAAACTCATGTAAAAATGAAAAATGTCCATTAATATAAGGACTGACGCATCTCTATTGAATTTGACAACTCAGAGGTCATGGGTGGTGGAAGCCAGATTGAAGTAGGTGGGATGAGAGGTGAGAAAGTGGGAAAATGGAGCTGACGAGGATGGCTCTTTCAAGAAATTGGACTGAGAAGAGAGGGAAGAGAGGTGGAGGGGCAGGGTTATGGGCTGTGTTTGCTTTGCCTTTCATTAGGAAGGGAGGGACTTGAACAGGCTTAGTGGCTAAAGCGCGTTGAGACAGAGACAAGGTGAGGATACAGGCCAGGAAGGCACGGCTGATGGAGCACAGTCCTTGAGATGCGGAGAGGGCGGCAGGGATGAAAATGAGCTGATTGATTATGAACAGTTGGAGAGACATTTCATCCTCTGAGACCAGACGGAGGGAGGAAGAGAAGATGTGCTGATGGAGATTTGATGTTAAGTGGAGGTCCAGAAGCTGAGGGAGATGAGCTCGGTGGAATTAATGAGGTAGGAGGCAAGGTTGTCTGCTGAGTGTGGGTGTGGGCTTTCAACAAGAAGCTTGAGTAACATGGTGAAGATTTGTAACAGCTCCCATGGGTGTGGGAGAAGGGACCTAAAAGACCTGTGTAACAGCTAAGGGAGGTGTCCACTGAGGTACTAGAACTTCCAGAAATCAGTTGTAGCTGCCTTCCACGTGATGGTGTGATTCTTTCTGAAAGTGCTTGTCCATGATCATATAGGCCCAGAGAGTGAATTTTAGCCTTGATCTAGGTGGGGTTGGGTTGGGTGGTGCCCTGGAAGGACAGGGGTGCTTGGGTGTTGAAATGAGAGTGAGGGAATAGTTCAGGGGGCCAACCTTGGGCTCTAGGTGCGTAGAGAAGGGAGACTGCAGGAGTTGCTGCCTTATTAGAGCAGTTTCCGCTTAAGCTGGGGAGGTAAAGGGGGATATGGAAGGTTTGACCCAGGTTTCTTTCAAGGGTCGGAAAGGAACAAACCACGCCTTCTGTGCATCTGGCTCGAGAGGGTGCTGTCTCCATTTCATTAGGACCATCCTGTGTGTTTTCCTGACGACTCTTTGGTCCTCAATCCAGTCTCCTTCTTGAGTCTCCTGTCTGCCTGCCCCTTCCCTGCTCTGGGGTCCAGCCCGCACCACTCCATGCCCACCCATGCTCAGTACAGATTTCCCCTGGCTGTGCAGGCGTCCTCTGAACTGTTCCAGATCAATACACCCTTCTTTGCTCCCACTTGCTCAGCTTCACTGTAGCTTGCCATTGTCATTCCGGGTTTGACTGAGCACAAAGGCACTGTCAGCCATTGGCAGCATTTAGAGTTCTAACACCGTAGCATTTGGTTTCAGGGCTCGTTCATTCTTCTAAGAGAGACAGAGAGCTTGGTGGTCAGGAGCTGGGATTTTGGAGTGACACAGACCTAAGTTTGAACTTTAAATCTGCCTTTTATTAGCTGTGTGATCTTGAGCAAGTTATTCAGCCTCTTTGTCCCCATCCTGTAAAGTGAGGATAATAGAGGTGCCAGCCTCTTAGGTTTGTGGTGAGGAGAGAAAGAGAGATTACATGAATGCTTCGTGGGATTGAAGATCTCAGATTGAAGACAGAGACTGGGGTCCCTGGCCTGGCCAAAACTTGGATTAGAAATCAACCCCCAAAACCGTCCATCTTTTGGGAAGGACTCCGATGAAGAAATGGGTACTTCTAAGAAAAGCAATTGTCTGTGTCACATAGCTCCACCCTGAACCTCCCAAATGTCCCCATAGTATTTGTGTTGTTCGTTGCCTTACAGACAGCAAAGAGTTCAGTCATTATATTCGAATTCTTGGGCACGCAGTCACCCTCGTCTTCCACCCACCTACTCTGTGGAAACTTTGTCACAGCCTACAAATAATATGGCCGAGAACTGTGGGTTTTTCTAACTGAACACACACTGTATAGTAACTGGGAACATTCTGTGGAAGCCGTGCTAAGAATGTGTGCTAAAAAGATGGATCATTTTAGAAACCATCTTGATTTTGTGAGGCAGATGATTGTGCCAGTTTTGCTTTGTACTGCCTGTTACCCAGGGAATAAAGGAGGGTCCAGGTCTGAAGTAGCCCACACTAATTGTGACACTCCAAGCAAATCCGTTGTCCTTGGGCTATTTGGAAGGGAGGAGGCAGGCAGAAGAATAAGCGACATCAGCGGGGTACAGTTGGAGAAACACCATTTTGCCACGAGAGAGTGGGGGCTCTGGAGGTACCCAGGCCTGTGCGTGGCTTCTGGTTCTGAGTCTCTGTGGTGAACTGTTCTTTGCATGCTGGGGACTGGACTGCTGGGCTGTTTACATTTTCTGGCTCTCTGATGAGCAAGGGCTAGAGATAATTAAAGGGAGGTCTATGTGTAAATTAGTGTTTCAAATTAGCTTTCTGGAGATGGAAAGTTTGAAAAAAACTGCAGAAATCACTCAATAAAAACAGAGGAAACTCAAAGGCTAGTGTGAATTGTGAAGTCTGCAGAGAGTAGAAATTTTTGCAAAGAAGTGCTTGCTACGCAACATGGTGGAGATTTTGCCTGGACCTATAGGCTCCCAGCCAGCTGGTGGCCTTGTAAAATCAGAATGACAGTTTTGGAAAGCTGTTTGGAAGTATGTATCATGAGCCATAAAAGTTTTTCGTACTTTCTGAACTAGTAGTCTCCCTTCTGGGAATTTATCCTAGGGCAATCCATCTGAAAGGAGGAAAAGAGCCTCATGCATGAAAATGCTGATTGCCTCGTTGCTTTTAGTACTAAGAATTTGGAGGCAACCTAAAAGACCAACAGGAATGGAATGTCGTTTAAATTATGGTATATTGAATCACAGAGTATTATCCATTCATAATTATGAATACTGTGTAGAAGCATATATCTATCTGAAATAACAACCTTTTATGATATAAGTAAGTGAAAATAAGCACAGTGTAAGATGTTGTCTGTACTATGACTTATATATAAAATAAAGATATATGCATATGAATAGGACCTGGAAGGAACATGCAGAAAATGAGAATGTGTTTGATGGATTCACGTGGTGAAACAAGAGTGATCGTTTTCCCTTTTTTGGATGTTTTCATTATTGTTATAATGCTGCTAAAAGTTAAATCCTAGTTTTGTCACTGAGTTAACTTCAGTTTTGTCATCTGTAAAATAGATACAATAATACTTCATAGTATTACCAGCTCATTTTCCCCTCAGACTCTGTTCTTGACCTTCCGTACATCAGCTCTTTTAGTCTTCCCCGTGGGTAGGTACTTACAGACAGGTAAGAGAACTTGGACCACTTGTCATACATGGGTCACTTGGAGCAGAGTTGGGCTTCCAAACCCATGTGGTTTGATTCCAAAGGCAACACCTGTAACTACCCCCATTCGGCCTACTTCCTCTCTGCTTTCCGGGCACTTTCCACATGTGTTGTGAAAAGTAGAGGTAATGTATGCTCCCTTTGGGCCTGACATTTACTGGGATTGCAGTAAACAGTAGCTGCTAATCACCATCATCATTATAAAGTTTGTATAATAAAGTAATAAGAAAAAATAACAAAAGTAGGATCAGTACCTTGAGGTTCATGTGTATGGTGAGTAAAACTTACAGATAATATTTCTAGGTACATGTCCTATTTTAATGAATTCTTAAGGTCCATCTATAAATAACAGCATCTATTACAGATTTCTTTCTTATGGAAGTTAAACATGCCTCCTGTAATGATGTTTAAGCCATTTCCTTTGCTCAATAAAGCTGAATTATAATGAACCTGGATCCTTCAGCCCGGATGAGGCCAAAATAGCAGAGATTTTTGATTAGTGGGGTCAAAAATAACAGTTCACTCTATGATTTTTCTCCCTTTATTTATAATTCTTTACCTCTCTTTGGCACTCTGTCCTTCTTTAAAAGCATTTTCATATTTATTTTTTTCTCTCATTGAGTTGGTGAGACACGTGGGTGGTCTCCTCCTTTAACAGATTGTGGTCTCTTACCTATTTTTGATCGTATATTTCCATTGTTGAAAATTTTTGAGCACACACCTCTAATACCTGTATATTTGTTTATTTGTAAGTTATGTGCATGGACCACAGTGCTGATGGGTCATATTTCAAAGCAAGAGATGATAAGATGAAGTAAGCAATGTTTAAAAAATGGTTTTCATATTTTATTTATAGCATAGCAAACGTTTTTGTTCTCATTAAAATATCATTACTAGTCATATTTTCAATGAGAGCAGTGTTAGTGGATATGTTTTATTATTTTTAAAATCTTGATTTAGTACTTTGTGATAGAGTAATTCAAATGTCTGGTTTTAATTCACTTATTCTTGGTTTTGATAGCTGAAAACTTACCTGGAGAAGATGTGTAGATCCAAGTGGAAGAAGTTCATAAATGGGTGCTTACTAAATTATGATACTTGTTTTTTAATCCCATCCATGTATTATGCAAAGATTTTTGTTGAAATTCAGCTAGTAAATTTCCATTTCTCATGATGTCAGCCACTTGGTTTTGCAAACTTACTGAAACGTGCTGTATTTTAATATTTAACAAGCGAGTTCAAAACCCATTGAAATTCTTCATTTGGAAGATGTTTAAAAGACTAAAAAAACTGTGTCCAAGTTTTTGAAGTGTGCAGATATGAGTTTTTATAAATCAAATTATAGCGTTTTCAGCCACAAATCATTAATCATGGAAATATTTCCAAACATCCATTTTCAAAATGCCTCTCCAATAGTACAAGGTGTTTTATTTGGAAAGCAGTACTTTCTCATTCATCGTTAAAATGTCATCTTTACCTCAAGGGAACAAATTAAGTTCCCTAACAAATTAACATTTATTGGATGCCGTAAATAGTTATAATTAAAATATATAATTATATAATTAATAATTATTTAATCTATTATTAATACTATTTAATAACATTAAATAGTAAATAGTAAATATCTTGTGTTTAATATTTTAAATATCTTGTGTTTTTACAATTCATGTCTTGGAGCTTTTGGTGCCCTTTGCTGCTGTCACTTGGCAGAGATGATGGAGTAAATGAATTTCATTGTGCTTCTGTCTCTGTAACCTCGCCCCCAACCCTGTTGTTATTTCAGGCTAAGCAACTGTCCTATCAGGAGCTACACTCAGACAGTTTCCACTGGATCAAAGTTTTCATTTAGGAAGTCATTTAGTGCAGAATATGAATTTACTGTAAATATTTTGTTAGTTGATTCACAAAAAAATAGTACCTTATGGGGGCCGGCCTGGTGGTGCAGTGGTTAAGTCTGCATGTTCTGCTTCAGTGGCCTGGGGTTTGCTGGTTTGGATCCTGGGTGCAGACCTACACACTGCTTATCAAGCCATGCTGTGGCAGGTGTCCCAAATATAAAGTAGAGGGAGATGGGCACGGATGTTAGCTCAGGGCTAATCTTCCTCAAAAGAAAAGGAAAAGTACCTTATGAGTGTCATTATGGAGATGGAATCTAGCAAATACCTCAGGCTGACGCATGTGAGAAGCCCTCCCCCAAGAGCACAGCAAACCTCCACGCTGGCTGTACAAAGTGTCTTCCTCAGGTTGCTGTCTTTAAATTGTCACCAGTACTTTCAATACATTTTCCAAAGGTATTTGCTGACAAGGAATTGTATTTCATTTGTGGCCAAATTACTTATCATTGAGCCTTCAGCCGGTTTGCTGCGGTTGAAAGCACCAGTAGCTCTCCAAGGTGGCTTCTTACCTTTCGCTATTGAGTAAGAAACCTTAAAAGAGAATCATATTGAGGCCTCGCAGGTCCCAGCCTGTCGATGGTTTGGGTTGCTATCCGCCTCATAAAGCAAAGGAGGGAATTTGTCTTCCGGGAAGACAGTCATCTTCTCTGAAAAATCCTGCTATGTAGTTGGCTTTGGCGTCTTCCAGGAGTAGGAGGCAGGGGTTGAAGCTTTGTAGGTCTGGGTTTTCAGTTGAGATAGAGAGAGGACAGTGGTTATAACCAGAAAGTCCAGAGTGGGGTGTAGTTACCTCCAGAACTCGTCACTGTTACCCAGCCTGGGCTTCATGACAGTCATAGAAGTGGATTCCTTAATAATAAAATAATGCCGTTTCCAAAAAAAAAAAAAAAGAGAGAGAATCAAAACGTTTATCATTTGGTTTGGGGCAAATTTGGAAGGCACTTGGATTGTGTCTAGTACAATGTTAAATATCACTGAAAGTATTGCAGAGATTCATTTTCCATTTCTGTATGTTTCATTTACAAATGTCATCTTAGCACAACCAGAAGGACCTACCACTAGAATATACAGCTATGTACTGGGGGGCTTTGGGGAGAAGAAGAAGAAAAACAAAATAAAAACGAAAAACGAAGATTGGCGACAGATGTTTGCTCAGGTGCCAATCTTAAAAAAAAAAAAAGCTTTAAAAATAAATAAATAAATATGTCATCTTAAGTGAGATGATCTCCTGCTGTGCTTAGCAAATAGCTCACGGTCCAGTATATTCTTCAGGTGAGGGTCACTTTTAGTGATCGTGGATCTGCACCCACATATTTCAGCACTCTTCTTGATAATTCCCTTTTTTCTTGCTGGATCAGTGTCAAATTGTCACTGTTTTTACCTTGGTGGTGGCTGAAGATGGGCTCCCATCGCGGGGAAAAGTGTCAGCTTTGCCCTGTTTCGTTGTTAGCTTGTTCGCCTTCCCACCATCGTCCTCAGTGCATGCATTCTTTGCAAAAATCTTTAGGTCTCTGACCTGTATAACAGGGGCTGGCTTTGTTAAGCTCTGTGTCCTAGAATCTGTGCGGTCACTGTGTGGGCACATGTAAACTGTGTATTCAGCGATGGGCTGTGACCGAGCAGAGCAGAGGGTGTCTCTGTTTCTTCCTCCAGGCCGTGGAGGTGCTGGGCTCCCGGGGACACAGCATTTTCCTTACCATGCCACTGCTGGTGCATGTATTACAAATGGGTAGACCTAATATCCTTTTCTTATTTTCAGATCAATAAGCGTTACTGTAACAGAAGTTGGAATCTTTTATCTGCAATTCTGAAACTCAAAAAAAGGTGGTATCCCAATCCATAGAATGTACAATCCCAAGAGCAGACCCCAATGTAAACTATGGACTTTGGGTGATAATTAGTTCAATATGGGTTCATCAATCGTGACAAATGTCGGGGATGTTGATAATGGGGGAGGCAATGCAGGCATGCGGTCAGGGGATATATGGGAAATCTCTGTACCTTCCTATCAATTTTGCTGTGAACCTAAAACTGCTCTAAAAAGTAAAATCTTTAATAATGCTTATTTAAAAAGGTGGTAAAACCTAACCCAAAATGAACATAAGGCTATGTATGGTGTGTGTTTATCCCATTTAGTGTGGCTGTGTATACTGTGTATACTTCAGGAATATTCACATGTTAATTTGGGGTCCTGACCTAGGCCCAGCAGAGAGCGTGTTAAGTCATCTGTGGGAAGGTAACATATTATCTTTCTAAGACCCCAAAAGTTCTGATTCTGAAACCCAGAATTTGGATATGCTCTTCCCATAGCCCTGTGGATTGTTCTGGCTCTCCCTGGTGTGCATGCACCCCACTTTTGAGCATAAAGAGGGTGAAACCAAAGCCCAGGGGAATAGTTGCTTGTTCCAAGTCATCCAGCGAGCTGGAAACAGGGAACGGGACTGGGCCAGCCCTGCTTTCCCTGAATCACATCCTCTTACCCATCTGAGAAGATTCTGGATCTGGTTTAAAACCAGAGCTTCCCCAGAGACTACATATATCAGTGGCCTTCTGCCAAGAGAAGATTTCATTCACTGCCAGCATCAGCTGTGAGAGGCGATGTCAGCAAGTGGGATGAATCTAGAATCATAGAATGTTCAAGTTAGAACGTTTTGTCAATGGATTCCTGTCCATTTCACTCAGCCATTCAAAAAAATACTTATTAATCACTCATGTGCTGAGAATTGAGCTAAGGCTGGGGATGCCAAGATGAAAAGTCTGTTAGTCTCTGCCCGCCCTGAAGTGTGTTTACAGTTTACTGTGGGGTAGACATGCAAATCACATGCATATAATTCTAGTCCCGCGTGGTAAATGGACTTTTTCAGGTGAATTAGCCTGGCAAAAACGTTCCGGTTGAGGGGACCACAAGGGTAAGGCGTGGTGGCTGGCTGGGAGACTTGCTGCATCTCAGGAGCTCAGTGTTATTGGGGGTTAACGTGGGAAGTAAGGAGGTGGGAGACGAAACCCGCCTGGTTGGCAGGCGGCCTGTCATCCCAGCCGTGTGCTGAAGGGTGTAGATTTCCAGTGCGGAGCCAGTGAAGCCATCGGAGCAGGGGAGAACAAGTTTGTCCAAAGGTGCTCCCCCAACCGTGCCCCCAGGAATCCCTCCTGCGGCCTCCCTGCTGGGTAGTTGAGCGGCCTCACTTGACCACTTGCGGGGACATTATTTGGTTAATATAGAAATTGCCTTTTACACAGCTTATGATTTGTAACCTCCACTAGTTTTAAAACCTGGTATTTTAAGGCTGTCTGCACAACTTCAACTTGTTCTTTTTTGGGAAATGGATGCGGGATACTTCAAATTAATTCCCTCTGCATTCTCATTTTTCACACGAGTTGTCTTATTATTCTTAACTATTATTAAAAGGAATGATACAAAGTAATTAACCATCTGGAACAGACTCATGCTTCCCATTAGTCAGGGCATCCATTATAAAACCTCCCCAAAGTTCGGCCTTGGAAATAAATTCTCCAAGCAGGTGGATTAGCTAATGAATTTTTCTTCTCCAAAGGCAAGTAGATTTTCCCAGCACAGCCAGTACTTGCACTGCCCATTTATCAAAGGCAGAAAAAGTAGAAGTGAAAATAGAAATGACTTGTCAGTATAATTCACTGTATAAAAGCCATAGCTTTGGTATGGTTTTGTAAGGCTTCGGCACTATACTTCTCCACTAATATTTATGGGTTTACTGTGGCGGGCAGCATCGGCTTCAGGAAGATAACTGTATTCAGTCAGTGCTCCCTTCAGGTGCCTGGAAAACACTCCCGGTCGCTTCCAGGCCGTGGTGGGGCACCTGGAGACAGGCTGCAGCAGGGTGACACTGAGAGGGGACTGTCGGAGGCTTCAGCTTGTCCTGTGTGGGTGCTACCGTGACTGTTAGGGGTACTTGGATTTGACAAAAGGAGGAGTTATGTTGCTGATGGGTAAGCTTTGTGAGCTGCCTGGGTCCCATGAGTCACTCTCTCACACGGCGTCCTTGGCAAGGCCAGGCTTCAGACTCCTGGAGGACCCGTGCGACATGGTGGCTCAGCTGTGTGGAAGCTCCGTGTTGGCCTTCTGTACACACAAACCCAGATGGTTGCTCTCCTCCGCCACTTCCCTGGTGCCTCATAATCACTGATACCCAGGAACTAAGTTGGACTCATCGCAGGAAACTGAGGCAGCCCTTCCAGACTCAGGGCTGCCCTTGACCTCATATGAGCTCAGACCCCAAAAGTCCCTCCTTGAGGAGAAGCTGCTACCCCGATGCTTCTTCCTGATACAGGACACGGGCCAGACCTCCAGGGGCCAGGAGGCTGACTCCCCATCGTCTGCGTCAACAAGAAGCTTTGCTTTTTGCCACTGTGCTCAGAATTCCCAAAGTGCAGTGCTGATTCATGGCCAGGACTGAACTCTTCATGCTTCATGAACTCTTCCACGGGTTCTTATTAGCCTGATAAGGCTTAGTTCAAGTACGATTTCTTTCATGAAGCCTTGATAATGCTAGCTTACGAGCCAATTCTATTCAACCAATATTTATACAGCACCTTTTGTATTCCGAGCCCCATGCTGCACTCTGAGGAGACAGGGATGAATGCGGCATGGATCTGTCCCCAAGGAGTTCTCAGTCTGCTGACAGGTGCACGTGCAGAAAAGTTACAGATGGACGTGCGAAGCTCTATAAGAGAGGTCCCAGGAATATGCTGCAGGAGCCTGGGGAAAAGCATTCCCATCTGCTTTGGAGGCTGAGAAAACCTTCACAGAGAGGATGATATTTATGCTGGGTCTTGGTGCATTCGTAGGAGTTTGCCAAGTAGAAAGCAGGATGAAGGAGTGGGGAGGACAGTTGAAGCAGAAAGGACATGTACAGAAGCATGGCTTGAATGGGCACGGGGTGTTTCTTGAGGCTGATGCTGAGGGTATTGTACGTGGAGGAAGGCTGGAGCCCTTCCTGGTTGTATCTCATGATGCTACACTTGCCTTAGACCCTGAGCCTGGCATGCAATGCCCACTGGGAGGGAGGGCCCAGGATGGGGCCCCAGGATGAGTTCATGGGCTAGGGCTAGAGCAGGGAGCTCCCACCTTCAGGAGGAGCAGCTAAATCCGAATCTCCAGTATATTCCATACCCAGAAGAGTCAAAGCAGGGATCAAAGCCACAGGTCTCTGAGTCAGAGGAGGGAGCTAGAGTGTGAGAAGAAACAGAAGCGGGTGTTGCAGCCAGGTATGAATGAGTGATTGCATTTTCCTGTTTCCTGCACGAATGTCTTCTCTCTTCAAATGGATCATATACTACTTGAAGTCAGGGGGATGGCTTTAAATTTCTTTTTAAGTCCTAGCCACTAGAGTCTAATAAAGTGTTGTTATGGCATACTAGATACGGGATGTGATAGGCACTTGCTTATGGTTATAGAGTTTGTAGGTTGGCAGAGTTAGAGGCAGTCTGCCTCTGGCGCCTGTGCGTTTACCGTGGTCCTAGACGGCTGCTGTAGACTGAATGTTTGTGTCCCCACCACATTCATATGTTGAAAACTAATCCCCAGTGTGGTGATATTTGGGGATGGGGCCTTTGGGAGATGATTTGTTCATGAGGGTGGAGCCCTCATGAATGATATTAGTGCCCTTATGAAAGAGACCCTGGAGAGCTCCCTTGTCCCTTCCACCATGTGAGGACACAGCAAAAAGATGGCCGTGTGTGTGAACCAGAAAGTGGGTCCTCATCAGACACAGAATCTGCTGGTGCGTTGATGTTGGACTTCCCAGCCTCCAGAACTAAATGTTTGCTGTTTAAGGCGCCTAGTTTATGATATTCTGTTATAGCAGCCCAAATGGACTAAAACAATGGCCTCCAGATGAAAGTGGATAATGGCCCCTGTCTTGTGGGTCAGATCTCATCCAGAGAATGTGCTTAGTGGACAATGTCACATGTGAGAAAGGACGTTAACAAATTAAAGTGCAGGCAGAGGACGTAGGCCTGCTGCCCTTTGTCTTGTCCCACGACAAAAAAGTAAGAGAGCAGAGAAGATGCCAGGGAGACCTGGGAGGGGGGAATCACTGTCTTTAGATATTTGTAGGAATTTCATGTAGAAGAAGGGATGTCTTGTCTCACGTGACCCTGGGGGCAGTAAATGGACGTTGCATTGAGGCACACCTCCCCCTAACCGCTGGTCCTGCCTAAACCTGGGATGGGCTCTCTAGAAAGAGTGAGGTTCCCTGGATGAGAGGCAGAAAGCTCAGGGGCACTGTCAGGGGCCTTCCTCCTCCGGGTAGGAGATCCCACCAAGTGATTTGCAGTGTCTCGGCCAATTTGGGGACTTTGTAAATCTCTTGACACTTCTGTAATTCTCCCACCCTCCCCCGGCTCCCAGGAGAGGCCTGGCTCTGTGAAGATGTAAGAAGCTGAGAGGGCGGCTGACTGACAGCCGCTCTTTGCCTTCGTTATTTCAGTGTGTGCGATCCATTTGCCAAGAGAAATTAGGGAAAGTATTTTTAGCCAAGGCATTTGCTTTCATGGGACCCAATTTCCTAGAAATGCTCTATTCCTCCCCTGATATGCCATATCTTATTTTACTCCTTGGAGTACTATTCGGATTATTTCTTTTTTCATCTCTTAAACTAGTTTGATTACAGAAGGTTTAAAATCCAGGTGTTAGATTGCAATGTAAAGACAGGGTCCTATTGATTGTCACAGAAAACACTCCATCCCAAGTGGGCAGGTGACTTTGGAGCAGGATTCTCAGCCTGGTCTGCACTTTGGAATCACTTGGGGAGGTTTGGAAAATCCCAATGCCCAGACTGCATGCGACCCGGTTAGTTAAAAACCCCTAGGTACGGCTGGGCACCGGAGGTTTTTAAAGCTCTCTGGTTGGTTCCAACCTGCAGTCAAGTCAGAGACTCATGGCTTAAGATACATTCTGATTCCCCCTGGCAGGACCCCTGGGCGCCTGTTCCATTTTGGACCTTAAAGGCATTGAGCGAGGCAGCTTGCAGTTCCCCCACCTGCTGCCTGTGTACCTTGAGGATGTTATTTGACTTATCATAGCCTCCATATGGAGCCCCTCGAAGGTTGACTTCATGCACGTTGGGTACTTAACATGGTGTCTGACAGGGAGCTCACTCTGGTGCTGTTAGCTATGATGATGACAGCGATGATGCTGATGATGCTGATGATGCTGATGATGACAACGATGGTGAAGGTAATGGTGCTGATGATGTTGACGGTGACCATAGTAAGCACTGCTCGGGCATTCTTTTGTGTAGGTGTGGCTTCTGTGCCATGTACTTTGCTTATTCTTCTCAGTAATCACAGGTGGTGGTTACTGCTTTTACTCATGTTTTTCACATCACCACCTCCATGGAAAATGATGACACTTGTACAGCACGCTGGAGTAAAATGTGACAGCTGCAGGAGCTGGAGGTGATGAGCTTGGGCCCCTTTCCAGGAGCCATGAGCGCCAAGGGCATTGATAGCTTGGGCGCCCCAGGTTAGAGCTGAGAAGCTCTGCCTTTTATCCACGGTGATGATGATGGTGAAGAAGAAGAAAACTGTGAGGATTAATGGCTCTGTTGGTCCCTTCTGTACATGTCACTTCTCATTGGCAGGCAAATTGCAGGTGTTCCCACAGGATGATTTTAAAGATTTTATTTTTTTCCTTTTTCTCCCCAAAGCCCCCCAGTACATAGTTGTATATTCTTCGTTGTGGGTCCTTCTGGTTGTGGCATGTGGGACGCTGCCTCAGCGTGGCTCGATGAGCAGTGCCATGTCCGCACCCAGGATTCGAACCAATGAAACACTGGGCCGCCTGCAGCGGAGCGCGTGAACTTAACCACTTGGCCACAGGGCCAGCCCCACACACAGGATGATTTTAATTCTTGAAGAATGTTATGGGCTGAATTATGTTTCCCAAATTCATATGTTGAAGTCCTAACCCCTAGGACCTCAAAATATAACTGTATTTGGAGATAAGGTCTGTAAAGTAGTAATTAAGTTAAAATGAGGTCTTTAGGGTGGACCCTAGTCCAATGTGACTGGTGTCTTTGTGAGAAGAGGAGATTAGGACACAGACATGTACAGAAACAAGAGCCTGTGAGGACACAGGGAGAAGATGGCCACCTACAAGCCAAGGAGAGAGGCCTCTGAAGGAACCAGCCCTGCTGACACCTTGGTCTTAGACTTCTAGCCTCCAGAACCATGAGAACATAAATTTCTGTTGCTTGAACCGCCCCCCCCCCCCCAGTCTGTTACTTTGTTATGGCAGCCCTGGCAGGCTAATACAGGGACAGAGGCCTCTCTTCCACTCTCTGGAATTTGCCTTTAGAGCTTCCTTGGGTTTCTCCTGCTTCTAAAATTGTGGTTCTCAACCTTTGGTGGGCTTCAGAACACCTGGACGTTTTGCTGCAGCAGGTTGCTGGGCTTCACCCTCGGAGTTTCTGATGCTTCAGTGTCTGAGTTCTTCTCAGGTTGGGTGCTGGTGAGGTGCTGTTTTGCAGATTGCCAACTTCTGGTTGTGCCCTTATATTGTGGAAGGAGAGGGAGCTGGTTCTCTGGCCTCTTCTAATAAGGACGCTAATCCCATTCATGAGGGCTCCACCCTCGTGACCTAAGTACCTCCAAATAGTATCATACTGAGTGTTAGAGTTTGGGGGGACTTAGATGTTCAGTGCATGACACCAGGTGAGGTGGATGCTGTGGTCTTGGGGACCACACTTTGAGAAGCACTGCTCTAATAGTTACCACCAGCCTGCAAGTGGCTCCCAGCAGGCCCTCCCAGCCTTTTGACTATTTTGACTTTGGGACTGATGGGGGCCCAGCTGGGTTACTCTGCCTGAGGTGGCTGGCATTTCAGATCCTGCCTCCTTCCCTCTCTGACCCATTCTTCAGGGTCTGAGTGTGCAAGAAACGCTTCCTTCTCATGGGCCTTCTTTGTTGGACAAGAAGAAGGGCCTAGCCCTTCCAGGTTTGTAGGCATTCTCTTAGTGTTGCTAGGGTTCTTCTCTGTTCTGGTCTGACATTGGCAGGACATCCCTGGGGTTACAGAGAGGAGGGAGGCAAACAGTCATGTTAATATAGTTACTGTAAAAACAGGAACTGTATTAATAATTAATAATACAACAATAAATTTTGAAGAAAATCTTTGTGTGGAATACCCTGTGATATGACAGAGTGTGGAGTGGCTAATTTCGCACAGGGAGGAAAAAGAAGGCTCACAATGGTCCTGAGGTCACCCCTGGGATGGGACTGATGAGCAGAAATGTTCCTGGAAGAGAGGAGGGTGCAGGGAGCTCTTATGTGAGGGAGCAGCATGTGCAAAGGCATGGGGGCTGGAAATAATCTGGCCTGTTTGGGGAAGAGCTAAGGAGGTAGGGGTGCCTGAAGCATGAAGTCTGTGGGTGGAGGTGTGGTGGGAGCTGAGGTGGGAGAGAGAGGTTGGTGGCACCTCTGTTGACTGGGGGTTTAGTATTTATCTTTTAAGGAATGAGGGCATGTATTAGTTTCATATTGCTTTTGTAACAAATTACTACAAATTTAGAGACTTAGGCCAACACAGATTTATTCTTTTACAGTTACCAAGGTCAGAAATCCAAAATGAGTCTCACTGGGCTAAAATCAAGGTGTCAACAGGGCTGCATTCCTGCTGGAGGCTCCAGGGGAGAATCAGACCTCTTCCTTGCCTCTTCCAGCTTCTAGAGGCTGCAGTATTCTTTGGCTGTAGCTGCATCACTCTAGTTGCTGCTTCTGTGGTCACGTGGACTTCTCTTGACGGTGGTCCTCCTGTGTCCCTCTGAGATGCACCCTTGTGATTACACGGGCCTCACTCATTCCAGGATAATCTCCCCATCTCAAGATCCTTTACTAACACCTGCTAAGTCCCTTTTGCCATATAAGGTAACATTCATGGTTCTGGGGATTAGGACGTGGGCACCTTTTGGGGGCCATTATTCAGCCTACCACCAGGGCAGCTGGGGAATTTTAAGTCACTTCGACAAGGTAAGAGAAATCCAGTATGGAAGACCAACTCTGCTGGTCCCCAAAGCCGTGTGAAGGCTGAGGAGGTCCTGGACTCAAATGGTGTCATTGGGAATGCAGGGGAGATTTGAGAGGGAAAAAAGCTGGTGAGAATTCAGTAGTGGAGGATGAAGGAATAGGAAGCATTGAGGATGACTCTGAGCATTAACTTGGTGATATTTTTTATGATGTCGTTAATCAAGGAAAGGAGTACCGATCCTTCTGTCTCCCGTTATCTGGTCTTACGACTTTCAGGAACCCTTCCCTGGCCCAGTGCCATCCTCCTGTTCCCAAAGGGCTGCCCTTCCTCTTAGCAGACAGCGTGCTGCCTGGTGCGCGGTCCTTGACTTGCCTGTCTCATTTGTTAGGCTGCAGATGTCTGAGCACCGTGCAAGGTGTGGGCTGTGAGCTGGGCTCTGGTTCTGTCTGTTGGGTTCCTCGGTTTGTATGTGGAGATTGCGGCACATGTGGCAGTGGCTGAAGCCAGGAACTGTGAGATCTGCTGTTGCTCAGACACCTTCCTCACTGTCCGTACCTTCCTGGAGTGACGACGGAGGCTGAGCTGTTAACCTTGATCTCCCTGGTTATAATTTTTCAGTTTCCTCCCCTTCAGGAAGTCATGTATCTTCCAGAATGTCATGTAGTCTTTAAAATGGGTGTAAATAAACCTAACAGCTGAAAATGACTTACAAGTAATTTATCAAGGAGGGATAATTCTGCAGGAAATACCAGAAAGCAATTTTCAAGCCTACTTGCCTTGTGTTTTTCCAGAAATGTGCTCTCCCTTGAGATAACATCTCTTGCATCCATTTCAGTAAATATCTGTTCTGTTCATTTGCTGATGGATTTTGAAGCTCTCTGTCTCCTGTGTGTTCTGGCTCTTTCTCAGCCTTTTATCTTGCTTATTTTTTAAAGTCACGGAGAATAGTAGCTTCCTTTATTTAAAAACAAGGAACGGGATGTTGAATGGGGCTTTGCCTTTTGCTTGGGAATCCTGGTTTATGTCCCAAAGCTGGGAGCAGTAGGGAAGGATTTTCCATTATTCGGGAGATGGCAGGTCCCTCGGGGGAGGACCGACTGAAAGATTGCATGAGTGGTCCAGCACCCTCAGTGACACTTCTCCTCTGTAAGGGTAAGATGAGTTCATGGAGAAGAGAATTATAGGAGAGATAGGTGCTTCCTTTTTCCTCCCGACAGGAATGACTCCTCACAGGTCAAACAGGGAGATCTAAGCAGACCACATGTAGAGATTGGGGGGGGGGGCCTTCCAGAAGAGGAGGCTGGCCTCTCCCTTTCTGGCTGGATGCCTGCTGGGCTGTAACTCTCATAGGCCTGTCTTCGTACCAGGGAGCAGAGTTTGATGAAAATGTTCTTGGGAGCTCCGGAATGGGGAAGAAATTGATACGTATTCTTTGGATTGAGGGGCCCTACGTGGATGTGGAGGCATTCTGAAGGCAGGAGGCCAGCTGGCAGCCAGGATGCAGGATGGGCAGCCTGCACAGTGTCATTGTCATTGTCATCGTCCCCGTCGTCCCCGTCCCCCCCAACACCCCCACCACCCCTCCCTGCATGGCAAGCAGGCGCGGGTCTCCTGTGGACTCATGGAGGTCTGGGGGGCAGGGGGCAGGCTGGAAGGGGGTCTGCTGCGGAGGGGACCTGGGCACTGAGACTGCCAACGCCAGCACCAGTGAGCATCCCAGGAGGAGACTGGAGAGAGTTGGAGAGCTCATCGTAGTCTCAGGGAGCCGTGTAGTGTGGAGGCCTCGCAGTGGGGCCTGGGAAGATGCCTCAGATGTGCCCTGCAGGAGAGCTGACCTTTGATGCCTGCCAAGAGGGAGCTACAGACAGCAGCAGCAGAGTCTTTAAAGGTGGGCGTCTGCTTCTCTTGCTCTGTCTCATCCACTCTCCCGGCCTTGGTTTTGGAGGAGCCAGGAGGTGAGTGGTAGGAAGAGGAAGCATGGAGGCCGGGTCCATGGCTCACCTGCCTGTGAGGCCCTTGACCCACACGTGGGGCCTGAGCCGAGGGGAGGGACAAAGCTGAGAACTGGATGTGAATTGAAGTTTTCACACCGGGCTGCACTGCACCTTTTAAATCTGAAAACTGAGTCATAATTTCCTAACGTGTTTTGTTCTTATAATTGAAGGTGAGCTGAAGGCTGAGGGATCTGCCTGAGATTTTTAGTGGGAAGGAAGGGGCATCTGCAGAGCTGCGAGGCAGGAGTAGGGATGGAAGGAAAATGAAAACACTGCCTGTTACCCTTGGAGTCCAGCCCATTTGATACATTTGTTACAAAACCTGAGGGGAACCCAACACGGAGTATCAACTCAGGATCAGAGATCTCATATATTCAGTGAACCACTTTGTTCTGATTTAGAGGCTTTAGGAAATGTGTGTGTGTGTGTGTGTGTGTGTGTGTGTGCCTGTGCGCGTGCGCACATGTGTATGTATCGTGACTCTCTATAATGTCTAACACGTAGGTACTTACAGATATTTTTCCGAACTGCCACACATATTTAATAAATTTAATCCTTACAACAAGTTAATCCTCGCAACCACCTTGTGACTGGATATTGTTACTAGCCCCACTTTACAAAGAGGAAACTGAAGCACAGAGTGGTTAAAAAACTCACCTAAGGGCACACAGCAAGTGTGGAGGAACAGGGATCTGCACCCAGGTCTTCTGGCTCCCTGCACTGTTTTCTCTCTTTTACTGTATGGTGCCTCCTCACCCCCACCCCATCACCTATGTCTATCAATTTTTTATTATAGAATTTTCCAAACATAGAGAGAGAATAATATAATAGACTTGACATACGCTCACTCAGCTATAGCAATTCTCAACTTGTAAGCTGTGCTTTGAACCCCCATGCTTTTCTGCCCCTTTTAACAAATTTGAGGTGGTGGATGTTTGCTGAGCGAAGGATAAAAAAATAGTTGATGAGTAACTGCCATTTGATACAGAACAGAAGAGCTTGGCTTCGGTTTAAGTTGTTCATTCCCCCTCCCACATTCTGAAGTTCAGCTGCAGAAAAAAACATATTCAAGTAATTTAAATTCTGCATGCTGACTTAGTTTTCTCTTCATCTTATCTGACCTTATTTAGTCAGACCAAAAAAAAAAAAGACCAGGAAGCCGTTTTCCAGGGGTTTCATCATGACCCTTTAAACGAATCTTCCATTTACACTTATATAATTGTTTCATACTGGATAGTCTTAATAATATCAAATTTCATTTCTAAAGCAAGCTGACAAAAGCTTTTAAAGACTCACTCATTCACATGTGTTACAGAAACTGAGAATAACGATCTGCTGCCAATTCGTTTCCTTTTAATATTTTCTGCCTGTGAGTGCTGTACTTTTCCTTTAAAAAGTCCCACAGTTATAGCAAAGCTGTGCATTCTGATCCCAGACCCCTGGCCTAGGTTCTATAATATAAGAAATGGCCGCCCCTTACAACTTGTCAGGCACAGCCCTGGCGTCTCTCTGCGTATGAGGGTGGTGATGCTCAGAGAGGCACCGGGCTCCTGTGGCTGGTCGGTGGCAGAGCGAACGCAGGTTGTGTTCATCCCACCGTGTGTCCAACCTCAGCTTGCTCTCAGACACCTTGTGTCTAGGAAGCAGGCCTTGCTAAAGTGCCAGAAGCAGTTTTTGAAAGAATCTGGTCAGGGGAATGTATTAAAAAACCTCTGGCCCTCATTCAGGTTTTTTCCTTTGAGATTTATCGCGGTCTAATTTACATATAATAAAATTCTCCTCTGTAGGGGTACAGTTGCATGAGTTTTGACAATGTATGCAGCCACGTATCTGTCACCATAGTCAAGATTTAGAGCACTTCCATCACCCTAAAAGCTTCCATATAGCCTTTTATAGTCAATCGCCAACCCCATCCTCAGGCAGCCTCTGGTCTGCTCCCTGCTTATGTGGTTTCGCTTTTCTGGAATGTCCTGTAAATGGAATCACACAGCATGTGGCCTTTGGGATCTGGCTTCCTTCACTCAGTATAATGCTTTTGAGATTCATCGCTGTGGTTGCATCTATCAGGAGTTCATTCCTCCATATTGCTGAGTAGTTTTCCAAAGTATGGATGGGCCTTTGGGTTGTTTCTGGTTTGGCGCAATCACGAACAAAGCTGCTATTAAATATTCATGTGTGGTATTTGGTGAACATGGGTTTCCATTTCTTTTGGGTAGACACTTAGGAGGGGGACTGCTGGGCCACATGGTGAGTGAGTGTTTGCAATCTCAGCAGCAGTGTTATTAGGGTTGTAGTTGCTCTACATCCTCATCTGCACTTGGTATTATCAGATATCTTTTGAGCCATTCTATTATGTGTGTGGAGGCCATGCAGATTTTTATACATGGAAGGGCAGGAATGCACTGTTAAAAACCCAGCCTCCATTATTGCTCCCATGAGCCTCTTTCTCCTGCAAGCCTTCAGGCTGTGCTTCAGGACGCTGACTGTAGAATTCTCTGGCGATGAGTCTCCTTGTGCCCCCAAAGTGATGCTTTGTGGGGAGACTGCAGCGTAAGGCTTGGTGAGGTGGGCACGGGAACAGGGCTGGCGAGGGTCCATGTGACATGATGGGAAGAACATGCTCTTGGAAGCCTGGCACCTAATTCCCTTTCTGCCACTTATCACACCTGTAACCCCCAGCAAATCATTTCAGCCCTGCGCCTGCCTGTCCCTTTCTGTGAAATGGAGACACTCATGGCTGCTGGCCTGCCCTACTGAAGAAGAGCCTGGAAGATGGGAAGGTGTGGTCCAGAGAGGGAAGGAGGGCGTGATGATTTTTATTGCTAGCGAGCTGCTGCTGCCTAAAACTCCAGGACTGAAATGCAGCATTACTGTTACTAGCAGTGAAGGTCAACAAGACTGTTTTTTGTCCACTTTGTTATTTTTAACTGTTTTATATACATATAATTCCATGAAAATGCCACAAAACTGCTTGGAGTAAAAGCTGCATGTTCTGCTCTGATTTTTAATGTAAAATTCTCTTCAGGCCTAGGCAACCTGTGTCATCACTCACCTCGCTTCCCAGGTGCCAGTCCCCTGTAATGTTATTGGAGACCTTGCTCCAATTTCAAACACTGTCAACTCTTGCTCATAAAAGGAGCTGTTTAGATAGTTTATGGATTATCCCTTTTCTCTCTTGGACCATTTGTTTTACTGCCCACTGCCATTCTCAGTTGGTTCAGACAGGGGGAATGGAAGATCATGAAATGTAGGCTGGATTGTCTTCTCCCTGCTTATGGCTGTAGTTGAAAGTTTGGCTAAAATGTACTTTTTTGGCTGTTTGGGGATTTGAGTTATTCATACTATAGCCCTTTTCTCTGTTAGCAAAGTCGGCAGACTTGAATGAAGGGGGACAGTGAGGTATTCCCAGTGCTGGTCTATGGTTTCTCTCCTATATACACCAGAATGTTACATTCAGAGTTCGTGTGGAGCAAAATGTCTTAGAAGCTTAGTTCTCATTTGTATTTTGGAGACAACAAATGTTTCTTTTTGGGAATTAGAAAAAGGGAGTGAAATCAAGAGCTTTTGGCTAAATAAGTATTCTTTTGATCAGCTCTGAAAAGTTTGATTGTTACTGATGGTCAAATACAAAAGTGGCATTTCTAAAAAATTTTCTCTAACAAGATAAAGAGAGAGAGAGAATGAATTGTAGATCTCCACTGAGCTCCATTTTAATTCCAGAGATTCATTTAGAGATAGGCACCCACAGAAAAATGCCTGGCTCTTAAGCACAAACAAGACCCACATTTAAGAATATTCCTGTTCCTGTCAAGCAGTGCTGTGCTGGTACACGAGCTTTCTGAGGGGGGATGGGAGAGAGTATGCTGTGGTGGGGGGAGTGGGGGCCTTGGTGCAATTATTCCTGCCATGGTCGATTTCATGCTAGCGGTGTTTGACAACTGGCTTGCAAAGTTTCTGAATATTTAACAGTCAGCGCTGGCAGAGCTGACTCCAGCACACCATTCATTTCAAGGAACATTCTGCTTCTGTCAGTGATCCACTTTCACATGCTTAATTTTCCCACAGGTGCCCTTGTAAGACATTTGTCAAGACCATCACACTTCATGTCGGTGCACACAGTAATAGGTTAAAATACATTCAAAGTTGTCACCTGGCTGGTTTCGGTTTGATTGGAAACACCCTCACCTCCATGCCCTGGTGTGTCTGTGGGGACGCACGGGGCCTGCGGATGCTCCAGGTACTGGATGAACAGGAAAGTACAGGGTGTTCTTCTGATTTATGTTTCTAAATGAAGGCAGGAACACGTTGAAGAAAAGTTACAGCTAGGACCAGGACCCCTCCCCTGCCTTTTGGTGCCTGGTCTCCACAGGGGGCCACTGCAGCCTGTGAGGCCTCGAGCAAACTGCTGAGTGATTTCTGCACTGAGAGGCCCCGTAAAATGAACACGGGAGTAACATGAAGGGTGTGTGTTTGTCTCCTGCCACCCTGGCAAATGGTTTAGGCTCCAGAACCTCGGTTTCCCCTGTGCCAAATGGGCATAATAATCCCTCCCTCACAGCGTGGATTCTCAGAGTGAGGGTCCCTGGAGCAGCAACATTAGCATCACCTGTCAACTTGTTAGAAATGCAAGTTCCTGAGCCCCACCGCAGGCCCTGCAACCAGGAGCTTTGTGGGCGGGACCAGCAGTGGAGCTGTGTTGAGTGAGCCCTTCCTGTGATGGTGGTGCCCATTCAGCTGTGAGACTCACTGAGTCCTGGGGCTGTTTGAGGACCACTATGGCCCGTGTGTGAACACAGCCCAGAGCCTGGCATGTGCATGGGCTCTGTCACCCGCAGCTCCACTGAGGACACTCAGAGGGAAAAGCACTTCGAGCTGTCTGCAGGCTAAGGAAGGGGACAGATGGTGCTGCCAGCTCTGTTGTGGTGACTTTGTGTGAACGTGGGGGAAGGAAGCAGGGTCAGGTGATGGAACCCTGTCTTTCTCAGGCGTGGGCTGCCTCACTCTATTGCTGCCCAACTTACAAATCTCTCGTCTCTAAGTTGGGGCCCGGCGCTTTGTCCGGACTCATGGAGCCCTAGGAGAACGTGGGTCTCACTGCACAGAGATAGAAATGAAGGCGAGATGGGCTACCCTTCCTACAGTCCACACCCGCCAGCCCCTGTCACCCTCCAGGCTTTTACCTGCTTCATTTTCATCATAACACTTACGTTTATCATCTGTTATTATAATATTTACTTATGTCTTGTCTCCCTTGCCCAGCAGAATCTAAGCACCGTGAAGGCAGGGACATTATCTGTTTTGTTTGGCACTGTCTCGCCAGCAGCTTAGAACAGTGGTAGATATGCGGTAGGTGTTCCCGTAAACGTCTGTGGAACGGAGGGTGTAGGAGGAGTGAGTGTTCTGAGAGAGAGCAAATGTGCAAACCAGGCATGTTGCAGATGTGAAGAGATGGGGTTTGCATCACAATTTGCCTAAAATTTCTTTGGTGATCTGGAAGCACTGAAAAAAGCCATTGAAAAGTAGACAGCTAAACAAACTGGAGGCATCATACTTCCTGATTTTGAACTATATTACAGAGCTGTGGGGATTAAAACAGCGCTGGTGTAAAGGCAGACGTATAGACCAATGGAACAAATAGAGAGCCTGGATATAAGCCCTCACATGTACGGTCAACTGATCTTTGACAAGGACGCCAAGAACACACAAGGGAGAAGGGATAGCCTCTTCAACAAATGGCATTGGTAAAACTGGACAGCCACATGAAAAACAATGAAATTGGGCCCTTATCTTACACCATACTCAAAAATAAACTCAAAATAGATTAAAGACTTAAACATAAGGCCTGAAACTGTAAAATTCCTAAAAGGAAACATAGAGGAAAAGCTTCTTGACATTGGTCTTGGCAGCGATTTCTTGGATATGACAACAAAAGCACAAGCAACAAAAGCAAACATTAGACCATGGGACTACATCAAACTAAACAGCTTCTCACAGCAAAGGAGACAAACTGCAGAATGAAAAAGCAACCTATGGGATGGGAGAAAATATTTGCAAGCCGTATATCTAAGGGTTTAATATCCAGCATATATAAGGGACTCCTACAACTCAATAGCAAAAAACTCTAAATAACCCGATTAAACACTGCCAAAGACTCGAACAGGCATTTCTCCAAAGAAGCCAACAGATGGCCAACAGGTATATGAAAAAATACTCAACCTCAGTAATCATCAGGGAAATGCATGTCAATGAGCTATCACCTCACACCTGTTAGGATGGCTGTTAGCAAAAAGTGTTGGTGAAGACGTAGAGAAATTGGAACCTTTGTACACTGTTGCTGGGAGTGTAAAATTGTGCAGTCGCTATGGAAAACAGTATGGAGGTTCCTCAAAAAATTATATAGAACCCTATGGTACTACCATATGATCCAGCAATCCTACTTTGGGTGTATATGCAAAAGAATTGAAATCAGGATATCAAAGAGATATTTGGACTCCCATGTTCATTGTAGCATTATTCACAATAGCCAAGAGGTGGAAACAACCTAGATGTCCATCAGCAGATGAATAGATAAAGAAGATGTGGTATATACATACAATGGAATATTATTCAGCCTTAAAAATAAAGGGAAATCTGCCATATCTGACAACATGGAAGAACCTAGAGGACATTATACTAAGTGAAATAAGTCAGTCACAGAAGGACGACTACTGCATGATTCCATTTATATGAGATATTTGAAATAGTCAAACTCATAGAAACAGAGAGTAGAATGGTGGTCACCAGGGAATGGAGGGAGGGGGTACTTGCTGATCAATGGGTATAAAGTTTCTCTTTTTTTCTCTTTTATATTGGCACCTGAGCTAACATCTATTGCCAATCTTTTTTTTTTTTTCTTTTGTTTCTTCTTCTCCCCAAAGCCGCCCAATACATAATTGCATATTCTAGTTGTAGGTCCTTCTGGCTCTGCTATGTGGGACTCCACCTCAGCATGGCTCCATGAGCAGTACTAGGTCCGTGCCCAGGATCTGAACTGGGGCGAAACCCTGGGCCACCAAAGCAGAGCGCAGGAACTTCACCACTTGGCCATGGGGCTGGCCCCTGGGTGTAAAGTTTCAATTGTGCAAGATGAGTAAGTTCTGGAGATCTGCTGTACAACACACTGCCTATAGTTAACAGTAGTGTATTGTGTACTTTAAAAATTTGTTAAGAGAGTAGATCCCATGTTAAATGTACTTTACATTCCCCTTCCAAAAAATAGCTGAAAAACAGTGGGTCACGGGGAAACCTTTGGAGTGATGGATATGTTTATTACCTGGATTGTAGTGGTAGTTTCATGGGTGTATGTGTGTGTCCAAATTCACTAAATTGTGTACCTGAAATAAGTGTAATTTTTTGTATATCAGTTATACTTCAGTAAAGCTGTAAAGAAAGAAAGTAGACAGCCATCCTGATGAGAGGAGACAGTTTTCTCCTTTTGGTACTGAACCTCCTAATCTCAGGTTCATGTGCCCAATGCCCAGCAAACCAAACACTGAGACTTCAGTGCCTGGAGATGGAGAAAACTTTATTCAAATTGGCCAAAACGAGAAAGTGGGAGCCTGAGTTTTCTCAGATCTGCCTTCCCAAGAACAGAAAGCAGGGGGGTTTCCAGAGCTAATGGGCTTTGCAGGAAGAGCTTCTGAGAAACAAAGGGGTCACTCCTGATAAGCCCCTGGGCACTCTGACTTCTGGGCCTCAGCGGCTGCTACGGGCCAGCCATCTGGTGGTGTCAACCTCCCCAAAGGCATTCTCTTTCTTCTGCAAAACAAGCTCACAAGTCCTGGAGACCCCTGAGTCACCCCTCAAGATAAACTGGAAAACAGCAAATTGCTTATTGAATATCTACAGTAACCCTCAGGTCCCCAGCTTCAGTTTTAGGAATAGCTAAGATAAGCACTCCTTCTCACCCCAGTCCCTCTGTGGTCTTCCTTTTCCTTTCTTTACATCTTGCTTTTGTGCCCTGCATGGGTGCCTCTGAAGGAGAATGTTTCAATTACACAAAGTGGGGAGAAACTTGAAATTTGTTGGTTCTTTGTAGTTTGAAAAATTAATTTGTGAGCAGAGCTTGTGTTTGGAGCCCAAGATAATTGGGCATTTTTGTCTAACTTCTCTTCAATGATACTTAAGAGAAAGTCAAGCTAGGCAGCTCATTCTCACTGTTGAGGTGGGCCCAGGGGAGGGAGAGGTGAGGGATGCAACAATAAGGAAGAAGAAGAAGAAGAAAGATATATGTAATATTGTATATAATATAGAGTAATTAATAAAATGTCATTATTGTGTATTATAATAAAATATATTATAATACATAATTACTGTATATTATATATTGTTTATAATATATATTTTATATTACATATAACATATATTACATGTTATGTTACTGTATGTAATATTATATGTAGTTAATTTTGTAATATGTAATTATTATATGTAATATATTATCATATATAACAATTATATAATATATAATGTTAATTTATTACATTATTATAATATAGCATATAAAGTATTATTACTTATGTATGTAAACAACAGTAATTGTATTATTATTAGTACTTAATAAAATTGTATTATTATTATTACTTATTGTTTATAAATGGAGAGGGAGAGGAGATTTATTACAGGAATTGGCCTGAGACCCAGGAAGGCTGGTGGTGTATTTTAGTCCGAGTCCAAAGGCCTGGGAAGCAGGGGAGCCGATGGTGTAAGTCCCAGTCCATGGGAAGGAGATGAGAGGAGATGTCCCAGAGCAAGCAGTGAGGCAGAAAACAAGAGGGACAAGTTCCTCCTTCCTCTGCCCCTTGTTGTCTTTAGGCCCTCAGTGGACTGGATGAAGCCCGCCCACAGTGAGGAGGCAGTTTACTGAAGGGTGGACTGAGTCCACCAATTCAAATGCTGATCTCACTCAGAAACACCCTCACAGACACGCCCAGAAATAGTGTTCAATCTGGGCAGCCTGTGACCAGTCGAGTTGACACAGAATTAACCATCCCACTGTGCCTTCACTTAACAGCCTTCCTCCTAACAACCCGATGAATCAGTCCTGTTGTTAGTATCCCTATTCACAGATGAGGAAGTGAGGCTCAGAGAGGTTTAATGACTTGCCCTGGGTCACCTGCAGCCTTGTATTAGTTTCCCAGGACTTTTGGGACAAATTTCCACAAACTTGGTGGCTTACAACGATGAACATTTATTCTCTCAGATTTCTAGAACCTGAATGTCTGAAATCAAGGTGTCGGCAGGGCCGTGCTTCCTCTGAAGGCTCCAGGGAAGAATCCTTCCTTGCCTCTTCTAGCTTCTGGTGGTTGCCAGCAAGCCTTCGTGTTCCTTGGCTTCTGGCTGCATCACCCCAAGCTGTGCCTCCATCTTTACATGGCCTGCTTCCCTCTGTGTGTCCTCTCTTTATAAGGACACCAGTCACTGGATATGGGGCCCATCCTAATCAGTATGGCCTCATCTTAATTTAATTACATTTGCAAAGACCCTATTTCCATGCTAGGTCACAGTCTAAGGTTCTGCTGAGTGGACATGAATTTTCAGTGGACACTGTTCAACCACTACAGCCCTGTCTGTCTGACTTCAGAGCCGTGTCTTCTCTGCTCTTTGTGCAGGCTAGAGTGTGGAGGGGCTTGCCTTCAGCTGTGCCCAGGCCTGGAGGAACAGAGGAAGGTGGGGCAAACAGGCTGGGAGCAGAGAGAAAATGCCACCAGTGGGTGATGTTTGGCTTTGTTGACCTTCTTTTTATTATTTGGCATGTGAACTTTCTTGACGGTTGTGTCTTCATTGGAGATTTCACCTTTTGTCAAAATTAAATAGTTCTCTGGTCCATTAATGATTTCTGTTTCTCAGTCCTCTTTGATGTGAGAGCGTTGTTTCTGGCGTTATTTCTATTTGTGTTTGGCCGGTATATCTTGGAGCATGCTTTTAATTCCTCTGGGTTATGTTTTTTAAGCATGTTTTATGTGAGTGTAGAGAGTAGCACTTTCTACCTCCTTGGAAGCTTTTTGTCTTTGGATGTGAGAGAGGAGTAATAAAGGGGAGCAGTCCCTGAGGCTGTGGGAGAGAATGGGTCCAGAGCCCTAGAGGGCTCGAGAAGCCCTCTGTGGTCTTTGTTCCCCTGTGTTCTCTCATCTTCATGAGGTAGGTGTGATAATCCTCCTTTTACTGGTGTTAAGTAACCTTTCTTTGGTCACATGGCTTGTTGATGGCACCACAGGATTATGTCACTATGCCAGCCTGACTCTGTTTCCACTTTCACCAAGAGAGGAAGGCAGCAGATGAGGATGGAAGTGAAAAAGATCACGATTACAACACCAATTTAGGAGCATATTTATCTAGTTATCCAAACCCTCTTGAATCCAAGTGATGGAAAACCACTTTATTCTCACCTAAGCATGAAAAGTGGGAGGCAGAAATTTAAGCTCCATAACTAGGAAGTCCAAGGTAGTATCTGGCTTAAGATAAGGCCAAATCCAGGGTTCAAGTGATGTCTTCAAGACTCTGCTCCCACCCCGTCTATCTCGTGGACAGGCTTTCTCTATGTGCTGGCTAAGATAGGAGCTGGAGAAAGAAGCTCCTCCAGGAATGTTCCATCAGAGAAGTCTTAGGAAATTCTCTGGTCTGGTTTGAGGCACGTGCCTGTCTCTGAATCCCTCACAGGGGTCAGGGACCTAGGGTTTGTGATTGGCCTGGTCTGCGTCACACACCCACTTGTGCCTTAGTGGAGCAGGGTCACCCCGGACCACATGGTGTGGGCTTCACGCAGAGAAGAGGAGTTCTGTTCCCACAAGAAGTGGGTCAGGATGCTGCACAGAGAAGAGCCACAGATGCCCAGAGGTGGTAGTGGTCTCACCAGGAGAGCAGATGGCTTCAGTGTGTGAATGCATAAAGAGATGGAAAAGCAGGAACCACAGGCCTGGCTGTTGGGAATGTCCGGGCTACAGGTTTGAGGAGCAGTCAGCAGTAGGAGAAACCAAAGGAGGCCCAGTTGAAATAAATATAGTGTTGTTCCACAATGTTAAGTACTAGCGGGAAGTCCGTGCGCCTACGTTGGGCAGCATCTGGGGGAGGACCCACTTCCTGGTGCGCAGATGTCTGCCTTCTCGCTGCATCCTCACATGGGAGAGAGCAGAGCGAGGGCTTCCTCTCTTCCTCTTCTTATAAGAACATTCATCCCATCATGGGGCTCCATCCTCATGACTATTAAGTCCCAAAGACCCCACCTCTAGATACCATCCCATTAAGGCTTCAACATATGAATTTTAGGGGCCACAAATACTCAATCTGTGTCAGAGGGCTGGCAACAGCCAGGCCAAAGGAGGAGATTCTGTCCTTAGATAGACTAGGAGGATGTTTCAGCCTTGATATGTATAAACATGGATGCATTAATTTTCAAGTCCTTCCTAGCCATCCTCAAGAGTGAACTTCAGAGAAATCTCCTCACTATGGACTTAGAAGGCAGCTTTCTGGGACTCTGCTGATGCCCTGTCCTGCTCTCAGCCCTGGAGCGTGTGCAGGGTGGACGCACAGGTAGAGGCAATCCTGACAGCCTTCCGTTGCTTTGGAAGAGAGGCAGCCACCTCTGATCTCCAGCATGTGGCCGCCTCATTGAGGGAGCAGAGACAAGAGAATGCCAGGAATATATCCAGTTTCCTGGAATCTGCCAGTGTCCACATTCAGATGTGCGGGCCAGAGAAAGGAATTTCAGACCTGCTGTGGCTTAATTGGGTTGGGTCCCCATGTGCTGTGATGGCCCGGGGAACAACAGGGTCTGGGAGGCAGCTTCTTGGTCTGACTCTAATGAGCATCTGCACAGAAATGCATTGTCTCTTCTATTTGTGATCTTCTGCTGTCCCTTACCTTTTCCTTTGTGATCATATCCCTGAATTGAGCTCTTCCTGAAGTCTACTGTAGTGTCAACGCGCCACTGTTTCCTTAAGCTGGAAATTGTGTCAGCAGTTTTGAATTTGGGAGAAAATTATATATATTTTCTGATACCAGAAAAATCCATTTTGACCTAATCATCTCCCTGTGTGGGAACAATTTATGATGTTTTACTCGGTGTTTTGAAAATTCATTTGGAATAAAAGAAAGTGACCCATAGATTTCAGGTTAGCTTCCTGGGAGAAAGATGAGCTACCACCTGGAGCTGATTCTATTCTGGAACAAACGTTCTTCCTTCTCACCCTTCCTTGGTTCTTAGTCACAGCTTGTCCCCCTGAAGTGTTAACTCTTTCTTCCTCAAGGTTCTCCAAGCTTCCCCTTGGTGATAAATGAGAACACCAACTTCCTTGGGCTCCTGTTTCTTCCCTGATCCTTGCTTTCGTTGGGAACAAACCAAGAAGCATCCACATGTTTAAGGCGGGTACATGAAATCCCAAACTCTATCAGTGGGTTGCGTTCTTTTGTGAGTTTAAGCTCAGGCAAAATCTTGTTCTTCATAGTGACAACTGGTACACTTGTGACTCTTGACAGTGAAGGTGAAACCTACATAGCACACCTTATTTTCAGTTCAGTGTAGCAAACATTTGGGGTTTGAGACACAGACACATGGTGGGAGAGACACTGATCCAATTCCATATTTGTCGAATGAATGAATGGGTAGATGAATGAATGGGCAGTTGGATAGAGGGTCCTCAGCCAGACCAGAGAGCCTGGAGCATATTCATATGCCAAAAGGAAAACCTTGCACAAGGGCAGAGAAGGGAAGAATGTTGTGCAAATGGGTTGGGAGTCAGGGAGAGTGTCCGTAGGGACTCAGGACTTGGGTGATGAGTCCACCTGGGGGTGGTGTCTGCATCTTTGGGGAGGGTCAGGTATCAAGTAAAGCAAGTAAGGTTGAGGGGTGGTTTACTGTGAAGAGGCTGAAGCCACATGGAGTTACTTGCTGTGGGACAGGCTCTTGGAGGCCGCCTGGGAAGGGTTTGCAGAAAGGAAAGAGTGGCACTGGGCAGCATGGGTGTGAGTGTTCGAGAAAGGCCTGATGGCAGGAGGGGCCCTGAGAGTAACCAGGCCCCACACAGAGGGGGGTGGCATTAGCTGGAGGAATCCTTTGAGAGCCGAGGTGGGAAGAGCTGCTGTGACGTTCCTTAGCCATGTGGTCCCCAGGGCATATTTCTTTCCCCTTCTAATTTGTGGTTCTAATTTTTGTCTTGGATTAATTACATTAATTTTATTGTGCCTTAAGCCACCTTCAAATTATTCTCATATATAGGTACGGACATAGAGATCAGTTAGTTAAAAAAAAATTAGGCTCTTCATCGAACTTAAAAAGCCAGGCTCTCCTCTCAGCATCGGTGGGCACCCTGCTAAAAATTTTTTCCGTCTATTCCACACAAAGAATTTTCTTAAAGAGTTCTAGACAAAGGGCGCTATGAGCTTTTGTGGTTAGAAGATTCTTTCTCTTCTGTATAACTGTTGAACCCACTGTTGTTCAAATCCATTTTCTTTTGGTCCTTGATAGAGAGATGCTTTAAAATCAGTGCATATGTTTTCATGAAAGGAAATTCTGAGCTTTTTTTCCTCAGTGAGTAAACTGCTAGAAATGCAGAACATTAGACCCCTCAATTAGGGGGCTTGGGATTCAGCGTTTACTGGGACCTGAAGCTTATACAATTTTGGCTCCCTCTTTAAGAAAAAGAATGTAAAATTAATAATACAGAATTAGGCGCAAAAGTAAATATTTGTCTAGAATGAGAAAAAATTGTGAAAATTTGCCAAGTTAAAAAAGGTGACAAATATCACAAACATCACAAAATCCGGGAAAATAATGTATTTTTATTAAGTACCCCACACACCTTTATAATCCTTTTTTCTTACATTGTTTGACTGCATATTATTTGACCGACTCTTCATATGATAGCAATTTGGAATATCCTTTTCTGTTGAGAGAATAGAAAAATAATTTGTTCTTTCTTCTAGTGTGGTTGACTGATACCTTTTTTTTTTTTGCAGAGTAAGATACACCCTAAGCTAACATCTGTTGCCAGTCTTCCTCCCTTTTTCTTCCCCACACCCACCAAGACCTCAGTACGTAGTTGTGTATAGTTGTAAGTTCTTCGATGTGAGCTGCTGCCACATGGCTACTGACAGACGAGTGAGTGGTGTGGTTCTGTGCCTGGGAACCAATCTGGGGCTGCTGTGGTGAGCTTGCTTAACTTTAACCGCTAGGCCATCAGGGCTGGCTCTGATACTTTTTTTTTTTAAAGAGTTGATATTTTAGAAAATTAATTTTAGCATTATAACTCAATATTGACAATGTTATGTAAATTTTTAGAATTGTCAAATTTGGGGCATCTCTATCCATTTACTATATGAGCTTTAAGATTACAAGACATTTCACATTTTCTTGTGGTCACTTGTATTAAATATGCTTCGAATTGAAGACATCGTATCTGATGTGATAAGTTGTCTTAGCTGATGGTGATAAAAGTATCTTGCTTTGGCAAATTTTTCAAAAATATCTCACCATGTGCACACACTGCTAGGGCTGTTTCAAAATCTTAGAAGAGCCCATGTGAGTGAGGGGCCCTGAAGCTTAAGCTTCCATAGCTTCATGGTGAATCCAGCTTTGAGCTCATTGATTACTTCTGAATGGGAATATTTGCTAAATCCCCTGGGTGGAGGAACTGGGATGGCACACGCTGGTGTTTCCTCTTCTCTAATAGACCTTTAAAAAATTTTTTTTTTCCCCTTGAAATAGGCATTAAGAATACTGGCCCAAATGATAATTACATTTCCTTACATCTCTGTAGTGGTTTACAGTGTGCAAGGGTTCACAATGCTTTATTTTACTCATCTCCACTCCAGCCCTGGGAGCTAGACAGGGCCGGTATTATTCCTGTTTGCAAATAAGGAAATACGCTCTGAGCTTGCCAGGGTTTTTCCCATCTGCCTCGCAGGAGGAGCATTTGCAGCAGGAGACGTCTAGGTGTGACCAGGGACCACTGGGCACCGATCCAGGGGCCTGTGACTGTGCTAGCTCCAGCACGAGCGGGCTCTGAGTCCTTGTCTTCAGCCTTCCTGAGCCTCAGTTTCCTCATCTGTTAAGGAGAAATGATCTCCGGGAGGTGATCTTTAGAGCCATTTTCCTACGCTGTCCTCTACTTGATCAAGAGGAGGGTTCCTGCCTCTTGCCTCGCATCCAAATAGCAGTAAGGGAGCTTTGGCTCTCCTTATTTCTCTGGCTCCTGATGTCTGTTAACCTCCTGGAATCTTTCTGACATTCTATCAGTGGACCTTTCCCAAGCCCTGAACTGGCTGGATCATCGTGGAAATAGATTTCGTGCTCCCTGATTTCAGAAGCAGATCTTAGACTGCAGTTAAGCACCACAGGTCCCCCCAGGATGGTCTTGCCCTGTGCTCATGGTCCCAGTGGCAGTTTAGTGACTTTGCTTTTTGGACAGTTCCTTGACTGTGGTTCTGCTCCCCCATCCGTTGCTTTGATGCACATATTCACCTGGACATTCAGAGGTTCCCAAGATTTCTGAACTGGGTCAGGGCACATGCATTGCGGGAGGAAGTCCTGCTGGAGGCTGCAGGAGAGAGGAGTTCATTGACCCCAGGAACAGTTTGGATCTGGATGTTTCTTTTGATGAGGCTAGCATTTCATCAGATTTTTCTTTAAATGATTTATTTAAAATAATGCTAAAGCTGGGCTGGCCCCGTGGCCGAGTGGTTAAGTTCATGCACTCTGCTTCGGTGGCTCACGGTTTTGCTGGTTTGAATCCTGGGTGCAGACATGGCACCACTCATCAAGCCATGCTGAGGTGGCATCCTACATGCCACAACTAGAAGGACCCACAACTAAAAATATACAACTATGTGCCGGAGGGCTTTGGGTAGAAAAAGGAAAAATAAAATCTTTAAAATAACGCTAAAGCATGATTTGTTCATATAGTTGAAAAAGACTGTAAACTGCATAATTCAGTGTGCCCATTTTCCACATGGGGAAATTGAGGTCCAGTCATGGGAGGTTAGGAGTCCTGGACCAAACAGGTAAGCAGGAACCTGGAGCGCGTGTTTGAGTCACCTCCTCCCTGTGTGCATCATTGGACCACACCTCTTTTTCTTTGCAACCTTATTTTGTGCCTTATTATCAGAATCATTATGGGCATATTTAATAAGGAAATTATTAAATTTGAATATTCTGGGGCTTTTTGCCTTTACCTACGTTTACTTATTTAATTATACATTAAATATAGAGATACATTTATATATAGTTCAATATTTAAATTTGCTTTTCCTTCTAGTAGTTTTCTTCCTTTTCAAAATTGTGTTTTTATTGTGCTAAAATTCACATAACATAAAATTCATCGTTTAATCACTTTAAAGTGTACAATTCAGGGAATTTTAGAATATATACAATGTTGTACAACCGTCATCACCATCTAATTCCAGAACATTTCATCACTCCCTGAAGAAACCCCATACCTCTTTACAGTAGAATATTTTATTTTTAAAGATTCACTAAATCATGACGCCAAGGGTGTGCTTCTGTGTGTGTGTGTCCTCCCATGAGGGCTGTACATCTTTCACTTTATGGTGAGTCTTTGGAAGAGTTTCTGTCCCGGTGGGATGTTCAGGAGTCTGCTCATCTTTTGAACCTGCCCTGGATTGTGCAGCCTTCTTTCTGGTGGCTCACCCTGTTTGGGTGCATCCAGGTATAGGGGGGCCTTTAGCAGAGGCTGTAGGAGTGATGAGCAGGGAGACTGGATGCGGGTGTAGCCCCCACTGCCTTCTGAGCCCATGTGAGCCAGACCCAGTGCAGCACTAAAGAGAGCTGAGCTCCAGAGGGGCTGTCTGCAGAAAGCGGCAGTGAGCCAAGGTCCTTGGTGGCTGGTCTATTAAAAGCTCCCTCGACAATTTTCACAAAAGCACCAGTGTTGGCTGGTCACATCCTGATTTGGCTGCTTAGCTCCATCTCTGAGAACTCTCCCTCAAGTTCCATTTGCATGTATTGTTCGATTCTCTCTGTGTCTCTCTGCTGTGGATCACTCTTGTTCTACACACTTATATGTGCAGACTCCAGAAAGCTGCGTTGTTTTATAAAAGGTGGCAATTGGAATTGTTAGATTGATGTAATGCTGGGCACAGTGCTTATCTTGGCTTTCTGCCTGCCTCTGTGACCCTGGCCAAATCACTTACGTTTTCTGGGCCTTGGTTTGCTCATTTTGAAGTGAGTTGGTTGGAATAGATGATCTAGAAGTAATAATACCTACTTTATAGAATTTGTTGTCAGGATAATGCATGTAAATCCTTTGGCACAATGCCTGGAACACAGTTTCAGTGCCCAATAAATGCTTATTGGTTGAAATATAATTATTAATATATTAACCTTAATACACTGGTTTATCCATCCAGAATTAACTCCCACATAGCCAATTTCCTCAACACCATTTGCTAAATAGTGGAGTCCTAAATTTGTAACACCTTCTTTATCATGTATTAAATTCTTGTGTATTCATGGCCTTCTTCTGGACTCAGTTTTGTTCTCTTGGTCTGTTTGCTGATCATTTTATTAGAATAACATAATTTTAATTATTATGGCTTTATTAAACTTTTTAACACCTTGGGGCAACCCCTCTCATGATTTTAACTAAAAGAATTTTAACTCTTACCTCCCTACTCTTCTATATATTCTTTAATTTCCCCCCAGTTTTGTTGACATACATCACTGTATAAGTTTAAGGTGTACAGAATAATGGTTTGACCTACTTATATTGTGAAATGATTACTGTAGTAAGTTTAATTATCATCCATCATGTCATATAGATACAATAAAAAGTAGAAGAAAATATTTTTTTTCCTTGTGATAAGAACTCTTAGGATTTACTCTCTGAACGACTTTCATATATATCGTACAGTAGTGTCATCATGTTGTCATCATGTTGTACATGACACCCCTACTACTTGTTTATCTTATAACTGGAAGTTTGTACAGTTTCTGCCTTCTGACCACCATCCTCCGATTCCCCCTCCACAAGTTCCCCACCTCTGGTAACTACAAGTTGGATCTCTTTTTGTGTGATTTGGAAGATCATACAGTATTTGTCTTTCGCTGTATGACTTATTTCATTAGCATAATGCCCTCAAAGTCCATCCATGTTGTTGCAAATGCAGGATGTCCTTGTTTTTTTTTATAGTTGAATAATATTCCATTCTATATACGTGCCACGACTTCTTTATCCATTCATCCATTGATGGACATTAGGTTATTTCCATGTCTTGACTATTGTAAATAATGCTGCTATGAACATGGGGGTACAGATATATTTTCAAGTTAGTGTTTTCATTTCCTTTGGATAAATGCCCAGAAGCGGAGTTGCTGGATCATATAGCAATTCTATTCTTAATTTTTTGAGGAACCTCCATGCTGTTTTCCATAGTGGCTGCACCAGTTTACATTCCCACCAACAGTGCATGAGGATTCTTCTATATACTCTTAAGAACTATTTTGTAGGGTTGCCCCCAAATCCTTTTGGGATTAGAATCCAGTTCTGTTATATCCACATCCAGACTTGTGAAAACTGGCTGCCTAAAAATTGTCACTCTTCCCATCTGAGAAGAGAGTGTGCCTCTTCATCACTTTAAATATTTTATATCTTTCTTAGCATTCCCAGAGTTATTCCTAGACAGTTATTTATTTGTTAATATTTTAACTGGTATCTTCCCCATTATGTAGTCCAATTGGTGTTTGCTTTAGGAGAGGTGTTGATTTTTAATTTTTATATTATATTTACCTATGCTCAATCTTGTCACTGACCTGCGGGCTAATTTTCAGAGTTATTATTGAAATTATTTCACGATTCCTAGACGTATAATCTTTGGATTTGCAGATAATAACTTTATCTCCTTTATAAGTTTGATTTGCCAAGAAGAGTGTCTCTTTGATTATTTTTAAGTGATTTTTGCATTTATTTATCAACCAGGCAATTTTTTCCCCCTGTTTTCTGATTCATTAGATTTTGCTTTTATCTCTATTTTCCACTTCCCATTTTCTTTCTTTCTTTGTTTTTCTAACTTCTTCAATAAAATACTTGGTTCGTTTATTTTAATTTTTGTTTTAATACTAAAAGTATTTAAGGCCATGAATTTTATTATGAGTACATCTGAGTACACATAACTCTGCTATGGATTATTTCCATTTTAGATATTTTCGAACTGGTTTATAGTTATAGATTTCATTTTCTTTTTGAGCTAATAGTTTTCCCAATTCTCTGTCTGCACTGGGGTTCTAGGAGAGTGAGGTCAATAGTCAAAAGTGTCACTACGATGGGGGCCAGGCCTAGAAACCTTAATGGTTTATAGTAAAGAGTGTGCCACGTGACAGCAAATGGAATGTGTGGGTTTGCTGGGCAGATGGCAGGCACACCTGGGTGAGGTGCTCCAGGCGCCGGGCTGCAAAAGCCTATTAAGGGTGTCAGGTCTGTATAGATGATAGTTAATTAAAGGATTGTTTCAAAATCTTCATGTGGTTGGATTCTTTTTGTTTGAAAAATTATTATTTTCTTGTTTTACTGTGTTGTGAAGTGAATGTGGGCTGGGCATTTTTTTGCTTTTTGAAATTTATAAAGGTTATTTCTTGTGGCCTAATGTACAATCAGTTTTTATGAATGTTCCATGGATGCTTGGAATAGGGGCATAGTGTCTGTTTATAGAATACACTTATTTATATATACATCTTTTAATTCATCTTTATACACTCAAATGCTATGTGTTATTATTTATGTATTTTTGAACTTGATCTGTCAAATATTTAAAGAAGTATAGTCACTGGAAAGAGTTGTTTTGTTCATTTTCTTCTTTTTATCTAACAATTCTGCTTTATATATTTTGATGTTATGTTATCTGACCCTCCCCCACCGATGCTGTGATTGTCTATATTACTTGTGAATTTTACCTTTTATCTATGTATAATGCTTCTCTTTTCCTAATAGAATGCTTTTTCTCTTCAATGATGCTTTGAGTTAAAGGAAAGTTCCCACCTCTGCACTCTTAATTGACTCAATGTCCTTAACGCCCTGTCCCCTGTGGACAGGCCAAGGGCGTTGTTTCTGAAGGGTCCTCCTTCTAAGTTCTAGAGTGTCATGGGAACTCTGCTGGTCCCATTTCCCAGCTGCGTTTTTCTCCTCTGGGTGTCTAGTGGACGTCCTAGGCTTGCATCCTTCAATAGTTCCTTCTAGCCTCCTCCTCTGGACGCAGCTAGCAGACCTCCCTGGACTCCTCTTGGCAACCGTGGGGTCTCTTCCATTGCTTGCCCGCCTCAGGACCCCATTCGGCCTCCACTCGGTGGTTGTCTGCAAGGGCAGGTAGAGTTCTGAACCTGCCCTTCTGTTTGCTTGTTTTACCCAGCCTCTAATCTGATTTACATATGTTTCTTGGTCACACAATGGAATTTTGTTTCTTAGTCCTGAGAATTCTTGTCTTTTATCCAAGACGTTTCCAATTTGTGTTAGTTGTTTTGAGTAATATGCATTGGCCTTAGATATCCTGCTTCTGCTCCCTTCCTCACGCTTTGTTCCCTTTGCTCTCAGGCTGACATTACGGCAGTGTTTGGTTTGTCTTTCTTGTCTCCATTAGTAATTGTCTTTCAAGTTTAAAGAGCAGGTCTTGATCCATATATCTGTTTTTCAGAGGCAAGAGTGAAGTAGTTTCTTTTGATTCCTCATTGTGCAGGAGATGTTTTAGTATTTCTTACCCCTTCCCCTCACAGACACACCAACTCTTGATCAATGAATCCTTGGCCTTTTATGTTTGTTTGTTTTGTTTTGTTTTTTGTGGGGAAGATTGGCCCTGAGCTGACATCTGTGCCAGTCTTTCTCTGTTTTGTGTGTCGGGGACAGCCACAGCCAGCCTTTCCTGTCTCTGTTCTGCATGGCTAAGCTTTTCTATTTCCAAGAGTAAAGGTGCATTCAGGTCATTGTATTTTTCAGTCTAGCTCCATCAGATTTGTACATCATTTTTACTTCCAGTGATTTCAGTGTGTGCATGTCCACCATGTGTGCACGGGCCTGTGCCTTCTATGGGATATTGATAGAAATTTATTTTGGGTGTTGGGAGACCTATTTCAGAGATTGGCAGACCAATGCCATTTTAAGCCCAAAACATGAAATAAGATTTTAAAAAATAGTAGCTGCCTGAGAGAATTTGGCAGGGAAGGAGTGCTGATGGGATGATCATGGATCTGTCACATCTCTGAGTGACACATGAGGGTTTTCACACCAGTGACTTGTGGGTGTCACCACCTTGTAACTGACTGGCAGAGTTATAGAGGTGAGAGGGCAGAGCCTTTCAGCCATGCACATGCAGAGAAAGGTTGACTCTGCTCACAGGACCTTAGATCACCTGGGTTCCCCTTTTCCTTTTACAGGTGAGCAGATCTGAGCCCCAGAAAGAAGTGACTGGTAAAGGCCCTGTGAAGAGCCGGGGACCATCTAGACCAATATTCCTGGCTTATTATTAACTGTTTTCCTGGATGTTTTTTGATCTATCTAGACTAAATTATTCTGTCGTAAGTCCTTGTGTACAGAGAGTATGGGAGCTACTGTTTATGAGGTTACCTCTGATGTGCCAGGTGTTTGGCTTGTGTCACCTCATGGATTTCTCGCAGCAGAACTATGAGGTGGGGGTTATCTGCCCCGCCGAACATATAAGGAAGCTGAGACTTATGCAGACTTAAGATTTGCAACACTTTGATTTTCCCCCAGTCCTGTGCATCCACAATATTACAACCTTAGTTTTCATTCTGTAGATACTGGCTGGGTGTCTGCTGTGTACCAGGCACTGAGCACACACTCCTGCCCTTGTTGGGTCTGCGGGCTGCCCCACGATACAGTCAGTGCTGTTGCCTCCATGGCGGCAGAATGGATGATATGCAGTGAAGATGATGCTAAGGGTCAGGCAGAGCCGCGTGCCCTTCATGTGTCTGTGCTTTTAGCTCCCTGGAGAGAATGATTCACCCTCATAATCACAGCATCACAGAGCTGCCCTTCCTTCAAGGCTGGCACTGATGGACGAAAAATGACTGCTATGTTCAATCAAATTTTTGAGAGAGATTTAAATTGCTTTGATAACACTCTTGGGAGTTGGGGCTCCTTTTAATAATTTAGGGTGGAGGAATGTGTGCTCTCATTAAAGAGAGGAGGTGGATTTGGGCTCTGGCCTTGAAGGTTTTTTTTTTCTACAGGAGGCTTGTTGAGATTGAAAATCAAGATGACAGAGAGATTCAGTGTGCTGGCCGGTGGGGAGAGGTCTGTCTGTCTACCCTTGTGTGTCCTGCTCTGCTAGAGCTAACGTGGCTGAGCTTTTCTGAATCACTGACTGTTGGACGTTCATGGACTTGGACAGGATAACAAATGGAAGGGGGTTATTTTCTGATCCTAATAAGTGAGAAACAGCTGTTCTTCCTAGCTTGGAAGCAAGTCATTTGTTTTCTACACGCATGCACACACACACACACACACACTCTTCGTTGTCAACATGCTGCTAGGCAAAATTAAAAATTCCACACAATATTTCTAAAAAGAGAAAAAGAGAAAAGGGATTTCCAGAGATCCAAACACAGTCCCTGTCGCTGCGTCTCCTCATAATGTGGACGCTGTGTTTACGCATCCTGGGAAGCAGATTGTGTTTCTGAGGTGAACTTGAAGCTGGCCTTGGCCTTCCGGGCCCTCCCTCCACCCTCTGGTCGGTGCTGACAAGACATTAGGTGCTGTGAGGGCCTTGGAAACTGGACTCGATCCTTTTCCATAATTTGTCATTGGCTGTTTATTTCACTTTTAAAGAAGCTTATTTTGAAAACAAATAATGTTTAATCTGTTTACGTTTACAGTAATTATTGACAGGGAAGGATACTACTGCCATTTTGTTAATTGTTCTCTGTTAGTCTCATAGTTCTTTTGTCTGTCTTTCATCGGGCATAAATTTACAGTTAAGCAAGATGAATATATTCCAGAGATCGGCTGTACAACACTGTACCTATAGTTAACAATGCAATATTGGACATTTAAAAATTTGTTAAGTGGGTAGATCTCATGTTGTGTTTTTATCACAATAAAATAAAATTAAAAAAATGAATAATGTAAATGTTGATAAATTAAGGAGTATGCATATGTGAAAAAAGAATTTAACTATCATTTGAATTAACCTCTTATTAGTAGCTTCCACTTTTTACCCAGGTGAAGAACTTGCTATGGACAGTACCTTTTTTTTTTGAGGAAGATTATCCCTGAGCTAACACCTGCTGTCAATCCTTCTCTTTTTGCTGAGGAAAATTGGCCCTGAGCTCACCTCTGTGCCCATCTTCCTCTATTTTATATGTGGGATGCTTGCCACAGCATGGCTTGATAAGTGGTGCTAGGTCTGTGCCTGGGATCTGAACTGCCAAAACCTGGGCCACCAAAGTGGATTGCACAAACTTAACTGCTATGCCACCGGGCCGGCCCCACTATGGACCGTAACTTTGAAAAAATAGTCTAAGTAGGTACAAAGTGTAATCACAAACAGTGAGACAGTTTCTTAAACATATATTAAAATTTTTATTTCAAAATGAGCATTCTCTAGCATTTTTGTTTTTTTTTTTTTTGAGGAAGATTAACCCTGAGCTAACATCTGCTGCCAATCCTTCTCTTTTTGCTGAGGAAGACTGGCCCTGAGCTAACATCTGTGCCCCTCTTCCTCTACTTTATATGTGGGACGCTGCCACAGCATGGCTTGCCAAGTGGTGCCATGTCTGCACCCGGGATCCAAACCGGTGAACCCTGGGCCACCGAAGTGGAACATACGAACTTAACCACTGTGCCACCGGGCCGACCCCACATTCTCTAACTTTGAATGGTCACCTTGGAACACAGTACAGTAATTTCAGGCCTTGAAAGATACAAACACACACGTGCTAGCTTGTATGTGCACACATATCCTCTCTCGGTTGTTCTGGCACATAAGTTTCCCTGTCTTTTGCTTCCAAACCCAGAAAGTATAACCACATAAAATTATATTACAGTGAGGAAAGATAGTTGGTCTGAGTTAATAAAAAACTAGAAATAGGATTTTACTGGATTTTATTAGTTTTTCTAAATTTATTATTTTTAGAAACATAGCATGACTCTGCTGTTAAAAAAATGATTTAATTGAGACTCTGTTGAAGTTGCCTCATTCCACATGGGGTACTCATTTGTCATCAGGAGCAGCAGTTTTCATGCATGTAGTTAATATACTAAGATCCTTAAAAACGTGATGACATCGGTAGTTTAGGCATGCCAGTCTTATTTATACCACTTAATTGCTTTCTTTTCTTCGTAAATTATACCAAAGTGAAATTAGCCAGCCCACTTTGAGTGAATGATCCCTAAGTCTGAATTGGCGGGTCTATTAATGAGGGCTGCTTGGATGTATACTGGGATGCTTGAGGGGAAAGTAAATCCTCAAATCCAAATACAGTGTCTTTTCTGATGTGTGCTGGAAAGATGTCTGATTCTCTTCTTTCTTGTTAATATGCTAATTATGGATACTTAGCACGTTGATCTGTTACTTGTTACTTGGAAGCTGTTTACATATTCTCTGGTATTGGGGAATTACTCTTTGTTTCTTCATGACTCAGATTAGGTTGGACTTCCCTCTAAAGAGCAAGCCCTTAGATTTGATGAAGAGCCACATTCCTTGCAGGACTTGACCCCAAACATTTGAGATCAGCCTTTGAATTTCTTTTTCTAGAAGTCTGACAGCAAAACTTGGTGCATTTTTCTCTCCAGGATCCAAATAACAGCTAAACTCCTCAGGGGCAGCTGTGAGGCAAGTATTTCAAAAACAACCACATTAAAGTTATCTGGAGACTGCAAACAAGAGTTGGCTTTTGTTTTTCCACACGTGTCTCAGGGAGCACATGTGTGTATTTGGACCATTAAAATACTGAATAAGCTCGTCCGTCGAGAATGTACACAGAGCTTTCCCCTCTAATTTCTCTGGCTCATCGGTCGAGCACACCTTGCTGGTTTGAACATAAACACACTTCCCTTCTGCTCTTTGGGTAGCCACATACTTGATTTTTGCAAGCTTTCCTTTTTCAGAGAATCAGCAGCACTCAAGCAGTATTCATTCATTCCCTGGGTCATTTGCTCTTTTACCCAGCAAATGGCTTTTGAGCATTTACAAGTGCTAGGCGTGGCTTAGGCTCTGGGAACACAAAGTCCCCGACCGCTTCGAGCTTATTGCCTGCAGATACTGACACGCGAATACCTACGTACTATGGAAGGTGGTGATGAGGACTAGAAAGAAAATAAAGCAGGGTGGGGGGTGGAGAGTGGTGGGAGGTGCTGTCTTATTTAGAGTGACATTATGCAAAGATCTCAAAGTAGTTAAGGAAGGAAGCCATACAGACATCTAGGGAAAGAGGACTTGAGGGAACAGCACTTGCAAAGGTCCTGAGGCAGGACCCTTCCTGGCACCGTTAAGGAACCACAGGGTGGTCATTGTAGCTTAGAGGGAGGGTAGGCAAGGGAGAGTGGAAGGAGATGAGTCAGGAAGATGGCTGAGGACTGTGTAGGCCTTGGCTGTACCTCTAAAGGCCGGACTGGACCATAGTAAGAACTTTTACTCTGAGTGAGTGGTAAGGGATGTGAGCAAACTTGTGTCGTGATCTGATTTATATTTTCAAAATATTTTGGGAAAGGGAGTCGGGGGTGGGAAGCAGGGAGGATGAACAGAAGGCTTTTTGGGGAAATGGTGGTGACTCGGGGGGAGGAAGTGGTCAATTCTAGATGTATTTCAAAGGAAGGGCTGACAGGGTTTCCTGAGGCCTTGGTGGGGGTGAGGGAAGGAGCAGAGACCAAGGAGGGCACCTGGAAGAGTGATGCTGCTGTGTACTGAGATGGGAAAGAATGTGAGGGGGCAAGTCCAGGAGGGGCCTACAGAGCTTGGGTTTGGACATGGTGAGTTTGGGATGTCAGTTAGGCACCCAGCATGAGATGTTGTGTGCACACTTTAGAGTTGAGGGGAGAAGTTTGGGATGGATATGTCATCAGTGTATAGAGGATATTTAAAGCCATGGGACTGGCTTTAGGGACTTAGGGAATGAGGGTGGCCTGAGGAGAGAAGGGAAGGGGCTGAAGACTGAGCCAAGGGCCATTTTGTGAAGCCAGAAGATGAGAAAGAATCGCCAAAGCAGACAGAAAAGAAGCCACTGATAAGAAGGGAGGAAAACCAGGAGAGGTCGCTGTCCCAGGAGATGCTGATGGAAAAGAAATGTTTCAGGGAGGAAGTGATAAAAATCTGTGAATATTCAGGACTTAAGATGGTTTAGAAAGGCAATATGAGAGAAAGAGAGAGAGAGAGAAATATTTATTATAGGCCTTGGCTGAAGATCCAGGAAAGCCGGTGGTGTAATCCAGTCTGAATCTGCAGACCTGGGAACCAGAGGAGCATATGGTGTAAGTCCCGGTCTAACAGCAGGAGTCGATGAGATGAGACGTCCCAGAGCAAGCAGTGAGGTGGGGAAAAAGAAAAGGGGGATGAATTCCTCCTTCTTCTGGTTTTTGTTCTATTCAGGCCCTCAATGGATTGCATGAGGCCCACCCACAGTGAGGAGGCAGTCTACTGATGGTTGGACTGAGTCCACCAATTCAAATGCTGATCTCACTCAGAAACACCCTCACAGACACGCCCAGAAATAGTGTTCAATTTGGGCAGCCTGTGACCAGTCGAGTTGACACAGAGAATTAACCATCCCACTGTGCCTTCACTTAACAACCTTCCTCCTAACAACCCTATGAATCAGTCCTATTGTTAGTATCCCTATTCACAGATGAGGAAATGAGGCTCAGAGAGGTTTAGAGACTTGCCCTGGGTCACCTGCATCCTTGTATCAGTTTCCCAGGACTTTTGGGACAAATTTCCGCAAACTTGGTGGCTTACAACGATGAACATTTATTCTCTCAGATTTCTAGAACCTGAATGTCTGAAATCAAGGTGTCGGCAGGGCCGTGCTTCCTCTGAAGGCTCCAGGGAAGAATCCTTCCTTGCCTCTTCTAGCTTCTGGTGGTTGCCAGCAAGCCTTCGTGTTCCTTGGCTTCTGGCTGCATCACCCCAAGCTGTGCCTCCATCTTTACATGAGTTTCTTCCCTTCCTGTGTCTGTGTGTCTGTGTCTTCTTATAAGGACACCAGTCATTGGATTTAGTTCCCACCCTGAGCCAGTCTGCCCTCATATTAACTAATTATATATTGAAAGAAAGAAAGAGAGAGAGAGAGAGAGAGAGAGAGAGAGAGAGGCAGTGTAGATCTGATAACTATGGAAGGAAAGGGGATGAAGCAGGGATGGGCAGGGAGAGCCTCACCATGATGCAGTTCTGTCAGTCAGACTCTTGATTGGCTCTTGGTTGTCCTTGGCTGTCCTTGGTTGTCTCATTTGTCTCTCCCATGTTGGGCAGAATTGATTAGCCCCTAGTCCCCTGGCTATGCTCAGTCATTGGCTGGGGCTGCCCAAGAAGAGCGTGGCTGCCACTCCAAAGATGAGGCAGATCCCACAGATGCTAACAGCTGGAGGCTGTCCACTGGAGGGGAGAGTCAGGCAGCTCGCCTGCACTGCTGCCATCCCTGGTGCTGTCATTTCTTGTGTTCTTCGAGGGCTCCGTGGAGGGAATCCGGCTGGTGCTCACCTGTTGCTTAAGATGCAGCCTTGTCACTGGGTCAGGTTTGTTACCAGTCACGTGGTTGCCAGCTTCCAAATCCTGTTACTGTTGGCTCCTCTTCTCTGCGCTCCATCCGTGAGGGTTTACGTCTTAATAAACAAATCCCTTTTCTGAAGTCTTAGTTTAAGGGGTTGAAGAGAGAACAAAATTATATGTGTATGCTCAACCTACCGTCTTTACCCAGATATCTAGTATTTTTTCCCAGTGGGAAAAGACAAAGCAGAGAGGAGGAGCCAGAAGTTAGGGATAAAAAAATACTGACTTCCATTTTGAAAGAGTCAATAGCTATAGTATATACAAGTCTAAAGCTAAATTCAGTGAAAAGGGGTGGAGAGATGGGTTAGGGATTCAGCAGTGTGCAGATGGAAAACTGAAGGCATTGGTGGGGGTGGGCGATGACAACATGGGTTCGGGCATTGGTTCTCTCCCTTTGCAGCTTGAATGGCCTTGGGAAAATTGCCTCATGACCCTGAATAGGTGTCTGTAAGTGACTGGTTACATTCAATCAATGGGAAAACCACTGAAAACGAGAGGGTTTTGATTAAGTAGTGTTACATGCATGTTTTTGCTAGGAAATTCTCCAAAGGCATCATTCTTGAGCTATATCAGGTTCTAATCAGTTGGAGATCACTCAGTTTGCAGGGCTCCCAAGGTATAAATTACTTATGTTTGCCTACTGGTGCCAAGGGGATACCTGTGGTTTGAGGAGCTTTGGTTTGTCCTTCTTATCCCAGTGTTTTTGTTGGAAAATGATCTGCTAAATGAGCATCCATCGCTAGTTTTACCTAAAACTTCAATATTTTACTTAGAAATCTAGTATTTTTCCCTCTTTGAATGTTAGGGACTGAATTGTGTTCCCGCAAAATTCGTATGTTGAAGTCCTGACCCCCAGTCCCTCAGGCTCTGACTGTATTTGGAGACAGGGACTTTAAAGAGGTAGTTAAGTTAAAATAAGGCTATTAGGATGGGCTCTAACCTAATATGACCGGTGTCCTTTTAAGAAGAGGAGATTAGGACACAGACACACAGAGGGAAGGCCCTGTGAGGACACAGGGAGAGAAGCAGGCCGTCTGCAAGCCGAGGAGAGAGGCCTCAGAAGAAACCAACCCTGCTGGCACTTTGATCTCAGACTTCCAGCCTCCAGACTGTGAGGAAATACATCTCTATTGTTTAGGGCCCCTGGTCTGTGGGATTTTGTTTTGGCCGCGCTAGCAGACTAAGACAATGAGAAAACAAAAAGGACAGGGCTGGGATAGAGGTAGATGTAGATATAGATACAAGTGTACGCATACATAAAATTAAATACCTTAATCCCTAACTTCATTATTTTTCTTCTATTAAACATAATCCGATTTGGAGCAAAAAGGCTTTGAGCGCATTTTAATTTTGCTGGTTTCTTGGGAGGGGTTTATTTATTTATTTATTTTTCACACTCCTGCTTCCAGGACTAGTAAATTAGTAAATGCTAATATAAAACTTGATATATTAGCAAATCTTTACCCGACTTCTTTCTTCCTGGGGCGACTCTCCTTAAATTGCTGATCAATTCCCGCTCCAGGCTAAAGCTCCACACTTTCTTTTTTCTCTTTTTGTCTGACCCACGGCAAGAGTAAATTTTTCTTTCCCTTGGGATGGCAGATTCTGTCCTGGAAATCCACCGTAGGAGTGAAATTGTTAGCAGTTGTTTTTAAGATCTGGTCCTAGCCTTTTTGCAGGGATGGTCTCTCTCACGTTCCTTTCTGTTTAGAGAAAATCTGTCACGGTTCTCCTCACAGCACTAGGTTTTGGCAGGATGTCCTGTAATCGGCCAGAGCAGGGCCCCTCTCAGATTTTGTCCTCACAGCTCAGCGTGGGAGTCAGTGATAAAGTACGCACCAAGCGGGTTATCTGGCATTACGGGCTTCGGCCGTGAGCTGGAGAGCTCCCATGTTTCAATTAACGTTTTAAATTTTGAGAGAACCGTGGTTATTAACTCCACTGACTGGCCATAGAAGACACCCCTAATGGAGCAGGATTCATTCTGCCACCATTTTCTTGTTTTCTTTCAAATCCCACGACCCCTGGTGAGCCACCAAAGCTTTAAGCAGGAAAGTATCGTGATTTGATTTACACTTGAAAACATTTTTAATTGTGGTGTATATACATAACATAAAATTTATCATCTTAGCCATTTTTAAGTGTACAATTCTGTAGTGTTAAGTACATTCACATTGTTGTGCAAACAATCTCCAGAACTTTTTCATCTTCCCAAACAGAAACTCTGTACCCATTAAAAAACAGTTCCTCATTCTTGCCTTCCCCCAGCTCCTGGCAAGCACCATTCTACTTTCTGTCTCTATGAATTTGACTACTCTAGTGCTTCATATAAAGGGAATCATACAGTATTTGTCCTTTTGTGACTGACTTATTTCATTTAGCTTAATGTCCTCAAGATTCATCCATGTTGGAGCATGTGTCAGAATTCCCTTCATTTTTCTGGCTGAATAATATTCCCCTTGTATGTATATACTACATTTTGTTTATCCATTCATCTGTCGAGGACACTTGGGTTGCTTCCACCTTTTGGCTATTGTGAATAATGTGGCAATGAATATGCTGCTATGAATGCAAATATCTCTTGGAGACCCTGCTTTCAATTCTTTTGCCTATGTATCTGGAGTGGGATTACTGGATCATATGGTAATTCTATTTTTAATTTTTTGAGGAACCACCGTACTCTTTTCCATAGCAGCTGCGCCATTTCACAGTCCCACCGAGCAGTGTACAGGGTTCCAGGTTCTCCACATCCTCGCCAGCACTTGCTACTTTCCGGTTTTTGGCATAGCCATTCTGAGGAGCGTGAGGTGGTGTCTCATTGTGGTTTCCACCACAGTTTTGAATGCCTGCTGCGTGTGCATTACATTTTCAGGTGCTAGTGCACAGTGAGACTCAGTTCCTGCCATAAAAGAGGAATTTCATGGTCTGTTGCAGGAGAAAGTCATCTAAACAGAAAACTATGATACAGCACGATGAGTGTCGTGGTAGAGACAGGTCTTAAGAGAGCACAGAGTGGATGCCATCAAGGAAGACTTCCCAGAGCTGGGGATACTTCTTTAATGACTCTTTAAAACCTATCTAGTGGAAGGAACCAGAAAAATGAGAAACTAAATGTAAACTCCAAGTGGTTAGTGGGTTTGAGTTAGAGCAATGTTTTCGGAACAGAATATTTGAAGCGTTTTTTTCCTCTTGATTTGTGTGTCTCTCTGGCTCTGAGAGATTGTAAAGGCTACTTACTTGGGATACTTACTTTGCAGTTTGTGGTTATCAGAAAGAGGCCAGACTGAGACCTTTCGGAGAAAAGGCACACAGCAGCTGGGTAGGTGGGAGGTGCTCTCGAAGCCTGCTCCAGGGTGCTGTGTGTTTGCTCCTCATCCTTTCTGGGGAGATTTGAAGGCTCTGAGTCAGGGGCAGTTTGTCACATGGGGGAAGGTGCAGTGACAAGATGGCAAATCTGGACAGAGAAACAGAGTATATAAAGGCCTGCTATTTAGGAACAGTGCTATTCTTGTCGTGGTGACTCACTTGTCAAGGCTTTGAGGATCTGTGCAGAGGAGGAGAGGACTGGGTTGCAGCGTGGAGATGGGCAGTCTGGCTCCCGGGCCTGGGACCGAGGCCCTGTCATCTCACCCTGCTTTGGGGGCCACCCTGACCCCCAGACTGCTCCGTTTCCATTCTCATTCCTCTGCATAGCTTTTTATAGAAGTGCTTTCAAAAGAGGCAGCGGGTCTGTTGTCACAAGATCTGTGTGCCTTTCTCAGGGAGGAGAGAAAGAGGGCAGAGTCTTCCCCCTCACAGTTTGGTTTGGTACTTATGTGTTTAGTACACATTCCTTGGAAGGTCCCCTCGAAACCCGTCTATCTCTCAGAGTGGACTGAGAGCCCCTCTGGATCCCCAGAACCTTGCAGAGCGTCAGGCATTTCCAGGAGATCAGTAAACAGTGGCGCGTGAATGAATGGATGTGATGGGTGTTGGGAGCACAAAGATGGCAAACCCTCTCGGTTGTGCTCCTGGGACAGCTTTCCTTTCTGCTCTCTCTACCCACCACTTCTCTTAGCTCCAGTCCTCTGTAGCCTGACTTGGACAGCTGCCATCACTTTCTAATGATCTCATCTCCCTTCTGTGTCATTTTCCCAATTTTTATCAGAGTCATCTTTATACCATCTAACACAGACCTGGTCATTTCTTTTCTCTTTCTCACTCAGAATGTTTCATGGTTTACTGTGACCCAGAGACCGAAATCCATGACCCTTTGTGATCTGATTGCTGTCTGTCTTTCTGGCCTTGAAACCCTCCCCACTCCATGTCTGTCCTGTCTCATTCTGCCCTACATTTGCCTCTCCCTTCCGTGAGTTGAGGTGGCTGCCTTTCCTTCCCCTGTGAATGTGTCCCCTGCTTTGGTCTGGCGTACACCCACTTGTCCTTCAGAACAAAATCCAAATGTCACCTCCTTGGGGAAGCTGTCCATGCTCCTCTTCAAGGAGAGAAAGCCATGCCTTCATCTGGGTTCTCAAAACCTTTGTACAGACCTTCATTGTGTCACTTACCCCCTAAATCCTCCCAAAGTCTCTTTTATTTATATTTATTTACTTATTAATTTCAAAAATGATTTGAGACAAAATAAAAATTGTGTACTACAGAACTGTCCTTATGAATGTGAAATGCTGGATTATAATGATAATTCTGGTTATGTGGAGGAGCTCATGATAAAGGATAAGGAGGAGTGAGGACGAAGCTAGGGCTCGCGGGAACATAAAGAGCGTATGCTGTCAAGTTCAGTGCATTTGCCAGAAATGGAGCCCAGACTGGTACCTGTGCTTTCTACCAGCCAACAGCAGGAAAGAAAGATCCTCCCTGTGGTTCATGGGGTCTCAAGGATGAAGCAAGTCAGAAGTAGCACAGTGATGCCCAGTGCTGAGATCCTAAAGAGATTTCCCTTAAGTTTTCAGAAAGGACACCCTGAATTATATCACTATGTCTCAATGGTATTTTAAAAAATTTTTTCCCCAAAGGAATACTTTATTGACAAGTTACTCATTATTTAATTTAAGGAAAAGATAAATCAGGTGTTGGCCCTGTGGCCAAGTGGTTAAGTTTGCATGCTCCACTTTGGTGGCCCGGGGTTTGCCAGTATGGATCCTGGGCATGGACCTACACACTGCTCATCAAGCCATGCTGTGGTGGCGTCCCACATAGAAGAGCTAGAAGGACTTAGAACTAGGATGTACAACTACATACTGGGGCTTTGGAGAGAAGAAAAAAAGATAAATCAGTTACTACCCCTGCCTCCTGCCTTCTCACCACACCCTGTCTAAGGGATTCTAGCCCTGGAGAAGGAACTCGCAGTGGGGTTCTTTCCACAGCCTGAGCATGGACTGCAGTTGCCCCAGGGGGTCTGAAGTGACCAGCGGACACTCAGGTATCAGAGAGCACATCATGGTCTACCACAGCGGACAGACACTTTGAGCTGGGAGTGCACAGATGCATATGTAGGTGAGGTCTCCACCTGCAGAGAGTCAGTGAGGCATGGGGCTGCCCCTCCAGACACACCTCACACGTGGGGCCCTGGAGGAGAGGCTGCTGGGGCCGGCGTGGCAGCTTTAAAACAACAGAGGTCTTTGTAGCTCTTCAGAAGAGGCGACAGTGGAGTTCCAGCTGACCCCAATGCCCCAGCCCCAACCTGCCCTGCAGGGTCTGTCTGCTCCTGGGTCATCCCCAGCATGCAGCGAACAGGCAGGCTGGAGCTGGTGACAGTGACACGCTGGCCGGGCCGGGCCCACCCAAGGGCAGTGCCGCAGCACGGCGGACGGTGCTGAAGGCTTTTCTTTCTCTTGTCCCCCCTCCCACAGTCCCACCCCCAGAGGCCCCGGAGCCCTTTGGCCAGTGGGAGTTGCGATTGTTGTTGAGAGGAGAGAGAAGCATATTTATATATTGAAGTCAATATAAACCCACATTTTGTATGCCTATTGCATTTGTTTGCAAATAACAGAATACCTAGCAGAGTCTGAGACCATGAAGGCATTTTCTGTTTGCTTGACAAGAATCCTTGAGGTCCGAGGTCCCAGGCTTGTTCAGTGTCAGGTGGGTGGTTCTCATCCCACTTGGTTATACTTTTTCCCTCATGTTCATTGAAACATTATGTCCTGACACCAGCATCTCAAGCAGGGTAAATAGAGAAGGGCTTTCCTTTCTATCAGGGAGGAACAGCCTTTCCGGAGTCTCTTTGGAAGATTCCCTTATAGTGGCCAGAACAAGGTTGCATGGGCAGCCCTCGCAGCAAGAGGGTGAAGTGGCCGGCATACAGGTGTGACTGGCTTAGAGCAGACATGATCATCCTGTGGCTGGGCAAGATGCCACCCGGTCAATGTTCTGTTGGTGGGGAGGAAGGTGGGTGGAGAGGAGAAAGGGCTCTGGAAGACAGCTAAATGTGAGGGCCACAGTAGGCCTCCAGCACAACACCAGTCCAGTCAACCCTCTTTTACTCGAGGCAAAACTAGTATGCAGCTCACTGTTGATTAGATTTATTCCCCAAATGACTTTTGAGTCTTGAGAGGAATGGCTGCTCTCTATTTCATTTCAGCAAGCCTCTATGGATATTGTTTCTTTCCACTGACCTTATCTATAACCTGAGCAGCAGAGAGCTTGAAAGCAAAGCTTCCTGACAATATCTGGAGTGAGGGCTTGCTGTGGGACCAGCTATCCCTCTGTTTGTCCCTCAGCACGGAGGGCGATAGGGACCACATCCTCTCAGCAAAGCTGATGCATGCAATAAGAGTGCACGGTTCCCAGAGGTGCACAGTGTAATCATGGAGGGGTGGCATACTTTGGGCTTGGCAAAGACTCGTTTGATTCAGGCCTTCTGGCCAAGCCCTGCTGGGGTAGGGCTCACTGGTGATTCAGCCAGATGAGGAAGCTTCTTGTGGTTGGAGATACCCTGAGGGTCAAGCGCCTCACTGGGGAGGGACCCAAGGGTGCTGTTGTTGAGGCTGGTGGGAGGCACAGTCAGAAAGGTTGTGCAGCAGTAAAGAAAGTCCTGTGTGGGGGAGAAACTCTTTTTAATTGGTTCCTACATGGCCAGCCAATGGGGATCTATATTAGGAAAGAACTGAAAAGCATTAGTTGCAGGTATTGTAGTTATGACCTAAGCTCTGAAAATAGATTTAACCACCCATCAGGGAAGCAAACCCCATTAGAAAAATGTACATGCTCTTTTGGGAGTTGGGGGATAGACTAGAGATTGTAGAAGCCCAATCTCAGCCTTTCCCCTAAGCCCCAAGGATTTCACCAGAGCGCAGCCAGAGTTAAATGAAATGGCCTCACCCTCTGGCCCAGGTTTCCACATTCTTGGTAGTACCATCCGCCCTGACAGGTCAATAAGCTACCCAACAGGAAAAGCCTCTCTTGGGTAAGCCCTGCTCTAGTCAGCCACTCTGGGACCTTCATGAACTCAGAGAAGTTGCCCCTCCTACCTCAGAGGATATCTGTCCAGAGTTTAGCAAAGAGGGAAGGAAAACGAGGGGGAAATTCAGAAATAAGTGTTCCAGAGACCAGCAGGATGAATGCAAAGCCAGTGGTCACCTGGTTTCTTCTCTCTCTGGGAGGGGCCTCCACTCGCCACTTCATTGCTGTGCTGGATTGTGGTAAATCCAATATCTAACAGTACTGATTTCCAAACAATCGATTGCTCATAGAAGCGTCGGAAGGCGTTGCATTTCTGGAGTCTTCCCTCTGGTAACTCAGACGTGCCCTGGGGAGCATTACCTGGAAGGCCTTCAGAGCCGTCTGAGGCGCTGTGCTCCTTAAGAGCTGCCTTAGGACTAGGGAGAGCCTGGGGGTGGGAGCCTCACTGGGCAGCTGCTGAGAGGACATATGTAGGTGTGTAGGAGGAAGCGGCACTCCTGTGTCCCCGAGGTGGGTAAAGCGGCCTCCCCAGCTTCCGCTCCTGCCGTCGTGCTGGCCATTATCAAAGCAAATCCTCAAGAAATTGCATAGGAAAGGATGACTATGAAAGGTAGTATTCCACAAGGAGGGCTGAAGGTTAAAATAGCTCTAAAAGCAAGAAAGCAAAAAGAAAAAAAGTAAAAACAGCGAAATAAGATGATTCCAGTAAATAAGAAGACAAAATAATTGAGTTTTTTTAATAAAGGAGATAAAAAGCTAAAACTTACAGCATTAAAATAAAAAAAACCAAAATAAAAGTAATATTTAGGATGAGTGTTAAAAGTATGTTGGTAAGAGATTACTTTTTGAAAGAATAAAATATAAAGAGTTTTAAAAGATAAATGTTTAGGGGCTGGCCCCATGGCCAAGTGGTTAAGTTCGCACGCTCCGCTGCAGGCGGCCCAGTGTTTCATTGGTTCGAATCCTGGGCGCGGACATGGCACTGCTCATCAAACCACGCTGAGGCAGCGTCCCACATGCCACAACTAGAAGGACCCACAACGAAGAATATACAACTATGTACCTGGGCCTTTGGGGAGAAAAAGGAAAAAATAAATAAATTAAATAAATAAATAAATGTTTAAGCTTATGAAAAACAAAGGTTGATGGAGGAAGATTTTATTTATTTATTTATTTATTTATTTTTTAAGATTTTATTTTTTTTCCTTTTTCTCCCCAAAGCCCCCCGGTACATAGTTGTGTATTCTTCGTTGTGGGTTCCTCTAGTTGTGGCATGTGGGACGCTGCCTCAGCGTGGTCTGACGAGCAGTGCCATGTCCGCGCCCAGGATTCGAACCAATGAAACACTGGGCCGCCTGCAGCGGAGCGCGTGAACTTAACCACTCGGCCACGGGGCCAGCCCCGGAAGATTTTATTTTTAAAGTAAAGTATCAATAACATAAAAAATCGAAAAAACTGAGAGGGATCACAGCTCATGCTTCTCTTTTCCCCAGAGTACAGGTTGAAAACCTGCAGTCTAGGACAACGTCTGCATTTTATGAATGAGGAAACTGACCTCCAGGAAAGGGGAGAGATTAAGCAGGGAGGGCACACAAATTGTGGGTGTAGAGCTGTGATGAGGACACAGTTGCGAGTGCCTTCCCTTGACTCATAATTCTTGAGATAGGCTGGAGAAGGAACGGAGTGTGCATTTTTGAGGATGTCGATGGATGTACTGTGCCTTCACTCACCAGTCCCTGGTGGGAGAAGCGTAAGGTACTAAAGCTAAGAAGGACCTTGGCGTCGGATAGAAATTCGCCTAGTGTATAGCTCACCTTCCCACACCAGCTGTCTCTCTGTCTGCTTCCACCAGTTCTTTCATTGTTACCTATTTACTTGGATCAAAACCTTGATGTTAATTCCTACTTCCATGTCACTACTTCTAAAAAAGTCCTCAAAAATTTAGCAGAATTATTTGTGATTGGGTTTTGGTTTGCTAGGGCTGCCATAACAAAATGCCACAGACTGGATCACTTAAGGAACATAAATTTGTTGTCTCACAGTTCTGGAGGCTGGGAGTCCAAAATCAAGGTGCCAGCAGGATTGGTTCCTCCCTAGGCCTCTCTTCTTGGCTTGTTGGTGGCTGCCCTCTTCATGTAGTCTTTCTCCGTGAGCTCATTCCTGGTGTCTCCTCCTCTTCTTATAGGACACCAGTTACACTGGGTTAGGACCTACCCTAACAGCCTCATTTTGACTTAATCACTCTTTAGACCTTAACTCCAAATGTGGTGACATTCTGAGGTACTGGGAGTTGAGACTTCAACATATAACAACATGTAACAGGGCATGTTACATGCTATACACCTCACTTGTTGCACTTCACCTAATTGAAATTAATTACCTATAATTAGGTGCTTAATGCCCATCTTCCCCTTTAGGTTGTAGGAGGCACAAGGCCAGGAATTGTGTCTATTTTATTTGTGGCTAAAACTCTACGTCTGGGGAATAGTGAGTGCCCAATGAATCTGTGTTGGTTGAAGGCACAAGTGACTCTCTTCTTTTCTGTTCCGTTTGCTGCAACCCCGTCACACATCTCATTGTAGCAGCTCCCTTCCTAGCTGTGCTCACTGGTGAGGTGCACATTGGCTATGCTTGGTGAGCTTGGCAGGTGAGGGCTTCCCCAAACAGAGATTTATAAACTCCCAACTCAGAGTCCATGGGGAGGGGAGCCACAGACTTTTCCACTTGTTGAACTAGAAGCATCATTTCTTACCATCCTTGGATATCATGAACCTGAATATGTTACTCTAAGCTCATATTGATCTCTCAATTCTCTGAATCATCCTAAAATTATTCTCAGGCATCTTTATTTCTACCACATAAGCAGTGTGGGTGTATCTCAGCTCCCTGTCCAGACTGTCGATTCCAGGAGGACAAGGCTGCATCCTCAAGATTCTTTTTCCCTCCAGGTTTCTGAGTGCTAGGAAAGACACTCTTTCAGTGAGTTGAAATTTGAAAGACTAAATGAAAAAGGATAGTAATTGAGGAGCAAAGGTACTCCTGCAGTGTGGCCACCTGTCCAATACAACAAAGACGCATTAGCAAGCCCAGTGCTTTGTTTCTATTTAGGAAAGAATAATTATCAGGAATGAAAGCAGCCTCCGAAAAAAATCTTAAACAAATCAGGTGAATATTCTGTAAAGGAGACTTTTTGACCTTAAAAATGGTGAGCCATAGCTCAGTAAAAGCTAATTAGGGGAGAGAGCAAGCAGGTCTGGAGAAAAAAATGTATATTGACTCTGAGTTTCTCTATGAAGGTGATTTGCATAACAATGATTACACGTTGGGTTTGAGGCAGTTATTGCTCGTTGGAAGCCTTCCAGAGTGACTATTGTGGTGGATGCCTAGGCCCCTCAGAAACCTGGTTTTCAAAGGAAATTAAATGTGAAGCATTGAGTTGCCGTAGTTGTTAGCCTTGGGAAGGGATTAAAGGGGACATTTTGTCATGTGAGATGTCAGGAAAATTCATGAGGAGCTCACTAGGTTGTCTACTTGGAAAAAATCTTCCCTCTAATGCATTTTGAAAAAGATCATTTAATTTTGGCTAATTCTTAGTCATTATGGGCAGAGGGGAGGCAAATGTTGCCCTTCATCTTTACAGGGACAGTGAGTTTTTCTCCTTTTATAAAATAAAACACAAGTGAAATATATTTTTGGTCTGTAGTTTATTACTCTGCAGACAATGGAATGGAAAAGTTATAGTAGTTCATTATTCCTGAAGAACAGAAAATTGTGTGTGTAAAACCGTGACGCAAAACTGCTGCTAATTTGCTTGGCAATAAATTAGGCAGGATAAATGTGATATAGAACTGTGCAGAGAAAAGGAAGTAAAATGAAATTTTAGATAGATGATGCACAGATAGATGGATGGATATATAGATAAACACAGGGTTAGAGCCAGATATACGGCCCAACAGAGAAAGAGGTAAAGAAAGGCCTTTTACATTTTGGTCTCAAGCAACTGCATTAGGGCCCTAAAAGGCTGCCCTGGGCTTGATGGTCATACAATTTTGAAGTAGAAACAAGAAACTTGAGGAAGGAGGGGTAAAGAGCCTTTACTATTTTTTTGTTGTTGCATATTCTATTTTTATTTTTTTAAGATATGATTCACATATCATAAAGTTCACCCTTTTAAAATATACAAATCACCACTATCCAATTCTAGAATATTTTATCACCCTAAAAAGAAACCCCATAACCATTAGCAGTCACTATTCCACTCCGACCCTGGCAACCACTAACCTACTTTTTTTGTCTCTATGCATTTGCCAATTCTGGACAAAATATATATACATATATTATATATATATATGTAATCACACAATATATTTGTTTTTTCCTGGCTTTAGTTTAGCACAATGTTTTCAAGTTTTATTCATGTTGTAGTGTGTATCAGCACTTCATTCATTCCTTTGTGTGGATAGACAACATTTTTATTTATCTAGTCAACAGTTGATGAATATGTGAGTTGTTTCCACTTTTTGGCTATTATGAAAAACGCTGCTATGAACATCTGTGTACAAGTTTTTTCTGTGGCCATGTGTTTTCATTTCTTTAGGGTACATAGCTAGGATTGGAATTGCTGGGTCACATGGCAACTCTGTCTTTAACCTTTTGAGGAACTGCTAAACTATTTTCTAAAGTGGCTGCGCTATTTTACATCTCTACCAGCAAAGTACAAGGGGGTCCCTGCTATTTGAACCTCTGTTGTTTGCAAGGCACTGTGCCAGCCTCTTGGTGTATGATCTGTCATATAAGCTTACGGTCATTATCCCTCCTTTACAGCAGAAGACTCTGACGCTCTGAGAATTTAAAACAGAGAAAGAGAGAAATCACTGAGGTTATTGTTCTGTGACCAGGTGTGGGGCCTACCCTAAGACTGGAACCCTCAGATCCTGCTCCACGGATTGGTGTGCAGAGTATAAGTGCAGCCTGGAGGGCAGACGAGGAGGGCTGTGACACTGCAGAGCGAGGAGGAAACCAGCCCAGGGCCAATTAATGCAATAAACCAGCATTGAGTAGAGAGGCTGTGTCCAGTACAGCAGCAAGAACTCTGCAGAGTAGCCAGCCTTTGTGCTGTGTCTGCAGTTGGAACCAGAGCAGAAGCCAAGGGAAGTCAAGAGCCTCCAGGCCGCCTGGGGCCCAGGAGGACCTCATGGCTCAGAACTGGAGGGAAGACAGGGCCAGGTCTCTGACTGTGGTCACTGGAGCCCCACCTGGTGGGAGTGGCTGGAGAATCCCTAAGACCACCTGTACACGGTATCTTTCAACCCTGCCCACACCCACCCACACCTGCCTCAGATCAGGAACTAGAATAGTATTACTCCCTAATTTCGTTTTGTCACTTTTCAGTTGCTTGTTGTTCTCTCAATTCCTGATTTTTGCTTTGATTCTTATTGTTGTTATTATTTTTGCACAAGGAAAGATATAAGTAAATACATCCCAAGTTAAAGAGCTTCTCCAGGCCAAGTTAAATGGTCACCGTGTAACCTGGGCGCCTCCTGTTGACCCTCGGGAGGGAGGAAGGCTGGTGGTGCCACCCACGCCTGCACACCTGGGCAAGTGTGCTTGTCTCCCACCTCCTGAATGTTCTGGCTGTGGCCTGAGTTAACAGGCGTGTGCTGGGGAGAGTGGCCCTGAGGCCGGAAAGAAGAGTGATAGAGATACTCTTTCCTTATCCATTCGCTTCAACTCTTTGGAAATGGAAACTAGAATTTCAATATTGGTGCCTCTTAGGATGCACATGTTCTGTAGGTCATTAATCCTCCAAAGGCTTCCAGATCTTATTAAGTCAAGAATGGTAAATTCAGGATGTTTTTCATAGATGATTTCCACAAACTCTGGCCATAGAGGTCATTTTCTAAGCGGGGAGAGTATTTGGGTCATGGAAGTGTGTGCGTTTTCTTTTGGTCTGTTGCGTCCACTTTCATCTCTTTTGGGAAATATCCAAACTGTTCCGCTTGTTCACCTGCATAAACCCTCAGCCTCCAGCTTGAGCTGGGCAGGTCTGTTAACCATGGTGAGACACAGGGCTGTACGTTTCTGCATGGAACACTCAACTCTACTATGCCTGCTCTTTGTTTTTCTCATCTGGGACCTCTAGCAAGGGAAGAAACCAAAGTCACATGGAGTGATGAGGAGTGTGTGAGATGAATTGGGGAAAAGGGAAGATGGGGAAATCTCTTCTGGTCAGGTGATGCCTTGTGCTCCAGGATCATGATGACATCGATCTGGAGCCCTGAGGCAGTCAGCTTTTTCTGTGTGTTCACAGGCAGAATTGGGACCAATGTGTGAAAGAGATCATAATGAGGCCAACATTGATGCCGTTCAGAGAACGTTGAAAATGAGCCCAATGGAGTAGGCTCTTTGGAGGTTCAGGAGTAGGTTGTACCTCTAGAGGTGTTTATTCTGAGCTGGATTCGGTCCTGACAACAATGTGGAAGATACATATTGCATTAGGTCAAGGACCAGAGTGGGCCTGGTTGATCGTGAGAGTCTGGGTTTTTGTGTATTTGGTCATTTCATATTTATTTGGGGGGAGTATTTTGTATCTGCTGAATTTATCAATTCTCCAAGAACTTGGATTTTACCACTTGTACATCTGGATGGCTCTCTCTGGGTCCATCCAGATAAAGAAGAATTTTGCCTCGTACTTCCCATCTGGTTTCTGAGTTTTGAATTGGGTGTTGAGACCTCACAATTCCCCACTGTACGGGTCACATGGAACCACAAAACCGCTGTAATGAAGGCCTTTGGAAATCTATTGACTTCCAGACGTGGTCCTGCTATTCCACATTCTTCATTTACTAATGGATGTGTTTTCTTGCTTGTGTCCTCATTCTGTCACCTATGTTTTCACATTGAAGCAGGAGAGAGAGGAGCATGGAATCCGAGAGTTCCAAGAGGTCTCAGACTCTCTTCAGTCCAGGTCCCCTTTCCACATGTGTGAGCTTTGTGGCAGGCATTTGTCCCAGCCACTCAGCTTATCAGGGCAGAGCGGGCCCTAGGTGCTACAGAACCACATCCTGTGCATGCCACAGTTATTTATTTATTTATTTTTTCCGTTAGGGTAATTGTTTTTCCTCAATGATTCCCTGGAATAGAAGCAGCTCCACACTGCTCTCGTTTACAGCAGACTCCTGGGAAGTGTTGCTTGTACCTGCTGCCCTCATTTCTTCACCTCTTCTCTCTTGAATCTACTCCAGGCTTTGGCTCCCTGAAATTGGCCCTGCAGAATTCACTGATGCCTTGGCATTACCGAGTCCAAAGGGCAGTTCTTGGACTCCACCATTTCCAGGTTTTATGCCTACATTTCTCTCAGTTTTCTTTCCTCCTCAGCCCCTCCTTGTTGGCATGCCCAAGCTCAGGATTCAGGCTTCATTTTTCTCAGTATATCTCTGTTGCCTAGGTGACTCCTCAAGGACCATGTCTTTAAATTCCCTTTAGACACTGGTGAATCCAAATTTAATGTCTCCAAACCTGACCTCATCCCGTATCATATGCTCGCCATCTCTATTTGGATGTGTCATAGGCATCTCCAATTTAATATATCCCACCCAAACTCTTTTTTTTTTTTTTTGAGGAAGATTAGCCCTGAGCTAAATTCTGCTGCCAATCCTCCTCTTTTCGCTGAGGAAGACTGGCCCTGAGCTAACATGTGTGCCCATCTTCCTCTACTTTATATGTGGGACACCTGCCACAGCATAGCTTGCCAAGCGGCGCCATGTCTGCACCCAGGATCCGAACTGGCAAAACCGGGGCTGCTAAAGTGGAACATGCGAACTTAACTACTGCGCCACTGGGTTGGACCCCCACCCAAACTCTTGATTCTGTGTTACACCATCTCACACCCCAAGATCTTTTCTTCCCTCGCTTCTCATCTTAGTAAATGGCACCAATGTCCAACATTCTTTGTTGCTCAGAACAGAAATGTAAAAGTGAGCTATTCTTGAAGCCTGTCTTTCTCTCATGTGTCTTCAGATAACCGGAAATGTGTCTTCAGATAACTGGAAATTTGTCTGGTCTGGGCTGAGTTCAGCTGGGCTTGGTTCTAAGCTGCAGATTGGCTCCATCTGCTCCATGTGTCTCTCATTCTCCTTGGACCAGTGGGCCACCCAAAGCATGTTGTCATGATGATGCCAGGATGAAGAGGCCAAGACCAACACTGCTAGAACATTCAGGCCACTGCTCACAACCACTAGCATCTTGTTGGCCAATCCTCATGGTGAAGCCCAAAGTTAAGGGCGGGGAAGTACACTCTGCCCAGCAAAACGGTCAGGCCTGACATTAATGGAGTGGGGCTGTGTACTCCTCCTAGGGGTATGGAGGGCAGAGAGTATATTTTTACTGAACAAAAATCTAATGTACCACCTGAGAGAAGCACTTAAAGGAGGAAATTTACTTATAAGTAAATCAGATCTTGTTAACAGGGTCTTTTTATGAGTAACCAGATGTGTGTTTTTTAAACTTGTGGTGCTTCTGAATAGCTCTTTGAGGATAAGTATTTTACTGTTTCCAGGTTCTAGTAATAAATTAGGGATGGTAATGGTGGTGGAGGTGGTGGTGGTGATGATGATGGTGGTGGTGGTAGTGATGGTGGTGGTGGTGGTGGTGATGGTGGTAGTGATGATGATGGTGGTGGTGGTGGTGGTGATGGTGGTGATGGTGGTGGTGGTGATGGTGGTGGTGGTGGAGGTGATGGTGGTGGTGGTGGTGATGGTGGTGGTGGTGATGCTGGTGGTGATGATGGTGGTGGAGGTGGTGGTGGGAGGTGTGTGTGTGTGCGTGTGTGGAAGGGTGGTGGTACTGATGATTTTGCAGGGTGAAGGAGGTAGCAACATTTCCTAGGGTGGTTCATTTTTGTTTTATCTTACTCTTCCTTATCTCTCTTCTGAATTCATAATTCACCCTTTGTGATCTGACCACGATTGTTGTCACTTAAAACCTGTGAGTCTACATATTAAAAATATGTATATTAAAAAACTATACGCTTTTTGCAGAATTTAGTGGTTAGTGTTGCTAACCTTCACTGCTCTCTCTCCATTTTCTTCTATCCCTCTCATTAGGAATAAATCCTAGAAGGAGGGTTTGAGGCATGAGAAGGGGAAGAGCGGGAATTGCCTCTGAAAGCTGTTGGGACTGGCAGGTGCTGAGTGAATGTGGCAAACAGCCTGGTCTGTAGTGTCTTGCATGCATTTGAGCCAGCAAATTTCTTAGGTCACGACAGGGGGCTTTCTTCAATTCAGCATATTTCCCACCTGGCTCTCGGTCAGCGTTTTTTCTCCTTGTCTAGCTTTGTAAGTGATGTAAGGCTAAGTGACACGATTAGCCTGTGCAGCCAGCATCTTTCATCCATCTGCTCCGAGAATCTGATGATTGCCAAACTCTTCTTGTTTTGTTAGAAATATTCTTTTCACCTACACACTCAGGCGTATGCATTAGCCAGAGCCTGAGCCAGGCCAAAGGCATGTGTTTATCACCTCCACACACAGTGGGATGTTGGTGCCAATGTTTGTTTGGCACAGAGAGTGAGATTCAGGCCTTTTTGATTTTGATCTTCTTCATCACAGTGGCATGAAGTCTGCGAGTGCATATCCTTAAGGCATGCTTGACGACCTGAAATACAGAGACCCAGGTTCTAGATCCACCACTGTCTACCTCCAGTGATCCGAGGGACATTCTTCATTCTCACTGGGCCTCCCTTTTCTTATCTGTCGACTGTGGATGGGGCTGTTCTGAGGATCAAATTAAGTAATCTTTGTAGAAAGATTCCAGGAAGTATGAAGTTCATAATACATGTAAGGCATGTCATTTTGAATAAAATTGCAGTTTGAAAATTTATGGACAGTTTGTTCCAAAGTCACTTCAAGCACATAACAATGATTCATATCTCTTAGAACTGCAAATGCTGCACGAACAGTTTGGTTAATGGGCAAAAATGTACTTCCAGTATTCTGGGCTCTGGGGGAGAGCCCACATCCAGAGACCTATTAGTCATCGTTTTGTCTTCTAGGACAGAATCCAGCAGTGGATGACCATGTGTTATAGACTGAGTGTGTGTGTCCTGCCCAAATTCATATTCTGTAGCCCTAACCCCGAAATGTGATGGTTTTAGGAGGTGGGGCCTTTGGCTGGGTTAGATGAGGTCATAAGGATGGAGCCTCCATGATGGGATTAGTGCCCTTAAAAGAAGAGGAAGAGACGCCAGAGCTTGCTCTCTTTCCACCTTGTGAAGACACAGCGAGAAGGTGGCTGTCTATGAGCCAGGAAGAGAGCTCTCACCAAGAACCAAACATGCTAGCCCCTTGATCTTGGACTTCCCAGCCTCCGGAACTGTGAGAAAGAAATGTCTGTTGTTTAAGCCACTTGCTGTATGGTATTTTGTTATTGCAGCCTGAGCAGACTAAGGGATCATGGAAAATTTGAAACATGATCATATAAAGATGGTTGAAGGAGAGGACATGTTTAGCCTGAGAAAAAAGAAAATATGAGGACAGCTTATGATAATGTCTTAAAATATTTGAAAATAATATGAAAGTATAATAATTGGCACAATAGATATGGAAGCAAGAAGTACAACCACTGGGTAGAAGAAACTGAGCTATACGTTTTGAGACTTTATCTATTTGAGCTGTAAACCAGGAATGCTCTGCCCTGCAAGGTGGTGAGTTCTTTAGTCCTGGAGGAATACAATAAATCTGGGTGACTGTCTGGAATTCCTGCACTGGATGGGAGGAGGCAGTTGATCTCTCCTTCTTTCCAACTTAAGATTTGAAGTTGGACCCCAAGTATGATATCCTCCTTAGACTTAGGGAATGACTTGCTCAGTTCTCTTCCACCAAGAAGCAGCTGATGCAGTTGAACTCCTATGATTACATTCAAGATATTAAGATGAATGTAACCTTTGGACATCATGTCTGGGAATCACTGAGGATACAGGACAGAAAATGTCAAAATCATCATGATAATGCAGATGTCAACAAATGTCGAGATCATCATATTAATATGTGAACTGGAGAATCAATAATGATTTGACATGAGTTCATGAAGCAGTGATTACCAGTTTCTGACATGTCTCCAGGAGATTTCTATATCAACACTAGAACATGGTAATATATTTGGCCAGCCCAGCTTATGATGCACTCCTTCACTTACTCATTCATTTATTCACTTGTTTTCTCCTTCAGCCATTCATTCACATGTATAGCATGTATGAGGTGCTTGCTATGTGCCACACCATGTATAAGACACAAAGATGTCTTCCTGTCCACAAGAGGCCTGTGCTCTTGTGAGTGAGCAATCGAGGACCCATAGATATGAGCAATGTTGTGGTTGAGGTTTCTGCCAGGGAGCTGACTTTCTGGGTTGGGTAGTGTTCAGAAAGTCTTTAGGGTTGTGTTGAGTAGCAGGGATGACTACTGAGGGCTGAGGGCCAGTGGCTTTTCAGAAGCATCAGAAGAGGATGGGATAGCTAAGACAGAGGATGCAGCAGAGGGAGAGGCAGAGGAGAAGGCTGGGCAAGGAGTCAGCTAATGAGCAGCTCCATACATTACATGAAGACTTGTGGATTTTTTTCCATAGGCAGCAGGAATGCACTAGTGAATTTAAGCAAACAGAGATCAGATTTGCATGTTAGAAAGTTCACTCTAAAGACAGTATTAGGAGTTGACTGCAGTAACTCAGGGAAGAGATGACTTGACTTGAATCCGGGCGGTATTAAAGGTGATGGAGAGGAGGAACAGGGTCAGGAGATATGTGAGAACTAGCACCAAGAATCATTTGAGTAACGAATTTAAAAATATTTTAAGTTTATATATATATATATATATAAATTAAGTGAATTTAAAAAATATATATTTCGCACATATATGTACAGTTAGCATGTGTTTAACATAAATATTGTATGTTATTGTATGTATACATAAATATTGTACGTGTGCTTTGTAGCTAATGAACATTTGTCAGTTTAACTAATTATTGCTAACATTTGTATACAGAGTGGCGCTCTCCTCTCTCTTTCAGCAATATTTCTGGACTAACTTTTCTGTTCCATTGATTGGCCTGTCATTTCCTGTTCCTCTCTCACTATCTTTATTATTAGAACTTTTCAGTGTGTTTTACTCGCTGGTGGGATAAGCCCCTTCCTGGTCCCTCTTTACACATTTCTCAGGTGTCGTCCCTATTTATATCTATTATCAGGCTGGCTTCCTCCGGAAGGCTCCGCACCCTCCTAGGCGTACATGGAAGTTGACCAGGAATAAACCAGGAATTGTTGCTCGCTATTAAGCTTATGGCTATCACTTCCTGGTTGTCTATAACTTTTGTCAACTTCCAAATGCTTTAGCAGCATGTGGGGTCTCTCTGGGATTCTATGACCTTCAGGAGGAGTCAGGCTCTCTGCAGAGACCTCCTGACATACACTCGCCCGGCTGAAGACAAGCCACGTGACATGCTGGGCTCTTTGGCTGTGTGTGTGTGTGTGGGTGTGTGGTTTTCCCCACACTGGGCCATGGATGCTGAGATGATGAGGAGCTTTATGAGTTGACAAGGCACGAGATTGCATTTTGCTGCAGTCTCTATCTATTCCTGAGTTTGTGCGTCTGTTGTGAGTACCATCTCTACTTCTGAAAGAATGATGCTAGTTATCTGTAAACTCATAGGTTTAAACTGTAACCCTGGAGAAAATTATGTCCTTAGTTGTATGGCGGGAGGTGGGAAGAGAGCTTGGAGTTAATTTACAACCTTGGCTGTTTATTTTTGCCGCCCCCCTGGAGCCTTAGTAGCTTGGCCAAATTGAAGACAGACGTGGGCAGTGATTTATGCTCACCGAGCAGTCGTCAAGTGCGTGTGCCTCGGCATTCCTGTGCTCCGGTGAGAGAGGGGCCGCGGCTCTGCCGTCCACGTGAGATGCTGTGCAGAAATCAGTGCTGACTCAACTGCACTAGAAGGGAATTTCTAAAATTTCAAAAGTGGAGGTTATTTTTATTATGTAATGTTTGGAAAATTGGATGACTATTTGAGAAAAAAAAATTTTCGAGCCTCACCTCCCAGCATCTATTTAAAATTTTCTCTCAGTCACCATGCCACTTTAATTATCATTGCTTTATTTCCTCACTTCCTATTGGATAGGGTAATCCCCCTCATTTTTCTTCTTTTTTAAAAAACATCTAACTTTTCTCACCTCTGTTCTTCTGGGTTAATTTTAGAACCTTTTGTTATGTTTCGTAAAAAAAAAAATCCCATTTAGAATTACATTAAACCTGTACATTAAAAAGGAGAAAATTTATCTTCATAACATTCCATCTTCTAATTCAAAAACATGCCTCCCTCTGCCAATTTATTTTATTCCAATTTATTCCATTTAGTAAAGTTTTTACATTTTCTTCCCATTGGCTAAAGTTATTTCTGAGTATACTGCAATATTTGTTGCTTTTATAAATAGAATTTTAAAAAATTTTTTATATTTTTATTTTTTTCACTTGTGGAAGATTAGCCCTGAGCTAACATCTGTGCCAGTCTTCCTCTATTTTATATGAGGGCTACCAGCACAGCATGGCTGATGAGTGGAGTAGGCCTGTGCTCAGGATCCGAATCCACGAACCTGGGTGCCAAAGCAGATGGTGCAGAACTTTAACAACTCGGCCACAGGGCCGGCCGGGCCCAGATAGAATTTTTTTTTACATTATATGTTCTAGTTGGTTATTGCTGGAATACAAAACACTATTAGCACGTGATCTTCTACATGCTTCAGCCAAGACATCCTGACTCCTGCCTCCTGCCTCCTTTCTTTACCATCCTGGAAACACTTGCTTCACTGACGTTGGTCATCTCCAAGGTCACCAGGGTCCTTTTTACTACCAAACCAAATGGACTTTTTCGGGCTTGATTTCCCTGTGGCATTTATTAGTGCAAACTCTCTTTTTATTTATGAATATAAATGTACTATAACATGTAGTCTTAATCCTTCTTCTCTTAGTAGATGTTTTTCTCATGGTATTAAAGTTTCTTCTCTGACATCAACTATTCACTTAGAATAGACGGCTCTGAGTTGAATCTCCAGATCTTATCTCTGTTCATCCCTATGCTCAATAGTTTTAAAGAACTTTCTGTTTGTCAGGCACTGGGGTGCCCACAACCCTGCCCTTAAGGAGAATGCCTGGATGTGGTACCATGGGAGAAGTCTTCCCATGGGGATAGGTAAGATGCTGTATCTGTCAGTATCCCAGCAAGAAACAGATGACACACTCGGAAGGAGTGATGGAAGAGAGTTTAGCAAAACATTTACAAAGGTTTGGGCAGAGTTAAGGGAGATCAACCAGGAATGACAAGGGATGGCGAATCACCCTAGGGCTAGCAACAGAGGAGGAAGCAGTTGCTATGCCAAGGCCTGAAGGGGCAAGAGGAGGGAGCAGTTATCAGAATACAGGTTAGCTGTAACCCTCGGCTAACCCTGGGAGAGGACTGCGCCATAGCAACTGTAGAAGAATGCAGCCTCCAGCAAACCACTGCCCAGTCGGGAGGGAGCTGGGGCAATAAATATCCCCACCTCTCTCGCTTTCCGTCAGTCTCCTCAAGGTGCCTCCTGTTGCTTGAACCCAACCCAGGGAAGGCAAGGAACCCTTGAGGCTGTCTATTTAGGTCTGTCTCCTGGGGCATGAAGCAGGTAAAAAGGGTGGAGAGTGGATCTGGAGAGAAACATGAAGAATATTCGGTCCGGGTGCTGTGGGATGACTGATGTCAATTTGTTCTTTCTCGCTTTATCTTCAACCTCTTGCCTAGTAGTGCCCCTCGGCTATGCAGTCTTCAGCTAAAAGAACCCCGGAACACAGCGCCTGAAGGGGAGGAAGGGAATCATGGGTCCTCCCAAGCCTGGTGCCAACTACTTACCCCATTCTCTTTCCTTCTTCTTCCCTTTGCCAATTGTGACTTCTATGCCTGCAAGTTCATATCAGTCTGCAGTGGCTGCAGTTGCTTTTGGCCAAAGAGCAATGGGCCCTTTCAGTAAAAAAGGTTCCCTGGGTGTGTGGAGTCATCTCAACTTGCTCCACTGGCAACTTTTTCCCGACTAAGCAAAGACCAACTTGAGCATTGTCAGTGAACTTGAACTCTTATTTATCTTTGCCAACGGTTTCTGAGGACTGCTAAGTAATCACATTAAAGTCCAGTGAAAATTTTTGCTGCTTTGTTGAACCTTTTTGGCAGACTAAATTGGGGGGGAAACTTGGAGCACATGGACCACAAAATATATAATTCATAGTTGTCACATTGTACCGTAAGGAATGATCATCTTTGAGGCTGCTAAGTGGGTGCCTTTCATAATGGAAGAGAAGAAATAATGCCACAGAAAGGGAAAACAATCTCTCTAGGAACTGTCATTCCCTGCATGTCCTTGGTGCTAATCCAGCATGTTTTCCTAGTCTTAACTCCTATGCCAATTTATAGTAAATTCCCTCCCTGGCCCCTCTGCCTGCCCATGAGGGTGCCCATGGGGGTGTGGGCAAACACAGCTGAGACGTATTTTAGTTCCAAGGTAGCATTTAATGATTTGGAATTGGAAGCTGTCTGTGTAGACTGGACAAAAGAAATGCCGCATCATCAAGGGAAGAAAAAGATTTGCTAACCAAACCACCCAGGTGAAATAAGAGGAAGAATCAGATGCTTACCGCTGAAGCTGCTGAGTTAAGTTGAAGGGCAATTCTGCCCCGTTCAGGTAGTCTCTCTCCTTGACCCCTGGGTTCCAGGCTGGCAAGAAAACCACAGAAGGCTGTTGCTTGTGAGAAAAGGCAACAAGTACTGGGTAAGGAAAAGAGAAACCCAGGGTGAACGAGTAAAAGACACAAAACAAGAAGAAACCCCACTGTCAGTGGTCTCTTTATTGTCTTTGTTGTGTAATATTTCACACATTATATATATTGCATGTATGTCAGGTCATATTTATATAATGAATACTAGTGGTATCTACCTCCCAGCTTTACAATGGAGCATTACCAATACCTTGGAGCTCCTTTTTGTGTCCCTCTCCTGTCATAATCCACTGTCTGTGGATTGTTGCTGCTTTTTATAATTTCTTCACCACACAAGTTTTTATCTCTCCACTATATTTTGATTAGTTTTGGAAACTTTGTATACATGGAATTATATGCATTTTTGGTGCTTACTTTTTGCTTTATATTGAGTCTGGGAGATTCATCCATTTATCTACAAGTTCACTTTCACTGATGTGTAGTATTCCTTTTTATGAGTTTATTACCATTTATTTTACTATTCTTTATCCTGTTTTTAATTCCAGGATCTTCTTTCCAACAGGATTTCCTGGACAAAGCATTTGTGTGCATGTTGGTGTTGGGAGGAATGTCTTATTCTGTCTCCATTACTTTTGGATGGTCAAATAATTAGTCCTTCTGAGCCTCTGTTTGTTCATCTCTGAAATGATCATGGTAATATCTACCCTGTCTAACAGAAATATGGATATAAAAGCATTAAAAAAAATTTAAAGCCTAAACGATGCTCATCAGTGGTGGAGAGAGAGTGGTCAGATGGATTTATGAAGACAAGCAGGGAGCTTAACCACTTGGTCATGTTGAGATGTTTCTCCATTCCTTTGAGTATCAGTTCCTTGAAGTTTTGAGCTTCAAATGTAGCTTCAGTGAGAGAGCATACATATAGAGCAGAGAAGAAATAAGTTCTGAAGTATGCAATTCCTACTCTAGATATGATGGAAGTATACAAGACAGGCTGTGGTTGGAGAACGCTTCCTGAGCATTGTCTGTCTGTCTCCTTCTTGCCAATCAACATCCCTCCTCACTCCTCCATCCCTCATCCTCTGTTGTAGCTGTGGCCTGGCCCCTTCCATGCTGATGGCTGCCAGGTTCATATCTTGGGCCTCCTCTGTCATGTGAACTTCCATTCTTGTGTGTTTCAGCTCCCCACTGGACATCTGACCCTATCCAAATGTCCCATGGATGCTCCATATACCACATGTAGAGAACAGGACTTGTCTTCTCAAGCTTTCCTTGTCTTTGTGAGTGCTGTTACCACCTAGTCCTCACACTGGAAGCCCAAGGCTCACTCACTTCTCTCTCTCTCTCTCATCCTAACACTTGTCTGTCTCATGCCTTGTGATGGTATCTCTTAAATATTTCTCAAATCCCTCCTGTCCTTTTGATCGCTACCACCACTGCCTTAAAATGAGGCTTCTTACCATTCATTGTCCAGGCTTCGGCAAGAGCCCTAGAACTCCTTATCTGCCACAGAGCCCGGGTTTTATCTTCCTTTATGTCTCTAACTACATCCAGAATCCAGGTCTTGTCTTCCTTTACCAGCCATGGAACCTTAACCAAGTTACTACGTTCTCAGACTTAGTGTCCTCATTTGTCAAATAGAGGTCATAACAGTACCTCCTTCATGAGATTGTCAGGAGATTAGAGGAAGCAATTATAAAATATATGTAAAGCACTTAGCAGGGTGCCCAGCACATAGTAGATGCTCAATGAATGGTGGCTGTTACTACTGTTAGTGCCTGGGGTCTGTCCTGTGCTCTCTACCTTCTAGGTAAAAGTTACAAACCATGACTCAGACCTTGTTACTTTCCTTCTCCATGCTTTAGGCACCTTGTCACCTATAGATAAAACTCTAACCTCAGGAGGGCCAGGGCTGCATAATGACTTTTGTGGGCCCTAGGCACTTTGGCCTTTATGGGTTTTTCTCCATAAAGAACAATATTAAAAATTATATTTTATGACTGCATTGCTCTGATTTAAGAAGAAATTTAAACATTTTCCTGGGCCCCTAAAAGTATTGTGGGCCCTAGGTGCTATGTGTACTGTGATGAATAGGTAAGTCCTCCCTGAAGGGGATGTGTGCCTTCCCTCTCTTTTTTTGTCCAATTTTCCTGGAGTTAGTTTCTCTCTCCCTTTCCCTACCTCCTTCCTTCCTCCCTCCCTCCTGCTCCCTCCTGCTTCCTTGCTGTCTTTCCTTTGTGTGTGTGTTACTCATTTTTGTTCTTTTGTTTATTATTGCTTTCTTTGGATTTCCTCTCTTCTTTTTCTAACTCCTTGAGTTAGATGCTGATGCTTAACTCATTGATGATCAGTCTTTCAATTTGTACCCTAATATGTGCATTTAATGTTATAGCGTTCCTTCCAAGTATTGTTTTAGCACTAGCCTACAAGTTTTGAGATGTGCTGCTTCATGTTCTATCAGTTTCATATGTCTTCTGATGGCACTATGATTGATTATTTAACCCAGGATTGTTTTAGAAGTCCTTTTAAATTGCCAAAATGTGTGGATTCTTTGTGGTAGTTTTATTATTGGTTTCTCGGGGTTTTTTATTGCTTTATGTTCAAAGATGATATGTAAGAAAGGTTGAGACTTGTTTGTGTCCTGTCAATTGCTAAAATGTTCCATATGCTCTTGTAGAAAATGTGTACTCCTTATCAAAGTTCCAACAACATTTTTCACAGAAATAGAACAAAGAATCCTAAAATTTATATGGAACAACAAAAGACCTCGAATAGCCAAAGGATTCCTGAGAAAAAAGAACAAAGCTGGAGGTATCACGCTCCCTGATTTTGAAATATGCTACAAAGCCATAGTAACCAAAACATCATGGTACTGGCACAAAAACAGACACACAGATCAATGGAACAGAATTGGGAGCCCAGAAGTAAACCCACACATTTATGGACAGCTAATATTTGACAAGGGAGCCAAGAGCATATGATGGAGAAAAGAGTGTGTTTTCAATAAATGGTGTTGGGAAAACTGGACAGCCACATGCAAAAGAATGAAAGTAGACCATTCCCTTACACCATGCACAAAAATCAACTCAAAATGGATTAAAGACTTGAATGTAAAACCCAAAACCACGGAACTTCTAGAAGAAAACATAAGCAGTATGCTCTTTGACATTGGTCTGAGCAGCATATTTTCAAGTCCCATGTCTGACCAGGCAAGGGAAACAAAAGAAAAAATGAACAAATGGGACCACATCAAACTAAAAAGCTTCTGCACAGCAAAGGAAACCATCAACAAAACAAAATGACAACCTAACAATTGGGAGAATATATCTGCAAACCATATATCAGATGAGGGGTTAATATCCAAAATATACAAAGAAATAATACAGTTCAAGAACAAAAAAACCAACAATCCAATTAGAAAATGGGCAGAAGATCTGAACAGAGATTTCTCCGAAGAAGATATACGGATGGCCAACAGGCATATGAAAAGATGCTCAACATCATTAGCTATCAGGGAAATGCAAATCAAAACTACAGTGAGGTATCACCTCACTCTGGTCAGAAAGGCTATAATTAACAAGACAGGAAACAACAAATGTTGGAGAGGATGTGGAGAGAAGGGAACCCTTGTTCACTGCTGGTGGGAGTGCAAGCTAGTGCAACCACTATGGACAGCAGTATGGAGTATCCTCAGAAAATTAAGCATAGATCTACCATATGATCCAGCTATCCCACTGCTGGGTATTTATCCAAAGAACTTGAAAACACAAAGACATAAAGATACTTGCACCCCTATGTTCATTGCAGCATTATACACAGTAGCCAAGACTTGAAGCTACCTAGGTGCCCATCAAGGGACAAATGGATAAAGAAGATGTGGTATTTATACATGATGGAATGCTACTCAGCCATAAGAAATGATGAAATCGGCCATTTGTGACAACATGGATGGACCTTGAGGGAATTATGCTGAGTGAAAGAAGTCAGAGGGAGAAAGTCAAATACAATATGATCTCACTCATAAGTAGAAGTTAAAAACAACGACAAACAAGCACGTAGCATTGGAGATTGAATTGGTGGTTACCATACGGGAAGGGGGAAGGGGGGAGGGCAAAAGGGATGATTAGGCTCACATGTGAGAGGATGCACTATAATTAGTTTTTGGGTGGTGAACATGATGTAATCTACACAGAATTCAAAATATATTATGTACATGTGAAAAGAAAGAAAGAGAGGGAGGGAGGGAGGAAGGAAAGAAAAGAAAGAAGAGAAAGAAGAGAAAGAAAAGAAAAGGAAGAAAGAGAAAGAAAATGTGTACTTATTAGAAAGTCAGGTGCAGAGTTCAATAGAGCAAGCTTGTTAATTTTGGTGTTCAGTTCATCTGTATTTTTGCTAAACTTTTGTTCTTCTCATCTATTGAGTACTGAGCGATGTGTTAATATTTCCCACAATGATTGTGCATTTGTTGGTTTCTCCTTGTAATATGGTCGGTTTTTGCTTTACGTTGTTTGAAGCTATGTTGTTAGGTGCACAGCTTCCTGGTAGATTGTTGCTTTTGTAATGACCTTATTTATCCCCATAAAGCTGTTTGCTCTAAAGTCTGTTTTATCTGATGAATAGAGCCATCTCAGCTTTCTTTTGGCTAGTGTTTGCCTGGTATATATTTTCTGTTGGGATGGTGGCAGGCAGAAAAGATGTCAGAGTTCCAAAAGAACGTAGTGGACAGTGGAAATGATTCTCAGGCAGAAAAATGATGTTCACTTGAGACTGACTCTGACATGCTTTCTCAACCTTTGCTTTTGGATTTTGATAGCACAGAAAATAAATTCCTGTTTTTAGAGAAGCAGTAAAAGGGAATACAAATCTTGTCATTATGTGATGGAGGACCACCCTGTGACCAGAACAGATTTGTTGGCCTTTGACGTGCCTGGGGGTGCCTTCCTGGGAGGTTCGGATCCTCCGAGGTTCTGTGGGCTACTCACTGTGAAAGCTGAGGGAGCTGTTCACATCTCTGGTCCATGTTCTTCCTGCCAGTAGCAGCAATGAGACTTTTGTGGATAAAGTGTCCTGTGTGTATGTGCGTGCGTGTGTGTGTATGTGTGTGTGAGCACACCTGAGTATGTGCTGAATAGCTTGAGCATTTGAAGTGGCAAAAGGGAATGAGAGCCCTTAACAACGAGTTTTCCAGCTGAGAAGTAAAACCTCCTATGACTCTAGGATTTAAAAATTGCCCATCAAGCTGTTTATTGTATGATGGAACAATAGGTATAAAGCTGCCACCATCCTGGGAACTTGCAATTGCTCAGTGAAGCTTGTTACAGAGGCCTCCCACTCTACTTGGCACGGTTATCACCCTTACGGGTTTTTTTCTCTGTGATTTATTCTCAAACATTTTGTATTTCCTTTTGCCATTTAGATGAAATTTAAATAAAACCGTTATGTAAAGAACGGTGTCAGACTGTTACACACTTTAGACTCATGATAAAATCAATCTGTATGTCATTCTCTGTTCAAATGAAGCAAAAGCACCTGCAGTTTGGCAGTTCCCGTTAGCGGCTGTTCCTGTCCTGTGTGCTGAGCATCGCCTGGAGTAGCTAGCCTTGTTGTAATTGCCCCATGGAGAGACGAAAACAGGCATGAATCATAGTCGCCATTCTGTTCCGTTTTGGGTGTCCTCCTTGGTCCACATTTCTCCCAGTTTAGGTGGTCTTTCCCTTTTATAGACCCCGTCCACCCGGTTCCCAAGAGAAGGGAGAGGCTCCTCGTTTGTAACCAGACTTTAACCCCAGAACTCATAGTTGCCTTGACCTTCCTCTCAATGTAAGTGTGTTTAGGGTATATTTCTGGATTGATAGATTAGGGACGTAGTTTTTGCTGTGGCAAGTAATATTAAAATTTCCATTAAAGCTGTATCCGAATTTGAGTGACATATCCTGGTGTGATGGTCTTCAAATAATTCTTTTTTCCTTCCTTTTTTTTTAGGCTTATCCAAATCCCTCGGGCTCATTGAAGGTTATGGTGGGCGGGGCAAAGGTGGCCTTCCTGCTACCCTTTCCCCGGCTGAAGAAGAAAAAGCCAAGGGACCCCATGAGAAGTATGGCTACAATTCCTACCTCAGTGAAAAAATTTCACTGGATCGTTCCATTCCGGATTATCGTCCCACCAAGTAAGTTCTGATTCAGTCGTTCAGAGGGGCTTCCTCCATCACGTGGCAGGGTGTGGGTCAGAGCCTGGGACGTTTTCTCAGGTCCGTTGTAACTAGTGAGGAAGGTTTTATATGTCTCCTCCACGGTCAATAAACTGAGTACTGTTGGTTATGAAATAGTACCTAAATGAGAATTTAAACTTTTATAAAAGTAGTCCAGAAACATATAGAAAGTTCCTCCATACAAGAAGTTTTAAGTAAAAACAGAAATCACCATGATCTTATTACCTAGAGCTAGCGACTGACAAAATCTTAGTATATTGTCTTCAAGTCTATTTTCTGTAGAGGTTACGAGCATATGATATATTGTTTTTACCCTTTTATACATTTAATGTTATTTCATGAGCATGTTGTGATGTTATTAATCATGATCATTATTTCCATTGTTGGAGATTTAGGTTATTTTCAATTTTTCATTATTATGCATAACACTTTGATGAATATCTTCCCATGCAAGGCTTTATGTGTATTGATTTAATATTTACTTTCTTGTTTTTTTTTTCTTGTTCTTGAGGAAGATTAGCCCTGAGTTAACATGCCCCATGTTAACTGCTGCCAATCCTCCTCTTTTTGCTGAGGAAGGCTGGCCCTGAGCTAACATCCGTGCCCATCTTCCTCTACTTTATATGTGGGACACCCACCACAGCATGGCTTGCCATGCAGTGCCATGTCCGCACCTGGGATCCGAACCAGCAAACCCCAGGCCGCCAAAGCAGAGTGTGCAAACTTAACCACTGCGCCACTGGGCCGGCCCTAATATTTACTTTCTTAATCCACGCTTGTAGAAGTATAATCCTGAGATCTCATTATACGAATATTTTTGGCAACTCTAGGTACGTATTGTGATATTTTCCTCTGGACAGTTTATAGCTACCTCGACTCCTATTGGAATTTTGCTTGGCCCTTCCAGAACTGGGTACTAGCATTTAAAAACTGCTTTGCCAAGCTGATAGGCGAGAAAGTGTGTCCCATGGTTGTTTCAGCTTATACTGTTTTGTTTGACATTCTCACCTTTTAAACAGTTTGCTTGCATCTTGGTTGTCTTATGAAAGGCCTTTCTTCTGTGCACTCAGATTTAAGAATTATTTGTTTTCTTTTTGTGAAATAGAGAAAAGAGATGGGTTATTGAATGAAGATGCTGGAGGAAAACCTACTTTCTAGGCAGGAGTCCCCCTTGGCTTCTCTAACAGATTCTTCGCCTTCTATTAGATTTGTAGTGTCTCTCTTTTTCCATTCAGAGTGTGCCCTTGCTTAGAGTAGATTATTTCTTTTTCAAATGGATTTTGTACAAATCAGTTAAGTATCCTGGTTACTGAGAAAAATAGATTCAAGATAAAGAAAATTATCTTAAATGGCTTTAAAATTGCAGCATTAGCTGAGAAACCTGTTAAATCTCCCTGTCTGCCTAATAAGCATATATTCATTTTGAATCACTAGGAAAACATATATCACCCCTGTTGGAAGCTATTTTGTGTTCCTGGACTTTTGTTCTCAAAAACATCTGGCTGTTTTCCTTTCCTGGTGCTCTCTGATTAGCCTTATTTGGATGTTGGCAAATAAACAGAGCCATTTTTTTTCACTCCTATGGGGATGAAAATGCTTCCAACATGGAACTTACTGGGAATAGTCAGTTGAACAAATGTAAATGGACACCCGTTATGTGCCACATGGCTTGCCCCACACTAGAGGCAGAACATCAGATAAGACAGAGTCCTTGCCTACTTACTTCTTGTCTAGGGAGGGAGACAGACATGCAGGGAGATCAGTTCAGCACAGTGTGGTCTATGTGCTGTGTGTCAGGCCAGAGGTATACACAGCATATGCAGGGAGGATATGGAAAAGTTTCTTGCTTGGGGTGATGCCTGAGCTTAATCCTGAAGGACCACTGAGGGTTGGGAAATTGAGGAGAGGAGAGGGATAAGGATGGACCAGGCAGGGGAACAGCAAGAGCAGAGTTGAGGGTGCAAATAAGAATATGGCGTGCTCAGGGAGGAATGAGTAGCTTGATGGTGCTCTGTAGTGTAGCATGGTGGCTTGAATGTGCCACTTATATCTGGTCCCTCCTGGAACTTTATTAAGATGATAGTAAAGGACTAAACAGGATGGCAACCCATAAGGGGCAACTAAACAGGTGATGACAGTAGTGAAGAGACACCTACAAAGGTTTGGAAAATGGAAAGAAGATGGATGAACGGTAATTGACATAGCAAACTGGATGAGGCTGAGACCCACCCTCGTGCATATGGTGGGAAGTGGTGGTAAGAGCGGAAGAATGCAGCCTAGTCACAGTTCAGAACCCTGGGCGCTTCTGAAGGCTGGGAGGTCGATTTGAATAGAAGGATTAAAGTTGTATCCCCACATCCTTTCTCCAACTTTGTACAGCCAGACACTGCCCTTCCCCACTAGGTGGAGTGTGGGAGGTTTATTCTCTGGATAAGGTGAACTCTGGGCTTTAGTTCATAAGATGTACCCAAAGATAGAGGATAAGGATGTGTACTAAATTGGGACACCCTCAGCCTCATTACCCCTTCAGGCTTTCACAACCCTATAGTGAAGAATTTGAAGAATCCACTCTGTGGAAGCCATCTAGCCTCAGAAAAAGGCCAATAGATCTGACAGCTGGGGGACTTCCCCCTAAAGTGGTTGGGTTCTGCTCTTAACTATTGGTAAGGTGTACTTGCTGTAAAGCTCTGTCCATCTGCACATAGCTGTCTTAAAGAAGAAAGGAGAGCCAGGATCCCTAGACATCTCCAGGAGTCTCTGTTATAAAAGGCCTTAACAACAACAACAGTAGAAAGGCATTTGGAGGAAACAGACACTACAAACTTTAAAACTATAGTTAACGACTTAGAGAGATCATGGAATGTTTTGTTTTACTCACAAAACAAGAGCCAAGTACTATGTTAAAGTAATAATCAGAGAATAAAAAAGAAATCTTGGAAGTTAAGACAGAAGTAAATAATTCAACAAAAGGTTGAAAGATAGCATTGAGAAAATCTTCTGAAAGATAGAAAAAAAGAAATGATGAATAGAAGAGAAAAGAGTTAAAAGAATTTGATCAGTCCAGCAAGTTAAACATCAACTAATAGGTATATCAGAGAGAAAACAGAAAAAGAGAGAAGATCATCAAACAAATGAAACGACAAAATTTCCCAGAACTGTAGGACATGAGCTTTCAGATTGGAAAGTCCCACACAGTGCCTACATGATGAATGCAAAGAAAAAAGTCAAACCCACATTAAGAACTGTTAAGTGTAAAATTTCAGTACAGCCTAGATGAAGAGAAAGTCCTAGAAGTTTTCAGAGACAATATGTGGATCAAATGCAGTTGGTATTGGGTTTCACAGTAGCAATGTTAAATACTAGGAGACAAGTTGAAAAAATCATTTGCAACTTAGAATTCTATAGTTAGCCATAAAATACTTTGTGTCAAGAGCAAGCACAAAGTAAATACATTACAATTATGTAGGATCACAACAATTTTACCTTCCCTGATCTGCTTTCAGGAAGCTACTCAAGGATATACTCCAGTAAAACAAGAGAGTAAAGTAAGGAAGAGAATAGATTGAGGAAACAGGGAATTCAAACAGGAGAATACTAAGGGCATTCCCCAGAAAGATAATGAAGGGATGTTCCGGGGTAGCATTCCAGGGAGACAGCTGTGTAGCAGGCCAAGAGATCAACTGTTCCACATTGCAACAGGAGGATGGAGGACTGTAGGAGCTGTGTCTTCAAAAGGGCGGGGGGACAGAATTATTTGATTATGTAATGTTTTTGACTGCATTAGGAAGATTTATTATTATTTTTATTGAGGTATAATTCACATAAAACAATATACTGGTTTCAGGTGTACAACATAATGATTTGATGTTTGCAAAATGATCACCACAAGAAGTCTAGTTAACATTCATTACCATCTACAGTTACAGATTTTTTTTCTTGTAGTGAGCACTTTTAAGATCTACTTTCAGCAACTTTCAAATATGCAATATAGTTTTATTAACTATGTCACCGTGCTGTACATTACATCCCTATGACTTATTTATTTTATAACTGGAAATTTGTACCTTCTGACTCCCTTCACTCATTTGGCCCACTCCCCATCCATAGCTTCTGGCAACCATCAATCTGTTTTCTGTATCAATGAGTTTAGGTTTTTTCTTTTACATTCTCTATATAAGTGAGAATATACGGTATTTGTCTTTCTCTGTCTGACATTTCACTTAGCATAACACCCTCAAGGTCTGTCCATGTTGTTGCAAATGAGAAGATTTTGTTCTTCTTTATGGCTGAATAGTATTCCATTGTATATATATACATATACCACATTTTCTTTATATGTTTGTTCATCAGTGGACAATTAGGTTATTTCATATCTTGGCTTTTATAAATAATGCTGCGGTGAACATGGGGGTGCATATATCTTTTCAAATTAGTGTTTTTATTTTCTTCAGCTAAATACCCAGAAGTGGAATTGTGGGATCATATGGTATTTCTATTTTTAATATTTTGCAGAACCTCCATGCTGTTTTCCACACTGGCTGCACCAATTTGCATTCCCTGCAACAGTGCCCAAGGGTTCCCTTTTCTCCACATCGTCACCCACACTTGTTATTTCTTGTCTTTTTGATAGTAGCCATTCTAACAGGTGTGAGGTGATTTCTCACTGTGGTTTTGATTTGCATTTCCCTCGTGATTAGTGATGTTGAACATCGTTTCATATACTTATTGGCCACTTGTATGTCCCCTCTGGAAAATGTCTATTCAGATCCTCTACTCATTTTTTTAATTGGATTGTTTTTTTGCTGTTGAGTTGTATGAGTTCTTTATGTATTTTGAACATTAACCCCTTATCATCAGATATATGACTTGCAAATATTTTCTCACATTCTGTTAGGTTTCCTTTTCATTTTGTTGAAGGTTTTTTTTGCTTGATGTGGTCTCACTTGTTTATTTTGGCTTTCGTTGCCTTTGCAAGACTTTTTTTTCTTTTACCATTCTTTCAGAAAATTTGGGACTGAATTAATGATAGATACAGGAAAAAAAAAACACAAAACCTTGTGAAAAAGCAAAGCAATTATTCACTGCCGAAAAAAACAAAAGTTCCTCAAGAAAGGAATTGCAATTTCATACACTCTGTGGCTCAGCTGTGAACAATGTAATCGTAAAAAGGTAAATATTGGATTTTTATTTAACCACAAATTATAGTGTAACTATATTGGAAGAAGGAGGAGCCAAAATGTGTGTGTGAGGTGTAAGTAGTATAAGAAGAGTCAATCTTATCTCCAGAAACAGAAAATCAGTTGAAAATGTCTGAAATTTAAACATCAAGAAATAGTAGCATAATCATTGTTATTTAGAAACAGAGAGATTACGGAAATGAGATGAGACTGTATATGTTTTGTTTTAGTAAAATAAAAGTTTAATTAACCAATAAATGTAAATCTATCCAAAAAAATTAAGTGCCATATAGGAAGGGTAAAAATATGGTAGAAGAAAGTGTTGGAGAACTAGGTTGAATGGCATGACCACATTTGCCTTTTTAGATTATTCTGGCAGCTATATGGAGGATGAATTTGAACATCGAATTAAAGATGAATTTGAGAGCTTGCCCACAGGCCATGCATGGTAACCAGAGGTACCATTGTAAATTGTGGGCTCCATAGCAAAAGTTACCAAATTAATCATTGTTAATTGCAAATGAATCCTTGCCATCAGAGTGCGAATGCTTTATCTACAGAAACTGCTTCTGTAATATTTGAGCCCTCGGGATATGAAGGGAGGCAGCTGTCTGGGGCCAGAGCAGTTTCCTGCCTCCTGTGCCGTCCAAGCCCAGGAGAAATTATCCCTCGATGGGCAAGATCCTTTTTGTGAAGCTCCCAAAAACCTCTCCCAAGTTTAGAGGATTTAAATTGCCTAATTTCATTGTGATTTTATACAGAATCTCAAGTTGCTTTGATTGTTATTGTTTTATTATTATGTTACTCTTGAGAAAATTGTTTCTCTTATACATATGAATGAATTTTTACGTAGTAGTGGGATTAACCATTTGTTTGTCATATTTCCTGCAAATAGATTCCAAAATGTTGTTTTTCGTTTTAATTCTGTGATTTTCTTTTCTTCCACGGGACAGATATTTTAAATTTGTATCAACCCCAAATTGTCAATCTTTCCATTTTCATTTCTTCACTGCTTTAAAGCTGAGAAAGAGACCATCCCTCAGAGTACTTATAAATATTCTTTTCTGTGTTGTGTTGCTTTTCCATGACTCTCATATTTCAATCCTCCATTCATCTAGAGTTTATTTTGGAATATGGTATAAGGTTTTTATCTTTTGTTTCAAATGTCTGTTTCTTTCAAAGCAGCTTTTTAAAAAGAATTTTATAAATAACTCTTCCCTTTCTCTTATTTGGAGGTGCTAAATGTAATACATTTTATGCTTTTTAGAGATGTATATAAGTGGGCTTGTTTTCTAGGCTCTATGCTATTCCTTTGGTCTATTTTTTTTCTTTTCCTTTCTTTGTTTTTTAAAAATTATTAAAAGTGATTTGTGACTGACATCTCCAATCTGCCAGGGACTGTGCTGGCAGCGTGGAGAGGGGCAAGGCATGTCCTAGCTCCCCAGGAAATTAAAAGGGGGCAGGGGACTCTTCACAATCCTTCGGGTTGCTTTCAGAGGGCCTTAGAAACCAAGATAAAGGAATGACCATTTCTGAAAGAGTCAGAGGGGAGCACAGAGGTGACCTTGGTCTTAATGTGAGTAGGGATTTTCCCTGCAGTGAGAAGGCTGGGCATTTAAAGGAGAGCACAGCATGTGCAGGAGGGCTGGAAACATTGTTGGGTTTCGGGGTTAGGGAAACAGCACAGAAACTTTTGGCTGGAACACAGTTTCCATGGTGAACTGTGGAAGAGTTTGGAGAGGAAGGGGGAGGCCAGATTGTGGCATGCCTCATATGCCAGCCTGTTTTAGATGGCGATGTTATCATTGTCAGTGGACGTCAGTGAAGGACTTGAGGCAAGATGGTATTATTGTTATGATCTCTTTTTTAAGAATATGATTAACTGTGGCAGAAATGTGGAGGATAGGTTAGAGGAGATAGAGGCTGGTAGCAGGATGGCTAAATATAAGTCTCTTCTCCACCCACCCAACACTTGTAGAGTGTCAATTGTGTGTGAGGCGTTGCCCAGTAGAGAGAAGAGAAAGACTTCTAATAATACAACGAGTGTTTTATTATTATCATATTGCTTTCATGGCAGTCATTTCTCTGGAACAAACCAAGGACTAAGCAGAGGTGGAGTGGAAAGGCTAGATTCAAGAAAAAACTTTCTGAGAATCAGCAAGATGAGGCAGTTAATTGGGTATGGATGAAGTGGGTGCAATGAGAAGTTTCTAGCTTGGGAAACAGAGTGGAAGTGATTTCATTAACTGGGAGCGAGAATCCTGCAGAGCTTCACATTTTGTGGGGGAGATGGCAGTTCTGCTTGTCCAGGTTTCCTCATAGTTATGGTTTTCTTGAGATAACCACACGAGACAAATCTGTCCAGCTTTATTCATTATTTGGCTATGTCTATGCAAGTGAGGAGGTGATGTTTGGTGACACCAGAAGCCAGACAGGGCTTTATAAATCCCCCACTCCTTTCCCTTGCTGAGATACACGATTCCATCATACCATGGTATATTAGTTATCTGCTTGCCCAATTATCTCCTAATGTGGGGGAGGGACCACCTAGCAGCAGAGAAATCTGTCTGTGCTTATTAAAGCCACTGCTGACATCCCTGCACACGTTTTATGGCTTGCCTCCTCCTCTAAGACCGTGCAGGTAATTTATGGGCAGTTTCTTTTGCTCTTATCTTCAATTTCTCCTTTGGCCTCCTGCTTGTCAATCCAGATGTCAAGTTTCTTTGGAATTCACTTTGCTTCACTCCGAAAGTCTTCTCTTTCCTTTATTGCCACAAGTTCTAACCTGTTATATTCCAACAATGTCTGCTTTGGACACGTACAGTGTGAGACATCTGTGGACCATCTTCACGTCATGTCCAGTGGACAGCTGTGTATTTAGGTCTGGAGGTCGAGAATGCTGTCTGGGCTGACCATGGAGGTTTGGGAATCGTCTAAGCGCAGTGGGTAGTTTAGGTTGAGTCTGCGTGCGTGTGTGAGTTGTGTGCGTGTGTGAGTTGTGGTGTTTTAATTTAGTAGACTGAATCTATCCTTGGTCAAGACTCAACTCAAGTTTTCCCTCCTCTGTGAAAAGGAAACCTCTGATTATTGAAGCTGTGACTGGGCTTTTTTTTTTCCTGAATCATTCTTCTGACAATAGATATCCTGTGCCTCACAGGTTGGTTTTCAAATAGAGTGAAAGCACCTTAAAGAGGGTCCAGAAGCCTGTGTTAAACTTTGTCTTTTACAGGCGTGGGCACAGAGGGTAGCTGTCCAATAAATACTTGTTGGTTGAAATAATAAATAGGTGCATGCTTAGGAGTGTCTCTGAATCACTAACAACAATAATTATTCCCTTTTATTGACTGCCTTTTATGTTTTTGTCGCTGTGCTGCATGTTTTATTGATCTCGTTTAAATTTAACCACTCTCTGAAGTAGCTGTTACCATGTCGGTTTTATAAATGAGGAAAGGGTACTTTGAGAGGTTGAGCAACCTGCCTGAGGTCACACAGCTAGTGAGCATGGGAGCCTGGAGTCAAACCCAGCTGTGTGTGCGCCTTTCCCCACACCACTGCCTCCTCAGGCACTGCCTGCCTGTCCTTCCACATCTGTGGAAGGGAGCCTTCTGCTCCACACTGGTCTCACCAACAGCGAAAGACAGTCTGAGCCTTCGAGACAGGACAGTTTCTTTGGGGAATTGTGTGTGTCTGTGTGGGTGTGGTTGTGCCTGTGCATGTCCATATACTTCCTTCATTTTCTCTTCTGTGTCCTTTTACCCCTTCCAACTGTAACAAAATTCTACTACCAAAGGGGCTGTATCTTGAATTTGATTAGCTGTTGCCCACGAAGGCCTCCTAGTATGTAGTGTCATATAGTTGACACCCTCTTTAAGGGATTCAATATGTTTCTGTAAAACCCAGGAAAAATAAATAGTGTAATAGTATTAGGTTTAGGAATTGTCTTACCATAGAGTTGATTTAGCCTGGAGGCACAACCAAGAGATCACGAGAGAGTACGGACTTGGAAATCTGTCTGAGTTCTGATCCTAGCTTTGCGTCTTACTAGCAAGTGACCTTGGACAAGTTATTTAACTTTTCTGTGCCTCAGTTTCCTCATATGCAAAATAGTGATGTAATGATATCTACTTCATAGAATTGTTGTGGGGAGTAAATTGGTTGTTATATCATGCGAACTGCAGAGACCAATCTACCAGGCATTAGTCTAAGCCTTCTCATGTATTAATGATATCCGATCAATAAATGTTAGCTGTGATTATTTTTAAAGATCCTTTTCTATACATACCCCTTATCCTTAAAACACCTTGCATGTAATGAGGGAATCTTCAGAGAAGAATCTATGTGAAAACTGTATGTCTCACTCTAATATGGAAAACTCAAGTCTAGGGTAATGAGCATTCCGTCGTCCCCAAGTCCAGAGAGGAATCCAGGGGACTGGCCTCAGACAGATGCCAGGCGATGATGAGTGCCTGGGAAGGGCACATTTGCTTCCTAAGGCTCTTTCAGGCCAGGTCAGGAGGCTCAGCTTTGGGATTGGGAAAGCCGATGGGGCGGCCTCAGCTGCCTCCTGCTTCTGCTTTGCCATCATCAATAGTGGTCAGATCAAAAACATAGTGTCATGTGTGTTCTTACTCTTTCACAAATTGAAATAACTATTTCCCCCACATATTAAAATAATTTTTCCATGAAAAGGGCTGAATATTAAAAAGCACATTTTAGAGTGTTTCTCAAAGTGAGGTCTTTGGAGCTTGCTCAAATTGTAGGTTGCTGGGGCCTACAGAGTTCCTGGCCTGAAGGCTTGGCCTCTTTCTATGAATTAATTCCTCATGTTGAGAACCTCTGAAATGGTGAAGAGAGTTTGGAAAGATCAGGCTTTGTTCAGCTGTGGCCTTGTCTGCAGAATGCGTGTGTTCTCAGTGAAGTTCTGATTTTTGAGGCTTTCTGTGAAGCTGCTCCAGTGTGGAGCTTGACGGGCCCAGAGGCTGACCGGTGGCTGCGGGCAGCTGGGAGAGGGCGAAGGGAGAGCTACTTCACCTTCCAGGCTGTGCGGGGGTCTGGGCAGCACAAAGAAAACCCTTTGTTGCCTCAATCAGATGCTCCTGTCTTAATGTACCCAACTGTTATAGTCAGGAAGCAAACGGCTCAATTTTCATCATCATCTGCCACCTGTTATGAAAAGGTGGGTATCTTGGAATAAATATGATTATTCAAACAGGGGCCTGGAATGTTCTTTGGGTAGAAGCATCAGAAGTTGCAAAAGAGAAATGTAGAAGCTCCTACAGGGCCTGCCTCCCTGCTTACTTCAAGGCATCTAGTCTCCCACAGGTGGTTCTCAGCCTTGACCGTGCATTGAAATCACCTGGGGAGCTTTTACGATTGGACCGCCAGTCTGTACCCCAGAGTAATTGAATCAGACTCTCTGGGAGTGGGGCCCAAGCATCAGTATTCAATTTTTTTAACAAGTTCTGCAGGTGACCCCAATGTCTCATGAGATTGGGAACCAGTGGGCCTGTCATGCTTCAGAAGTGTGGTCCTTGCATTTGAATCACCAGGGCCACTGGTTAAAAATGTCAAGTCTTTGGCCCTGCCACAGAGTTGGTAGACCAGAATGGGGGCTGAAATCTACTCTTTCAGAAGCTCCCAGGGTGAGATGCTTATTTTTAAATTTTGAGCCTAGTGGGCCCCACCGTGTCCTGAGAGTCTCCACGTGTGGAGGCAGGTGGAAGAGAAATGAGGGTCAGGACGGGGCACGGTTGCCACGCTGGGGAAGTTACTGTCCTTTGTTGTTGGTTTACCTTGTGTCACTTCCCTCCCTCCTTACTTGTTCCCTCCCATCCTGTATTGTCGGGTGCATTCGTTTATTTCATAAATGCAAATGAAAAGAAGTCAACCTCGTTTTGAATTATTTTCCTTTTAGAATTTCATTATACCCTGTGAAATGGTTGAAGCTCTCAGATGTGTTTCAAATGTAGAGATGGAGAGTAGAAAGATAAATATGAATCCGGGATACTATTTGCACTATCAGGGACATCATAAAAATGGTGGGGGTCAACAACTTAGCTAATTTTTAAGAAAGGATTCTCACTTCTCCTAAAGGCAGTGCCAGCTTGGCTGCCCAAAAGTTTATGAATTGGTGAAGTTAATTTAATCTTTTATTGGGACCTGAAAGGATTCTTATCTGAATGTATTAAAGCGAGGCTTTAGAAAAGATTCTCCTCCCTTTCTGTTCTAGAGAGCTTCCTGGACAAGTTCAATTTCTTGCATGAGGAACTCGAAATCAGTGGGTCGAAACCAATGTGAACCTTGTCCTATCTATGCCGATGGTTCTGCTCTGTGGCCTGTTTACAACCTCCTGGGTCATTGAGTTCCAAATTCATGTTCCCCAGATGTAGAAGTGACTATGGAAAATGGAATTCTTGATTTATAATCTTAAATCAAACCAACGTTGGGACTTATAGCAGTGGTTGTTCTTGCTTCTCTAGCCCTTGGACACTTTATGTAAGGATTGTTGGCACTCAAAATCTCTAGAAGAGCTCACCTCGTGTAATACTTAGAAATTCCCATAATGCCTGTTACTGGGTACTCTAAACTTGGAACCTGGAACCTGTATGTTTCGAGGCAATTACTGTGCCTGTCCAGTCCCACTGCCCCTCACTCCATCAGTGCACTCTCAGTTACAACAAACTCAGGCAGACAGCCACACACACACCCACTCATACCCGCACACACCCGTATACATCACACACCCCTGCAAGAAAGTCCATGCTAGCCTACATGAGCCCAGGGTAGGTGGCCTGCTGTATCACACTCTGATTTGTCCAGTGGATAGTTACATGAAATACTTCCCTGGAAACAATTGTTTCTCAGCCCTGAATACAATCAATAGAGGAAATGTCTCTGCAATCCCAACGCTTTTTTTATGTGTGGAGTTCTTCATTGTTTTTGCTCTGTGAGTAGAGTAAACCTCCCCCAAGTGGCAGCAGGGGAGTGCCACAGTGCTTTGTAACAAGGTGAGATTTACGGTGCCTGCCCGAAGAGCTGGGGGGATGAATAAGGCTTCTGGTGGAATGAGCGAAATGGGCTAAATTCAGATATTAATGGGAGTGCTACAAGTGCACTGCAGAGGGAGACGGGCTCATCAGTATTACAGAGGGAATGTCCTTTGAGTTAATTTAGAAGAAATTCTGATCAGCCAGCAGAGGATGGATGCAGGAAAAAGAAGACTGTGGCATATGGAGAGAACATATTTGTTCTTAGACAACCAGTAGAAAATGTTTAATGTCATCATAACCTAATTTGCATAAAAATAGTCATATGCAGCAAACCAACTGAAAGCAAAGGAAGACATGATGGAACCAATGCTGTTCGAGTTTCATTTCATTATGAATAGCATAAATAATTCAATTGAATAAATAAGTACAAAATTGCTTCAAGTAGATGTACTGCAAATTATTATTCCTTGAAAATTCCTTTAATGGTACATGTTGCATTGATGAACTCATGTGATGCGCCCTTGTGGCTGTGTACATGACCCGTGGTAATCATATTGAGCTCTCTGTAACTCTCAAATGTTTTATGGACACAAACGATTTTTTTAGTAGCACAGTCCTACTGATAACATCACCTTGACGGAGTTAAATAAGCCACGGCTTCTCTTCATTGTGGGTGAATACAGTCCCACTTTGCATGTAGGTCTGCTTAAGTGATAACCGATAATCAGAAGTTTGATGAATCTTGGACTGTGCCATGCTAAATACACAATTCTTAATAAATATTCGGAACTCTGGTGGCAGGATTCGAGCTATTATTTTTATCTTACAGAGTCTGTTCAGGAAAATTCCTGTGTAAGTATAAATTGTGGTATGGAGAATATTGGTGAAATTTATTAGTTAATTGATTTCAACAGACATTTTCAAGGGTTGTGTTGATAGCCTTGGGCAGGTACTATGGGAGCTACAACAGATGTGTGTGACACAGCCCCTCTACTCATTTGAATTATTCGTTCACTCAGTAAATACTCATTGAACAGCTCCATGTACCAGGTATTATGTTGGATGCTGAGATTATAATGGGAGACAGAATACACTGGGAAAAAGTAAATGTAAGGTAATTATAGATTGTGGTAAATGCTTGGAAGTAAATAAACAGGATGCTAACATACAGAATAACTGGAAATGAGGGCGTGCTTTAGAGAAGCTCCACTGAGGAAGAAGAGGAGATGAGGAGGAGCCAGCAACTCAAACACTTGGTGGAAAAACTCTCCTGACAGAAACAACAGTCCTTAGAAAGGCCCTGAGTTTGGACTCGGCTTGGCTTTATTGAGGAACTGGTCTGAGATACTGGCAAGTGGTTTGAGGAGGATGGAAAGACAGGTAGGAAGCAGATAATGCAGGACTGTGGCAATGATAAAGAATTTGGGATTTATTCCCATAGGAATAAAAGTGGCATTTTGGATTGAATAGTGAAATCCCCCAAATTCTGTCTGGAACCTTAGAAGGTGATCTTATGTGGAAATAAGGTCTTTTCAGATGAATTAGTTAAAATGAGGTCCTCCTAAATTAGGGTGGGCCCTAAATCCAAGATGACTGATGTCCTTATAAGAAGAGGGGAGACCTGGAGACACAGACACAGAGGGAAGACGGCTGTGGGAAGACAGGGGCAAAGATTGAAGCGATGCATCTATAAGCCAAGGAACGCTCAAAATTGTCAGCCATCTCCAGCAGCTAGGAAGGGACAAGGGTGGATTCTTCCCTGGAGCCTTCAGAGCATGGTCCTGCTAAACACCTTGACTTCAGACATCTGGCTTCCAGAACCGAGAGAGAATAAATTTCCTCTGTTCTAAGCCATCCAGTTTGTGGTACTTCTTTGTGACAGCCTTTCCATTAATAGTAATAGAAGCCACTGGAGATATGATATAGGGACGTGTCACGATCTGGTTTCTATTTTTAAAAGATTGTTCTGAACACTGTTGGAGGATGGGCTGTAGAGGTCAAGAGCGAAGCAGGGAGTCCAGTTTGGAGGATAGTTCAGGTAGGAGATAATAGTGATTCCAACTAGGGTGAGCATACTGAGAGGGGAAAAAGAAGACGGAGATTTGTGTTGGAGGTAATCGAGGAAGACTATTGGGTTTTAGGTGGAAATCTATGGGTGAATGGTAGTACCATTTACTGAGGTCAGGAAGACTGAAAATCAAACAGATTTGGGGAAATACTTGAGAATTCTACTTTGGACATGTTAAGTTTGATTTGGCTTTTAGTAATACCAAAGTTGAAGATACCAAATAGGTGATTGAACAATTTATGAATCTGGAGCTCAGGAGAAAGGTTGGAGTTGGAGATATACCTTTGGAGACATCAGCATGGAAGTGGCCATCAAAGCTGAGATCACTAAGGAGAGCTGGAGATGAGGCAGGATTGAGTGCTATGCCATTCCAAGATTTAAAGCATACAAAGAGGAGAGGAATTCAGCAAAAGAGGTGGAGAAGGAACAGATAATGAAGAAGGAAGTAATTCAGAAGAATTTAGTGATGTGGAAGCAAAAAGAGGAGAATGTTTCCAGAAGGAGGGAGTGGTCACTAGCCTTGAGTGGTACTGAGATGCCAAAAGAAATGTTCAGTGGATTTGGTAACAGGGAGTTAATTGATGATCTCAATAAGAGTGCAGTCATGTGCTGCATAACAACATTTCCGTTAATAATGGACCACATATATGACGATGGTCCCATAAGGTTAGTACCATATAGCCTAGGTATAGAGTAGGCTATCCATCTAGGTTTATGTAAGTACTGTAGAGGAGTAAGAAATTTTCCTCTACCCTTCTAGGTTCTTCTGGCTAGTCTAAGAATTAAATTGATGTGAAACAGATTAACAGGAGAAAAACAAAAGTTTGATAATGTGTTTACAGGGGAGAAACTCAGGAAAGCCGAGTAGCTCGCCAAAATGGAGGAAGCCCTCACCTTAAATACTACGCTCAGCTAAAGATTAAAGAAGATGTTGAGGGTGGGGAGAGTCAGGGACTTCAAAGGGAAGGAAGGCAATTCACAGGGAAGTGAAGAGGACAAAAAGTTTGGAAAACAAGTGTTTTACCACACAGAAACAGAAGAACATAGAGGGGAGGCCAACAAACAGGCTTTTCTAGGTTCCTCCCTGTCTACCACCTACTCATGTTATGCTTGGGTGATAGCTTGCTTCCTGACAGATTTTTTTATCTGAATTCTTTTAGACAGTTAAGGAGGAGATAACAAGAAAAACTTTGTCTTTCCTTTCTCAAAAATAATCAGCCTAAAATAATCCTCAGGTTAAAGGGACACATTTTGAGGTGGCAAATTTTATTCCCCTTCAGTACACTCTGACGTTTGCACAACTGTGAAATCGCCTAATGACTCATTCCTCAGAACGTATCCCCATTGTAAGCGACTCATGACTGTATTCAACCCCAATTGGGGTTGGTTAGGGAGTGAATCAGAGGGAGGAAATGGAGAGAGCAAGTTGACTACTCTAGATGAATTCTATTGTGAAGGGGAGAAGAGTCATGGGGTTGCAGCTGAGGGCTTTGAGAATCAAAGGAAGTTGCTATTATTATCATTATTGTTTCTTTGTTAGTTTTTATTTTGACATAACTTCAGACTTACAGAAAATATGCAATAATAGTAAAAAAAAATCTACGTATACTTTACCTAGATTCTTCAAATGTTAACATTTTTCAATATTTATCTCTCCATATGTACATATTTTTTCCTGAGCCATATGAGAATAAGTTGCAGCCATGATGCCCCCTTCCCTCTGAATACTTCAGTGTGTGTAGCCTAAGAACAAGGACACTTTCTTGCATAACCACAGTACACCAAATAATATTACCTATCTACAGACCTTTTTCAGATTTCGTCAACTGTCTCAATAATGTCCTTTATAGAAAAAGAAGGTCCTAGATCATGTATTACATTTATTTGTCATGATGTTTTGTTTTGAAACAGTCCTTCAGCATTTCTTTGTTTTTCATGATGTCGACATTTTTGAAGCCTGCAGTCCAGTTATTTTGAAAAATTTCTCTCAATTTGGATTTCTCTGTTTTCTTGGAATTAGATTTCAGATTATGCTATTGTGCGGGAATACTGCAAAAGTGATATGTTCATCTCAGTGCATCTTCTGAGGACACACATAGGATTTATTTGTCTCGTTACTGGTAGTGTTAATGTTGATCACTTGTTAAAGGCGGCGTCTGCCTGGTAGTCATTACCCTTCCCGATCCCTTCAACACGATGTTGCATTAGTAGAGCGATTGGGCACCCTTGCCTTGCTCCTGACCTTAAGAGAAATGCCTCTAGTGTTTCCCCATTAAATAACTTTAACACTATGGTATAGTTGATTACCGTGTCAAGAAAGTATCCATCAATTCCTATTTTCTTGACATTTTTATTAGGATGAGTTGAATTTGTTAAAGGCTTTTCAGTAGTTTCAGTATTGATACAATAATCATAGATTTTTTTCTCTCCGTATCTATTATTATTCTGTATTACACTATCGGATTTTCTAATATTGAACCAAATTTGCATCACTGGAATAAATTCCACTAGGTCATGGTGAATTATTTTCTTAATGTGATATTCCCTAATATTTTACTTAGAACTTTTTTATCAGTATTTGTAATTTTTTATCTCTCTTTGAGAGAGAAAAGTCCTTAAGAGTTCTTAAGAGGTTTGGGTATCAATGCATTCTAAAAAGGATTAGGAAGTTTTCTTTTCTTTTCAATGCTCTGGTACAATTTATGAAGCATTATGACTATCTGGTCTTTGAAAGTTTGGTAGGATGCACCTGTGAAACCATCTGGTCCTAATGGTTTCTTATGTGATAATTCCTTGGTGATTTTCTCTCTTTCTCTTGGGGACATAGATCTGTTAAAGGTTTCCATTGCTAATAGGGTCAACCTTGGCAAAATGCTTTTCCTTAGGAAATTTTTCGTTTCGTCTGGGCTTTTAAGTTTATTTGCACCGACATCTGCAAATTAGTCTCTCTCTCTCTTTTTTTAAATCTTGTTTTAATATTTATTTCTCCCTTTGATTTCTTATTTTATATAGTTTTGCTTTCTCCTTTTTTCTTGATTAAATTAGCAGAAGGTTGTCTTATTTTGTTAATTACTTTTTAAAAACTAGAATTCTGATTTGTTGATTAGATCTTGTATTTTTCTCTTCTCTAACTCATTGACTTCTACTTTTATCTTTTTTGTTGCCTTCTTTGTATTGCCTTTTGGTTTACTTTGTTGTTCTTTTTCTAGCTTTCTGAGCTGGTAATGAAATTCAAGTATTTTTATTGCTAAAAGTTTTTAAGGCTTTGAATATTCTTCTTATTGCTTGAAAGTTTCCCACTGATTGGTTAATGTTTTGCTTATCATTATTTTTTAGAAATCTTTAATTTTGGTTTGTATTTAGCCTGAAAGATTTGTTTAGTAGTTTATTAAAATGTTCAGGTGGATGGCTTTTAAAAAAATTAATAATTTTTAATTTTATTGCATTGTGATCAGAGAGTGTTGTTTGTAGTACTTCTATTTTATGAAATGTGCTGATGTTTCCCTTGTGATTATTTTTTACAACTCTTCCCCTGAGGTTGAGAAGAAGGTATATAGTCTGTTTTCTGGGAGTAAAGTTTGATGTATGATGCTTATCCATAAGTTCTGTCTTATTGATTATATCATTTAAGTCTTCTATATTTTTACTCATTATCTCTTTGATTTGCCTGTACCAAGAGTGGGGTTTTAATACCTCCTATTATTATGGGTTCTGCCTATGTCTCCTTGCATCTGCTGTATTGATTCATAAAGATGGTTGCTATATTATTTGGTGCATAGATATGAAAATCTCTTGTATCTTACTGTGAATTGTGGCTTTTAGCATTAAAAATGACCTTTTTTGTTATATTTCATTTGTCACATTTAATACTTTTGGGCTTGAATTTTACTTTTTGTGATATCAGAATCACTATTCCTGCTTTCTTATTTTCTACTTAAAAATGATTTGAAGTTTTGGGGGTTCTCTGTCTTGTAGTAATGTTATAATTTTGTTTGTTCTTTTAGCCATTATTTATTACTATTTTGGAGAATGTGATGAGAGATTTGGATTTATGGAGGCACCCCAAATTTTC